>NW_015971577.1:697190-1223114 GCF_000835475.1 Cladophialophora bantiana CBS 173.52 | reverse complement strand
GGGGGGGGGGGGGGGGGGGGTTCCTCAACAGGCTGGCTTCTTCCTCCCTTTCTGCTTTTTGTTGTTGCACAGCCTACCTGCCTATCTATGTGGTTGCTGTGCGCCTGCTGTGACATGATGGACCTGGACCTACCCGGGCGCTTGCGTGGGCATCTTCTCTGACGGGTTTGAGGTTTCTTTGCTCAGCCTTTACTGGTTGTTGCTCACTAACTCACTAACTCACTTACTTATCCACTCGTTCATTGGTTGATAGGGCAGACAAGAGGCTGACGTCGCTTCCTTCCAATGGCCCAGTTGTGGCCGTGGCCGTGTTTCAGAAGAGGGAAAGGAAAACAGCTCTTCCATATAGAAGAACCTCACCTATGCTGGGAATCATGGACTTCTCTTTGATCTTAACAACAGCTATATCAGTAAACGCATGGCTGCCTCCCTACCTACCTACCTACCTACCTACCTAACTCCCACACCTGCCAGCCTCCTAGACTCTCTGCAGTGTACCAAGTCCTTTCGAGATAGTGTCCCCCAAATGCCTCCGTAAGTAGTGATCAGCTCGCAACCGATCTTGCACGCTTAACTAAACCAGTAAAACTCCCTTACCTCTGAACAACCCTTCGAACCTTTAGCCATACTGCCCCTCTGTCGCCGCGGCGCTGATTTTTACCGGCCCCCTCCTTGCTACGACGGTCGCACACGTATACCAAGCCTTCCACCACCGACAACTCTTCTGTCTGGTTATCATCATCGGTGTGATTATGGAGACGGCTTCCTTTGCTTTCCAATTCCAGTCGGCTAGAAACCCTACCGACAAGGGACCATATGATGCATCGTCCTGCTGGTTCTCCTGGCACCGATCTTTGTCAACGCCTTTGATTACATGATTATCTCTCGACTGGTCAGATGTTTCCTGCCGAAGACCAAGGTCTTTGGCCTGGGAGGCAGCGTCATGGAAAAGATCTTTGTCTGCTGTGATATAATGTTGGGGAACCTCCATTTTGCAAAGGCAATGAGCACAGCCTCCGGCTGACTTTTCATCTTCAGATCATTCGTCGCCCAGATCGGTGGCGGCCTCTTGACTTACAGCAGCAAACCGAACACGGCCAAGACAGGGGTGCACACAGTGGACTTTGGCGTGGTATTCCAGCAAGCATTGATTGTCTTCTTCCTTGCCTTGACCGTGCGGACGACGCAGAAGATTGATTGGGTCATGCCTCGTTGCCGAATTTCCAAGGCCGCCAAAACACGAATCTACGCTGTGCAGATCTCATTGCTCTTAATCACGGTATGTATCATCATGATTCTTGGACATGTTCGAGTCAACGACTAAGACTGCCGCATAGTACCACATCTTGACCCTCATCGTCGAGTTCGCTTCCGGTTCAGGCAGTAGCTTGAACACATACATTAACAACCACGAGTGGTGCGTGTATGTCTTTGACGCCGCGCCAATGCTCTTCGCCTTGTTTTGTGGTGAATACCTTCCATCCCGGAAACGTGCTTTCCACGGGGAACATTGATGCATTGGCAGTTCCATTGAACGAGTACTGATAGATATATGAATTTTGTTCCCGGAAGGGAGTAGCAAGGCAACAACGGTGCTGGACACTGAAAACTTGGAGGAATTTGTCGAGGCTCTAGACACCAGAAACCGGATCAACAAGCTTCTCTCATAAGCTACCGAGTCCAACTAGTTAGCAACCCCTACATGCTGGAATTCTATCCCAGATGTGCGTCCGCAAAATAAGTCGACTCCGTGTAGAAATCGACATCATCAAAATGGTCGGCGGGATTTATTAGACGTCTTTTTCCGGTTTCGTAATGCCTTGATATAATGGGGAGATGCCTACTACTCAGCTCTGTCTTCATATCGACCGAAACTAAGCGTCAAGCATTGAGCTTTCGTACTGCAGATATAGCGACCTATGATTCATGAGTGTGATATGCGTCGTTGCAGGTAAATACCGGTCTAGAGAAGGCTGGTGAGACCTTAAGTGGTAAGCCTCCGAGCCTTTCGATCTTTATTGGACGACGCCGAACATATTGTCGATTGACACACTTTGCGACTTGATGGCGTGCGAAAGGCCAGTAATGGTTGTCATGAATGCCACGATGAACCCTGCAAGTTGACATAGGGTCGCAAAATACGGGTTTGAAGAGGCCCAAAATGCTGCTTTTGCCTTCACCCCGTCCTTTTCAGATCTCGAAATAGACCGACTGATCTCTCGCCGCCGCCGTCGAATTTCCAGCCTGTTCCATAATCTGGGGTATATACGATCTGAGAGCCCCGTCAATCGGATCTGTTTGTTTTCCTCTCGTATTTTGTCCCGCGAGGAACTTAGCAGATCAAGACCTTGGCCTTCCACTTGCACCACGGTCAATCACGGCCCGCTCTCGAAGAGCGTCAAGACGTCGGGATCGCCGTATACTTCGTCGTCAGTCAACCCTTCCCAGTCGTTGTGGAAGGTGAGATTGTGTATCGTGTGGAATGCGCCTGGCAATCCATCTATTCGGATTTCCAAGACAAGGACGAATCCACTATCTTGCCAGCCCATGCCGTCAAGTGTTGGGGTCGGCATCGTTTGTTTGATCGGCGTGTAAAAGAGCTTTGCTGCAAAGATTCCAGTTCTTGCTCGACGTTTGAAAGGGGTAGAACTCCCCGAACTGAGCAAAGACAAAGGTCTCCTTCTCATCAAATGAATCAATAGAGTCGAGACGAACTCCCAATTATCCTGTTGGAAGTCACGGAAGATACAGAGCACGATTCTATAGCGCAGAATTAGCTTCCCGAGGCACCAGCGCTCCGAGGTCGATTCCCACGGTCAAGAACAAGTCTCGAATATTCCTAGAGGAATATAGTCCAACGTGTTGGGGAGGATTGCCGACACTGACGAGTCTCTTATGTTCGAAGGCGGAGTATTCAGTACGCGAAGCCAATTTCCTCGCCTACCGTAGTCCAGTTTGCGGTCTTTACGCGACTCTTGAGATGGGCGATATGTGGCGGACGTGATGCGCTATCTTTGAAGTGCTCGCCGCTCACCTTGACCGGTGCCATGCTCGAAGTATTCTGCAGTCTTGCTCAACGACTGACTCCTTTTGCTGAGCGAGGACGATTTCCTCGAGATCGTCTATAGAGCTCCTGTCGTCTATACCCTTTCGTACACGGGATACCATGTATTGTTCTAATTGCGCCTTGAACTCCCTCTCGAAAGTCGTAGCCATGTCCACGTCCCGCGGTAATCAGATGGGTTCCCTCATGAACCTGCACGTTTCTCTCTGCCGTCCGAAGCCCATGTCCCAGGGGCTCACTGAACTTAGGGCGGCGTCACTCTTTTTCCTAAACAAGGCTGAACCTGCCTGGGAATTTTCAACCTCTTGGCGTCGTTTTCCATATTGATCAACCTCAATTTCTGCCTTCCTCCGCTCCGGTCTTCTCGATCAATGTCTTCTCCTCTCGTTCAAGGCGAGTACTTCAGCGTCGGCGGAAACAGACACAGCGCAGCAGCCGACTGGTCGAGAATCTCAGACATCCTCGCCTTCGGCGCCGATCAGAATGTGGGGATATGGTCGCCGGTGAATGACTCTGGACACGGCATATCCGCCTTGCTCTCCGGACACACAGGGAAAGTGACAAGTGTGAAATTTCTGAGCAAAGCCCGGGATGGATCTACTGAGCTGTTGGCCTCGGGCAGTGCAAATGGAGAGATCGCGGTATGGAGACAAGACACTCCAAACCAGCAATGGGTACGCCTCGTTAAGACAATGGCCCATGAGGGCGCTGTCAACGCCATCACCTGTTTAAGTCAAAGCAACATCCTGGTGACCGGAGGAGCCGACGCGAATGTGAAACTCTGGAAAGTTTATGAAACAGAAATCCGAGCCTTGGCTACACTCGCCCTCAAACCCAGATTCATTCCGCTGGCTCTCGCTGTCAACCCCTTTCCATCCACATCTCCTCCCGACCATGCTTACTTGGTCGCCGGAGGCACTCGGAACGATATCCAAGTGTACGCCATCGAAGGTCTATTATCGGCCCCAGTGTTCCAGCATTGCGCCACTCTAACTGGACACGAAGCATGGGTGCGATCTCTGGCACTTACACAAGTTCCAGATGGAGGTGCCCTGCTAGCTTCTGCGAGCCAGGACAAGTATGTCCGCATCTGGTGCTTTCAACTGAGAGACAGCAAACCCACAAAGCAACCCGCCGAGCTGAACGGAGTACCTGCTGTCAGCGGAACCCTGTCAGCAAAGGTCCAGACAGTGTCGGCTGGGGAGTACAAATACTCTATTACATTCGAGGCACTACTTGTCGGCCACGAAGATTGGATCTATTCGGCGGCGTGGAGTCCCACTAGCTCACAGCTCCTCACCGCCTCAGCCGACGGTTCTCTTTCGATATGGGAACCGGACCCGTCGTCGGGAATATGGATCAGTATGTCTCGCTTGGGAGAGATTAGTGGGGCAAAAGGGGCCACCACTGCGACAGGTTCAGCAGGGGGGTTCTGGACGGGATTATGGGGTCCTGACGGCAAGACTGTCGCTTGTCTCGGCCGCACGGGCAGCTGGCGACTGTGGCAGTATGACAAGGCCTCACAGTTTTGGACACAGAGGTTTGGCATCAGCGGCCACACCAACTCCGTCAACGGCATCTGTTGGGCCCCGGACGGGAGCTACCTTCTCTCCACAAGTTCCGACCAGACGACCAGGCTTCATGCAGAATGGAAGAGAGGTCAGCAGCGGAGCTGGCATGAGTTCTCGCGGCCTCAGATTCACGGATACGACCTCAATTGCATCGCGAGTACGACGCCGTATCAGTTCTCTTCGGGTGCAGACGAGAAGCTGTTGCGCGTGTTCAATGAACCAAAGGATATCGCGAGCATGCTTCATCGACTGTGCGAGATTCCATTGCCTCCGGAACTAGCCCACATGCCTGACACCGCTGCCATCCCTGTGCTGGGCCTGTCGAACAAGGCCATGGAGGATAGTGAGGAGACTGAAGACGGTACTGCGAATGAGGCCCTTAGTTCGACCCCTATGCCAACCGGACTCGGGATTTCACTGCTTGACATCCAAGAACCACCGACGGAGGACCTGCTAGCGCGCCACACTCTCTGGCCTGAGCACGAGAAACTATACGGCCACGGTTCGGAAATCTCTGAGGCAGCGACGGCCCCGGACGGCAGTGTTCTCGCCACAGCATGCAAGGCGAGTTCCCTCGACCACGCGGTGATCCGTCTGTACGACACCAAGAACTGGAACGAGATCAAACCGCCCCTGTCGGCGCATTCCCTGACCGTCACGAGGCTTGCGTTCTTCTCACAGAATGCGGGATACCTGCTGAGTGTAGGACGAGATCGGCAGTGGGCAGTGTTCAGGAGATCAAGCGACGGTTCCAAGAGCTGGGCCCGCGTCGCCGTAAATGCAAAGGCGCACACGAGGATGATTCTCGACGCTACGTGGTTCACAAGTACTACCGACACGAATCCGAGCTTCGCCACCGCTGGCAGGGACAAGCTTATCAAGCTATGGTCACGGGATCCCAACGACAGCGAGAACAAGAACACCTTCACCATGCGATCTTCGATCGCGCGAAAATCCCCCGTGACAGCAGTCTCCTCCACCTCCTGCGGGATGAGTGGCGTGCTCGCCGTGGGCGAGGATGACGGCTGCATCTCGCTGCATACTATCGACGTAAACAGCGACCTCAAGATATTGCGAAACGTTGAGGTCCCCAGACACCTCTGTCCCTCGAAGACCGTCAATCGACTCGCTTGGCGACCAACCACTAACGATGAGGGAGGTGATCAGAAAGAACAAGGCCAATTAGCAGTGGCCTCGGCTGACGGAACAGTGCGGATACTGAGGATAAACCTGGCAGACATTGGCAAATCAATGACGTGACGGGAGTCGAAATTCTCGAGTGGACTCCTCCAGAGAGTTCATTTTCTTGGTGCCCCCTGGTATGCGTGGTGAAGAAGGGCGGTGAAAACCGAAGAAATCCTTCCCTCCAAGACAGCGTGATTGGGATCCGGGTGGCCCGAGGCTAGGTTCTACCGGCAGAAGAGCAGCCAGAATCAAATGTGAGGTCGGCCTCCCGCTACTCAATGTGGTTGGCTGGTCAGAGGAGAAGAAATGGTCAAGATAGTGGCATTAACCATGAGATCATTTCTAGCCGACATGTTGGATCCTTTCTTCCGATTTCCGGGCGTACTATCCATCCTCCAGGGAGACAAGACAGAGCTCAAACGTATATCCTGACACCTGGTCCATTGTCAACTTTTATGACCTCGCTGGTCCAACTCGCACCAATCGACTCAGATCTTTCCATATGATTCGTCCTAAGCGATATACCGCCTGGCTCCTTTTGCACATTATGTGTTGTACAGATCTTATATCCACATTGAACAAACGTGTCCAGATGCCGATAGGAACCTTCTTCCTTTGTGTTTCAACCTGATCATGCCAGGAGACCGCATTGGGCAAGATGCAGCCGAGAATGAGGGGTGAAAGGGGAGTGGCGTGTCCGAGTTCGTTCCCAAAAAAGAATTTCCAAAATGAGGCATGGGTGAATTATTGCTGGTCGGATGCTTCCGTTACAGCGTATGCGCTGTCCCAGAGGTGGGCATACGGCCTCGATCATCGCTCATCAACTGGGGTAGAAATGACAGGCTCAACCAGAACGCTGGTGGTCCCCACATCCCCGTGAGTGAAATATAGGAGCCATCAGCAGCGGGCCCATGAATTCCGATGAAGACGACAATAAGGAATGCCACTAGCGAAGGGGTATGCCGAGCGAGGTTCATTGTGATGCCGAACCACTCGTTCTGGGCCTGTCGAAACATCTCAAGACTTGCGAGGCACAGCGCGACCACCATCCCCTGCCAAAAGTCCCCAACATGTGCTGAGGGCATGAAACTGAGGAAGCAGATCATGGATACCCAAAATGACCAAGTCTGATGGGCCCCCGCTCGGCTGGCAGTGTGTTGGCCGTTACAATGATGGGTGTGCTTGACTGTTAACCCAGCAATTGACGCCAGCAGAAGCCCAGTGGCAACCCCCACGGCGTGCCAGCGGTGAAGGCCATCAGAGACTGTATTTTCGGCGAGCCTTCGCCCGAAGATAGGGTCGTCCCCTCTCTCAACGGGTGGATCCTGAAGTCCCTGTCAGAAGGAAAGCATCGAACTCGGGTTGCGGACCAACCATGGCAGCGGCGAGCACCGAGAAGAAGGTCCATATAAAAAGGACCGACATTTTGAGAATAAACAAAACAATGGCCGCAAAAAGCAGGAGCGTTATTGGAAATGGGATTGGATTCTGAAACACGTTACGAATGAGTGAGTGCCGCCCCGAGGCTATTCGTTCAAAAAAGAGAATTGAATCACTCCAGGTCTACAAGACGATCGAATCGGTCAGGTTGAGGAGCGAAAGTCGAGAACGACGTCCTGAGAGCAGGAACAAGGGCTCCTTTTCAGTATCAAACATGGCGGCCAGGTCGTCACCCCCTTCACGGGCAGGCTGCTGGGAAGCTTATCAATGCAACGAAGTCCTAGGCCGCGTCGAGCCTGACACGTCTCCCGCGTCGCAGTGGCGGCCCCTCAACACGAAGGGAGCGCGAAATCACGTGACTGAACTATGCAAGCACTTTGTGCGGATAGGCTCAGGTGCCCCTTGGGTGCCACACCACTCTCCAAACGTCCTTGTCGGGATGGAATGTGTGGCCAGAATTTGTCCCCCATGGTCCCCTGCAGCGGTGCCTAGATTGTCAGGAAGATATGCCCAACCTCTTCTTTTGGACGCATATAACTAGTTGACCACGCTCTCTGTTGGACAATGCACACGATCAAATCCCCCCCATTCCCCGACCTGGACTTCCCCAGGACCGATGGGGAACTGGAACAGACTGTGACTGGCCCAAATATACGAGATATGGACTTCAGCAAATGGAAGTCTGGAGATTGTCAGAGTATCACGCTTTTTTTTCTCTTGAAAACGAAAAGGGGGGGAAACCACCAGGGGTATCAAAGAAGCCCACTTCATTCTGGTATGATTTGATTCTGTCTCCGAGCCAGCTACCAGAAGGATGTACCTTCCTCAGCAAGGCATCGACGCCGGTGCAGTGGGAAGGCAGCAAGACAGGCCAGATGGCGGCTGGCCACCGTCACAAGGGAGAAGGAACAAGTTCGGAAAGGACACATCGCGACGACAAGGCTGCCATCTAACGTTGCCGTTCCCATTGTCTCGACGCCTTGTCCGGGCGGTGCCCAGACGAGGACAGGTAAAAGATACCAGATATGAACCCATACAAGCCAGCTCATTTCTATTCCTCAAATACATATGGTGTTAAGACCAAAAATGGCTCCCCTGCCGCCACCCGTCTCCCAGATGTCCTCCCCTTCAAGAGTGAGATGATGCGCTCGGTGATTTTGTTGAAGATCAGACGGGGGTATCAGAGCTTGTATGTATGTACAAGTAGGAGGGACGCTCCAAAAATGGCCTTGGGCAGTAGCGGACGAGAGATAGCTCGAGAGAGGACAGAACCCAGACCCTCCACTTTCACCTTCACGGGGTGAACGGTGCGTTTGGCACTTATTTCCACCCCCAGTCATCTTTCGCTTCGCGCTCCTTTTCTTTCTCGTCAGCCGCCAGCGGTTTCTCGACTCCGTACCCTCCCTTGCCGTCGTGGCTCTCGTACGTCTTAGCCTGGCCGCCGTGGTATCTGGGCCCGCGCTCCGCCAGGTCCTCCTTGAGCCACTTGAGCACCAGCTCGCCGAGCTTGCTGTTGCCGCTGTTGTCGTAACGGTCGAACTCGGCGTGGTACTTGGCCATGGGCCCCCACTCCTTGACGCGGCCCATGTGCATGTGCACGAGGTGCGTGGGCCAGCCGACCAGGTTGTCGAGGATGTGCGTCGCGTAGACGATCGTGGCCCCCCGCCGCTCCGTCTCGCCTCTCAGCCAGCTCAGGAAGTTGCTCCGGCTCAGCAAATCCAAATCTACCGTGATCTCGTCCAGCAGAAGCACGTCCCAGGGTCGGATCAGGCCCATGGCCAGCTGCACCCGTCGTCTTTCGCCGTCCGAGACCATGTGCACTTTTTCCCCCCGGGCCAAGGAGGTTCTGTCAGAACTGCGCTGGATCAAACAGGGAATAGGAAATAATATGGTGCAAACGATGGAAGGGAGAGGAGGCGGGGGAGAGAGAAACACAGAGAGAAATGGACCGAAGACTCACTCCGCCATCGAAGATCGATGTCCAGGATGCGCACCAGCTCATCCCGCCGCTCGGGGTAATGCAGCCCGCCGACGGAGTCCAGCAGGATGGGCACGGCAATGTCGGTGCGCACAATGGGGTTGAGCACCCATTCCAACCCCAGATAAGTGACGCCCTCGAGCCCGGCGGCGAAGGGGTCGACGCCGGCGATGAAGATGGAGCGCGAGGGCGCCAGCTTCTTGCCCGACAGCAGCCTGAGAAGTGTCGTCTTGCCCGCCCCGTTGGCCCCGATCAACAGCGTCCTCGAGCCCGCTGGCAGTTCGAGGTTGATGTCGAGCAGCCCGGCCGTTCCATCGGGGAACTTGTAGTTGAGCCCGCTGACCACGATGTCCGGCTTGTGTCTCGTCGGGTTTGGCGACTCCTCCGACGGCATTTTTTTTTTCTCTCTCCTTCTTTCTTTCTTTCTTTCTAGGAACCGTGAGGGCTGGATGTGTGAAGGCGAAATAAGTCTCAAGATCCATCGAAGGATTTTCTTTGATATTTGAGCACACGTCGCCGCTTTGATTCGACCAATCAGTCTGTGCCCCGTTTTTATGTATGTACTTGTATGACATGATCAACAAGAGTCCGCCCAAGCCGAATTGAAGAAGTGGCATGCTGGAAGTCCGTCTACTAGTTAGTGTTAACCCCTGGTCTACCATGAATGGGGAATGGGAATGCTGGGCACATCCGATCAAATCCATTACTCCGTATTGTTGGGTATATGACCTTTTCTGCCTTAAAATGGAATCTCAACGCCCTATCCCACGCCCTCTGCTATGCTCCAATGCTGTGCAGGTTGCCTGTGCTCAAATCATGTTGTGCGCGCTCGCTCGCTCACTTCCAGCTCGCTCACTTCTATGTTGATTCACTTGCTGCTATTATTATGGGCTTGTTTCCTGTCTTTTGAGCTCCATCCCGGCCCTTGTATGTCGTCAGAAAGGAAAGGCATCACAGTACATCAAAGCCAAGCCCTCTCAACTAGTTTTTGCATCAAGCTCCTCGTACTTGTTCCCATTAGGCTGGTGTCTCATTGGCAGTAGTTTGCAGGAAATGGTCCCTTCATGCCCCTGAGCTCCCCCTGCCACCAATCATCGGTACTTTCAGTTTTCTTGAGGACTCGAATCCGATCGCCTTCTCGAAATGCCAGGTCTCCTTCACTTTGGCCGTCAAAATCGTACAGTGCTGTTACAAAAATGGTTTGCTGCGAAGGTAACCTCGGCGGCGGAGGGGGCGGGGGTCGTTTCTTCTGTGCAATCGACGCCGCTGTCGCAGCAGACACGGCCGACACACCAGAGGGCTGTCGATCACGAGAGAAATAGTCTGTGTTCGGCCCTGCTGGAGAATAGGCCATCGGTGTCTGATAGACCGACTGTGAAGGCGATGGGCTGGCGATGAATTCCTGCGGAGTGGCTGCACCCAGCACAGATGACGCCGCTGGCGAGGATGACAACTTGACTTTCGGCTCAAAAGACGGGGACGGTGGAAGGGCCCTGGCCGGGGAGACAGACTGTTGGCGGTGGGCACTGAAGGCTGAGGCACTTGGACGGCGATACCCATTGGCCGGTTGCTGACCATTCTCCATCGACGTCCTCGCTGCTTTTCCATTGGCCAAGATAGCCAACGACTCAGCCTCGCGTTGCACGGGTTTGAAGGCATCGTTCCACAATCGGATCACTTCATCCATGGGTGGAGCTGGAGAAGGGAAACCTTCCTCCGTACAGTAGGTGTGAAGCATGGTGTAATAATGCCCCAGCAAGTTGTTTTGGATCTGAATTTGAGCAGCCAGAAAGTGGGGAAGCAGCGAGAAAACCGACGTCAAGAGTCGAGGAAGACAGCCTCTCAAGTTGTCATCGGCGGCGTGGTATGCTTCGGTGGCAGCTTCCAGCTCGGACTGGGACTTGACGAGGGCCGCATTGTCTCGTTCCGACCGCTTGGTCTTTTTGAGATAGGAGTCGACCCTGTTTTGGTACCGTTCAAAATCGAGTTTCCGGTCCTCGCGCTTTTTGATCGTCTTCTTCATGGTGTGCAAGCTGTCCTTTGCATTTTGAGCAGGCCTGATGAGCCTCTCTTCGACCTGACCCAGGTCCTCGGTGAGATCTCTCTTCAGATCCTCGTACTCACTCTTAATCCTCGTGGTCCTGCGGACAATGTGATCGGGCGTCTGGACTGGGACATGGCCGTGGTAGTCGTCGCTGGCACCCACAATCGGAGCGTACAGGAGGCTGAACTCGTCGAATATCCGATGTTGGTGAGTGAGGATGGAGGTCCAAGACTCTCGCCATGCTTTGGAGGCCTCAATGATCTGGATCGAAGTCAGTTGGTGGAGGTCAAGAGATTTGGCGGGATAGTTGGGTACGTACCTTTGTCAACAACTTATCCGCCTCTTCAAAGTCCTTGAGCAACACCGAGACCTGTTGTTCATCGGCAGACCTTTTCATGTACTTGCCAAAATGCCGCTGGACACTGTGCATGGTGGCTGCTGGCTTGCTGGGTATCGGGCAAGGGCAAGACCTTCACAAGCACAGTGGCCTGAGGAATGTCTTGTGAGGAGGCCAGAATGAGGATGTCGAGACAACGGCGGAGGCGGAGGTGGATTCCAGATGTCAGACCGTAGCCCACGCAAGAAGAGCAGAGCGCAGGTTGCTTGGTGGCACAGGACTGTTGCCGCTGCCACCAGTGTCGCTCTCCCGGTGGTTGGGGGGGGTGTCCAGGTTAGGGATTCGATCAACGGCGCGGAGGCTCGTCAGGCTGGGAGGAAACGAAAGACGGCGGCGGGGGAAAGGAGAGGAAATGTATTAAAATTGCTAACTGGCCAGCAGTCTAAAAAGTTTACCCTTTCTTTCATGTGAGTGAAGTACACGAGGAGAATGCGAGAAAATTAGTTGGACAGTACGAGGTAAATAAAGTCAAGCAGCAAAACGTAGGGGTGCAAATTCGGCCAGGGAAGGGAAGGAGGCACGGCGGGAGGCATACAGTGTATGATACCTAAGGGTTAGCTAAGGAGAGACAGGGCTAGAGGGCAGAAGCGGGCATGGGATAGGGAGGGGATTCAACCGGGGGGTTCCAAGTCTGAGGCTCACTAGCCCTAGCCTCCCTGCAGCCTCCTCTCTGGAGTCTGCAGCCTGCGCCCGAGTTCCAGCCTCAGTTGACGCGCGTTTCCCACCCACTATCCCACCCTCAAATCCACTCACCATCCGTCAATGACATGCTCTAACGAGACATTCTCTTCCTGCTGCTCCCTCTGCTCCTTGACTGACTGATGACCGATACTGCTTCTGCCATCCTCTCCATTGGCCGGGCCCCGACAGGATGTCGCTGACAACCACCTCAGCCTCGGCTCCTCCCATTCTTTCCAGGTGCAGCAGTGAAATGTGATCATGGCCAGCCTCACTTCCACGCACCGCGGGTTCGACTCTGCCAGCTTGACCGTTGCTCCCACCCAGAACACCGCTCCCGTTCATGAATTCCGCTGCCTCTACACGCGCGACCTGCACAAGAAGGCCAAGAAATGGCACGATGGCTCTCTGCGTTTCCACACCTTCAACCGACGCGTCATGGTCTACGACGACGCGAAAAATTACATTGGGGACCTCCACTATAGGCAAGAGGGGGAATTTGCAGAGGGCGTTGAGATCCAGCTAGACCGCGGTGTTATGGTGGAAGTCGGAGAGCGTCTCGGTGAGACTCAAACAGACTTGGCCCCAATTCTCGAAAGATCACGACCAGAAAAGCCTGCTCTTCCACCCCGACAGGCAGCGGCCCTTGCAAATCGCCCTTTGTCAACCGGCCCCTCTCAAAGACCCAAGTCGTTGCTAGAAGTGCTGGGACCTTCTCAAGGTCGACTCGGGCGTGCAAGATTACCCGTGCACTCTCCTTATGAACAGAGATGGTCATCCAGTCGCGTCGACCCAGTTGAATCGCCTCGAAAACGACTGCGACTTGATCGTGACAAGGAGAACCATTTCGATCATGTCCACCACCCGGATAGATCTGCAAGGCCTCGCTTACCTCAGCCCATGCAGCCAAGTAAGACCGTTCCGCAAACCGCTCGCTGCTGCGGAGCTCCAACGGAATGCGAAGACTTGATCGAATTGTCGTCAGACGAAGAACCTCCAAGTAAACGGCAGCCCACAAAGCCGGCGAGGCTGGGAACTGTACCTAGTGAATATCAAAGGGGAAGCCCGGACAAGCAATGGTTTAGACCTGAACTGTTATGTCCGAGCCCAACAGCTCTTCCTCAAGTGGATTACAATAAAGCGAAACCGAGCAAAGAGAGACTGAAGAGATCTAGCCCCCCTGGAAATCCGAAGAAATCCACCAATGGCGAGTCTTTGGACGCGTTCCCTCCGCCAGTCGCTCACCGTTCACGACTGCTAATCGGCCAACCGAAGCCAAGGCCCAGACTGACATGTCTGCTTCCGTTCTGTAAAGGTACATCAAGGCCACAAACCCTGGAAGGTTGCTGCCAACTGTCGCCTCGAAAGAGTATCAGCACATCCTCTCCTCGTGAGGAAGAAGCGTCGTTATCGAAGCGCGCGGCCCGGGCCCATCTCGATGACGGTAGGCAACCAATTCAGATTCCGTACTCCGGCCAGTCGAGCGCACGTGAGCTGGTCCAGGACGACAACATCAATTCCAGCCCGCTGTTCATACCAGAGCAGAAGTCTGCGCGGAACTCACCTTCTCCCAGACCACTTCCGACCCAGGAGGAATTTCCCTTTCCCGGGTCTGACGACAGTGAGCCGTGTCAAAGTCTACCGAAATCTAATGTCCCGTCGTCTGCCACAGCTCACCCGGTGACTGTACCCGCACAGCAGCTTCAGGTGGATGTTCAAGCAGCGGTCAATGCTCAGTGCCTGCGTCCAAAACCTCCCTTGGAGCTCGATCCACAAAGTCCCAACCAGCCCCTCCTGTTACCGGAACGACCCGACGGCTTTGATACACGTCCATTCCGACGAGTCATGTCTGAAAATGATGCTCTGGGGAACGGCACATTAACTCTGATACCAGACCATGCTGTCCCTCAACCACGGAACCCTTCGCCAGTGCTAAGCAACCTAGCGGCGAGGAGTCCGGCCAAGTCTGAGAGCCCAAGCAAACTCCAGCGATGCGCCTCAGAGACAAATGCAGTGGACAGAGACAACCAACAGATGGGAGGGCTGACCGAAGAGGGCTCCAACGGGCCTACAGGACCTTGGACCGCAGACGAGGCGTTTCTCCTGTTTGACTGGTGGCCTGCCGCCATGGAGAAGCCGGTATACTGGAAAGACGAGATGGAACCTGTCTTGCCGCGAGGCATGCCCGCAGCTGTGCCGGATGTTCGGGCTGGTATTACAACAGCGCGCCGGTTCCTGTTTCTTCGCAACGATATAAATGTGTTATGAGGCCTTGACGAGCAAGGACACCCTGTCCAACTAATTCTGGATTTGCATGACGGCAGAGGCAGAGGCATATGTGTGAAACACCAGACAAGCTGAACATGCTATATTTGTCTAGAACCGCGCCTGAGCTTCATCTGACTCGACGCCGCCCCTATTTCCTAGTCAGACATCTCGATATGCCTGACCTGTTCAGCCTTGTCCTGCAGGCGGAAAACTCCGCTCTCCGTGTGTCGCATTTCTTATTTCTGTTTCTTACTCTAAATCCTTATCCTTATCGTGCGCCACCGCGTCACTGCTCGGGCATGGTGAATCGAGGGTGAGCAGTACCGAGTACTGTAGTTGGATGTGCGATTCTAAGAATCTCGTGTCTTGAGCAGCACAAGGACAACTTGTTCATTCTTTGATTCCTCGACCCGATTGAATCATCTCTATCGTTCTTCACAACATCACATCCATCACCACGCCCTCGCTGGTCCTGGTCGTACTCTGCAAATAAACGGAGCGATATATCACAATGGCCGCATCCGTCATGTCACCGCAAGCCTTCCTAGACCCTTTGTCGGAAAAGTCCTTGGGCCTCAGCATTCTTGACGAAGTTGCGGCAGCTCAAGAACATCTTCGAACTCGCCTGGCCGGGGCCCTCACCAACCCTCCACCCAAGACTGCACCAGAGACGTTACCGACCGTGCCTCTGATCGACATTGGGCCTTCTTTCTCCGACGACAGCACTCTGCGCAAGGCCGTGGCAATGCAGATCCGTGAAGCGTGCGTGACGACGGGATTCTTCCAGATCAGCAACCACGGCATCTCGTCCCAAGCCATGGTCGGGGTGTTGAAGCAGGCAGAGCGCTTCTTCCACCAGTTGTCGCCGGAGAAGAAGGACAAGCTGCACATGAAGCACTCTCCGCTCTTCCGAGGATACGAGCCCCACGACTACACGTACGTGAATCCCGACGACATGGGGGGAAGCGACGCCTCGACCTCTCAACAGCAGCCTGAACCCGAGACGAAAGAGGGGTTCAATTGGGGGTATGAAGAACAGCTAGACCCGACGGGCGGAGATGGGAAGTATGTCGAGTTGGACGGGCAATCGCCTGCATCGACAGGTCTGGGAAACATTTGGCCTGCCGAGGAGGATCTCCCGGGCTTCTACGAGGCCATCAAACTCTACTATGGCCAAGTGCTCCAGCTGGCAAGACATTTGTTTCGCCTCTTTGCCATGTCTCTGGGCCTCGAGGAGGGCTATTTTGACGAACTGATGACCCACCCAGGCGGGATTGCGAGGTTGTTATATTACGCTGGTCAGCCGGTCGCGAACTCCGCCACCAACGCGCAAGCCAGCACGAACGAAACCACGACAACCCACGAGGAACAAGGCAGCAAGCTCGGGCTCGGCGCACACACCGACTACGAATGCTTCACGCTGCTCCTCTCCTCGTCCAACCCGGGCCTGCAGATCCTCTTCCCGCCCTCACCCCTCACAAACAACCGGCCTGTCTGGCTCCCCTGCCCCGTCCGGCCGGGAACATTGACAGTCAACGTGGCAGACTTCCTCATGCGCTGGACAAACGGGCTGTACAAGTCCACCATCCACCGCGTCGTGAGCGTGCCGGGGACTGGGGAGAGATACTCGGTGCCGTTCTTCTTCAGCATCAACTACGACGCCGAGGTGGTGCCGTTGCCGGAAAGCGTGGTGGGACCGAGTAACTGGCAGCCGGTCAAGGCCGGGGAATATATTCTGGAGAGGCTGAGGGCGACGACCATGTGAGAGAGAGATAATGGGCCGAGGTGATGGCGCCTGTTCGAATCCCAAGAGCACAAGACAAGGGGGCGATTACTTATTCTGCGATACCCTCTTGCAGGACGAATGAAATCAGGCAGCTTACAAAAGGAGCATCAGGTCTCCTAGTCCTTTCCGTCTCCATGACAGAATGAGTCCCCAGAGTCTCCTGGCTTTTTTCAATCTCTCGGCTTCGACTGCTGGGACCCCTTGCTCGCCCTCTTGGCTACAGCTACACAACCGTGCGTTTGCCCCTTGTCCAATCAGCTTCCACCCTCGGTCGACGGATTACTATACAAATATTATTTCCTTCCCCTGCTCCTCTTCTGTTCTCCCCATCATCATGGAAATGGAAATGCTACTGCTATTATATCTACCCCATTTGCCGTTAGATGCGTCTTTTCTCGTCTCATTCGGCCTGTTGGAACAGGTTACAGGTAAGGAAGCAAGAAAGGAAGGTGATATATTCTTCTCTCGCTTCCATTCCTCCCTCACTCCAGCCTCGTATCTGGTCACGGTAGTCTTGTGTTTCTTGAACACACAACGCCGGTTCTTCGCCCTGTTGTTTTCAATATCCATCTGCCAGGTCTCTCTGTCGCACACGTAAGCACACGCATTCTCAGACAAAACCCTCAACCACAACCACAACCACACACTTGTGTATACGGGGCACACGATCCCAAAACACCATGCCACTCTACGCCTCGGTGCACGTCTCTCCCTCAATCCCGTGGACCGCACCCAGCGGCAAGCCAGGCGGGCCCTGGTCGCCGATCGCGTGCACCTTGATCCACACGGCATCGCACGCGGTGCTGGTCGACACGCCCATCACGGTGTCGCAGACCTCGGCGCTGATTGCCTGGATCGAGCAGACGCTGCAACCGGGCGCGAAGCTGGCGTACATCTACATCACGCACGGCCACGGCGACCACTGGTTCGGGCTAAACATGCTGCTACAGCGCTTCCCGGGCGCGCGCGCCGTAGCCACGCGCGGCACCATCGCGCACATGGAGGGCCAGATCGCGCCGGCCGCGTTCAAGACCATGTGGGCGTCGCGTTTCCCGGGCCAGATCGACACGGCGTTCCGGCTCGCGGAGCCGCTGCCGGAGTCGGGCGCGTTCTACCTGCCCTTCTCTGACGAAGGGGGAGAATCGGAAAAAGACAGGCCAAGCGATCCAGAGGGCTACAAGTTCCAGGCCGTCGAGGTCGGACACACGGACACGCACTCGTCGACGGTGCTGTTCGTGCCGCACCTCCGGCTCGTGGCCGCCGGCGACGTCGTCTACGGCGACGTGCACTGCATGCTCGGCGAGGCCAACACGCACGCGCTGCGCATGGAATGGGTGCGCGCCGTCGAGACCATCCAATCCCTGACGCCGCGGCCCGAGGTCGTGGTGCCGGGCCACGTCAAGCCGTACGAGCTGTGCGGCACCTGGCACCTGGAGCGCACGAGGCGCTACATCCTGGACTTTGACGGGTTGGTCGAGGGCGGCCAGGTTGCGAACGCCCGCGATCTCGTCGCCCGCATGAAGCAGCGATGGCCCACGCGCTTCAACGACGGGGCCTTGATCGTCGGCGCCATCAATGCGTTCAAAGTCAAAGAGAAGAGAGAGCAACAACAAACGGCCAAGGGCGGGAAGATGTGATCCCGATGAATTCGTCAAGGAGAAGAAAGAGAGGAAGAGAATGATGACGAAAATGATGCTGCCCCTTGATGAGGGAAATACCGTAGTTGAATGATTTGCTCGCTACAAGGCTGAAGATTATGTACATACACCATACGGCGTACTGTGTATGTCCCTCGCTCTGAACAAGACGTTCCATTTCTCCAGACAAGGAAGGATTCAGCGTGCTCCTCCTTTCCAAGGCTTCAACTTCCACTCCTTCTTGCTCTTGTTCGTCTTATTCACGACTGTGCTGATCAGCATCCATCTATCTATATCTGTACATGGCTTTCTCTTCCCCCTCTCCCCTCGGTCTCGCGAGCATCGTTTCCGGAAACCCGCCTCCGGTCTGCTTGGTGACGTCGTTGTCATTCCTGTTGTATCTCTATTCCCGCCCTCCGATCAACGCCTCAATTCCGCCAAAATATATGGGAAAATGACCTCGCACGCCTTCAAAAAGACCAACACCCCCTGAACCACGCTGACCGGAAACAGAAGCAAGCCGTTCTCGTGCACAAGTACCCAGATACTCAGCAATGCCACGCTAAAGAAGTGATAAAACAGCACGAAGGGCTGCGGGATGATTCCACCCAGCAACCCCACAGGCTCGTCAATGCATTTGCCGCCCCGTTGAAAGTATCGAAAACAGCCCCGTTGAAGGTACTTGAGTTGCCAGTCATCGGCGGCGAACAGCGAGTACAGCGCTTGAGCGAGGATGTTGATCACGGAGCTTAGGTTCTTGCGTCGCCAGTGAAAAGCGCGGAACTGCCTGAGCACAAGCTTGGTATCTGCGAGATCTGGGACTTTGATTGGGGAGAGTAACTCGGAGAGCAAGACGACGTCACTCAAAGCGACTGTCATACCGCCTCCGGTCAAGGGATGGCGCATGTTCATGGCATCTCCGAGGATGGCTAGGCCTGGAGTTGTGTTGGTTGTCGGTGGGAGAAAGGAATTGGGCATGCTTCGAAGATTGCCTTCCTCCAAAGCAGCCTGAAACGATGGTTGCACCACAGCCGGTAGAGCCGGGAGCACAACCTTCCGGAGATGGCCTTTGACGCCACCGTTGGCCGTTGATGTGGATGCTAACCCGTCAGGAATATCCACCAGTGCTCGAGTCTCATGGGTGCCGATCTGATACAGCAGTACGGGGGGATTGTCACCCAAGACGACCGTTCCGTGTTGCGGGATCGGGAGAGGACAATCAATAAGTTCCAGGCCCCAAAATTTTGACTTGACCTTGGGGGTGTGAGAAATGTACGACCTCCGGAATTTGGAGGCATATCCGTCGCAGATGACGGTCAACGACCCAAAGAAGAAGTCCTTGTGTGTTTTCTGAGTGACAGATTCGACTCCGAGAATTTCAGCGGTATGAGAGGACGCTATGAGTGAAGTAGCCTCGGTCTCGAAGACCGTGATGTTTGGATGTGACATTGCTGTAGCGCGCAATCGAGACACAAACCGACCGTGGTGGAACGACCTCCCCTCTGCCCTCTTGGGATTTCCTGGCTTTTCTGAAGCCTGATGCCGTGCCTCACCCGGTATTGCTGGATAGGGAATGGGCACCTGCTCGTCATAATAAATCACGGTGTATCCATTGACTGGAATCGCGTCGATGTCGTCGAGGGTATGGCGCAAACCCAACTTTTTCAATGCCTGTACACCACCTGGCTGCAGGAGTTCCCCGACTATGCGATCCGGCTCTTTCAACGATCTCTCGAGGAGGATGACACTGCGCCCTTGATTTGCCAACGCCACCGCCAACGTAGACCCCACGACGCCCGCGCCCACGATAACAACATCAGCGTCATGATGTAGCCTTCGTCTCTCTTCCTGGTGGTCTAAATCCGAGTCGACCGAGGACTCTGAGGGGGTGTCGAGTATAAGAGGCATTATGGGAGGTGGAGAGGTGAGAGGATGCGTCAAGGAGAAACGTTATCTAGACATAAACCAGCGGTGTCGAAATCGTAAAAGGGGAGAAGTCGCTTTTAAGATCAAGAGGCTTTGTCGTGGAAGACGAAGACTTCTGTGGCGTGAGGCGTGGTGTGATAAACAGCAGAGGGAGTTGAGAAGAGTCCCATCAAGACTTTGCGGTGACTGCATGCCGCATTGTGCTGAGTGTGCCAACTTAATACTCGGTACACATGGTTGATTGAATCGAGAAACGCTGGGGACCACAATAAAATTCCAGGATGGCTGGTCATTGGCCACGCATATCAAGCGGGGGGATGAATTTGGGAGAATCATGCAAGGCACAGAAAGTCGTTGCTTTGTCTCCTTCCGAATCGTACGAGCGAGTCGACATTGGTCAGCCTCGTCTTGCTCACGTGACCATTACAGCCTCGTCTGGTAAAGAACGAGGGAGGGATATGAACACCCTTTTTGGATTTAACAATGGTCACGTTCCTTTCGTTCATTCTCTCTAATCTGCTCATCTACTGTCCCGGCTTCCCCTCCGAGCAATCTTACAATCTCTTCTTTCTTCTCAGCCTTGGTTTTTCCACCGGTCGGTTTATATTGCTCCAGTAGCGGGCGGAAGCCTTTGAAATTTGACACTTTTGTGAACCCCTTGCTCTATTCTCCCACCTTTCCACAATCAAAAGAAGAAAAGAAAAAGGAATAAAAGAAAAACAAAGCCCCGACGACTGGCTCGGTTCGCAAGGGATCCATTTCTAATGCCAATCACATGATCGTCCGGGTTCCGCCTTTTTGCAAAACATCAATCAAGCTTTGTCTCGAGGCCGTGAGATTCGCCATGTCCTGTCGAAGCGGCGTGGCCTCCCATGGAACTTTCGAGCCATCAAAGATCTGGCCCTCAATCGAGCCGTATATGTGAATGCATCCCACAACTTTCAGGGGTATGTGAAAACGTCCCTGGGTATTGAAGAAACGCCGCGGCCATCCTCATGCGCTGCATCCCGATCAGGGATGCTGCTTCCTGCTAGATCGACAAACGCCAACAAATTTGATCCATGCATAACCCAAAATCCATAGAACGACTAGATGTGTGCTGTTGATATCATAAATGCTGCCTTTTGTCGAGGCCGTCCGCCCGGACCAGAAAGCGGAGCGCAAGACGGGGCCAGAACCCAATCATCGAGCTGACAAGACGGCGTCTTTCATAAAGTGGACGGGCCAAATATGCTGCAGGTCAAGGAAAATGTTTAGCGAAGGAGCGCCTAGCCGCCTTTCCGTAGAGCCTCGTCGGCAGGTAGTATTTCTCCCAAGGAAGGATTAGACGTTTGCTGCGCATCGTTTTCTGATTTGACCGTCTTTCTCTTATTTTTCTTTTTCTTTTGTGTCTGCCAGCCGCTAGGTACATTGGCATTCGGCGCGGAACTGGGTCCATGACTCGAGGATCCCGCAGTCCCGTTGGTTCTTGGCGCAAGCGGGCTTGCAAAATCACGTTCCTCGCCATTGGCCAATATTGTCTGACCATTCGATGAGCGCTCATCCTGGCCTGCGTGACCCTTGCTCTCCTTGGGAAAAGAGCCCTCCCCATTAAATGTCTCAACCCTGGGGGAAGGCGTGCGTACTTCCTCCACGGAGGAAAGTTGCCGATCAAGAGACCATGCTGGGCCGCTCACTTTCTTGATCGTATTCAGGACACTCATCCCCAACGACTCCCCTGCCTTGGCCGCTTGAGCCTGCCCCTCTTCCTTCGAACGCTTTCCCGTTGCTCTCGGTGGCGGAGGCCCATTCACAAAATCTGGAGCACCGTTTGGATGCTGAATATGATTTCGTGTATGGCTGGGACTGATTGGCGAAGCCTTTCCAAGTGCATGGCACTCAAAAGCGTCTTGGGATTGTTCATCTGAGCTTGAGGGGGTGTCGAAGGCCAAGTCCTCCGACGTGGATGCGCTGAAACTGATATGATCCTCAGGATCGTTGAATGAATGGGTCGTGCGCCTCCGCAGTGGCGAATTGATCGACCCATCCACTATTAACGGGCCTGTCCTAGGCCTCAGTGGGTCTGATTCAGTATTGCCACTGTCACCATTCCCCGGTCCCTGGTCTGGTTCCGGATGCGTCTCAACCGTGGCAGTAGAGATCGTCTGGAGCGGAGGAGTGTGCATCGTCCCAGAAGGTCGAGTCGATGTTGGAGCAAGTCGTGGAGATAGGCCTCCATTCTGGATGGCGAGGCCAACGTGTGAAGGGATGGGAGAAATCGCCGTGCTTTGAGTATAAGCAGGCAGCGACGGCGATTGACCGACATAATACCCCAGATACTCGGCTGGCCTTCGTACTGGATCATAGACTGGTCCAATCATACCGTAGGCATTCTCCATATAGGCAGGATACGGTTCTTGAGATGTTGAAGATGAGGACGATCTCCGTCCAATAGAAGAATCCTGAAGGCTTGCGATATCAGGCCGCTGCAAGTGTCCCAAAGAAGAGACCGGAACAGCCCGTGCAGGTTGCGACTGAGCTCGTAGGGAACCTCCTGTGGATGATTGTGTTACAGAAGTTCGGCGTGAGTACCTTCGAGTGTCCGAAAGCACCGAATTCAGTCTCGGTGACGGCGGGTTCGTTGATACACCTTGGCTTGGTTGGCTTGCAGGCAGATACGGCGATCGAGGAAAACTGTGCTGGTACAATGGTGCTGACAAGGGAGCTCGACCAATGCCGTTGACTTGTGGATTAGAACCAAGATCAAGGCCGTCATCTTGCGAAACAAACTGACTATATCCTGTGGGTTGACTATAAGCAGCCATCAACCCTCTTTGCCGAAGATTCTGTTGATAGAGCTGCATTCTCAATTCCTGTTCTTGAAGCTGGAGATACTGGTATTGCTGGAACAGCTGGTCGTGCAGGAGATGTTGCTGATGCTGCTGTTGAAGTTGCAACTCATGAGTTGTCATCTGGAATGGAGGATTGCGCAAGTAATTGGAGGTTCGTGTGGTTGGATTCGAAGACCGTCGGGGATTTCTACCCATCTGACTTAGATTCCTGCTACCGCCTCGAGTTGCATTCCGAGCTCCTCGTGACGGCTGCGTTGGAGGTTGCGGAATCACTGGTCGCGCTGAGGGTGGCACAAAATGCTCCGAGGGTTTGATCTCATCTGGAGGGTGGACAAATTGTTCACAGCACCTTTCAAGCTTGCCCTCTCCCAGCAACTCGAAAGCCCGCCGTAACTCTAGATGGATGCCTCGCATCGACGTGTCGTCAGCAGTGTTTGCCAAGTTTCTTGACACGTTGAAAGGTTCCTCAACGCAGAGCCGATTGTCCTGGAGAAGGTGCCACGACTTTTCAACCTTGGACAGCACCCGACCCAGTCGCACCGAAACCACACTTTGCTCAAAATCAAGCTCATGCCCATAGTAACGGAAGAAATGAAACAAAAGTTCGCCAAGGGAAGACTTGTTGCGGCTCCCGAAATCTCTGTGAGCCTCGATGTTGCGATCGAAAGAAACATTCACTCCAGCCACCTCTTTCTGCTGCAAGTTAGGCTGTTGTTGCAAAGTAGGCAAGATTGGAGGGTCTCTTGTTTGCAAAAAGTTCAAGGCCAAACATATCCACGTATACGAACTAAGCGTGCCTCCGAGGGCTTGGGAAAGATCAGTACCAAAGGTCGCAAAGTCAACAGCGTGGAAAAAACCACATACCAGCGTCGTTCAACATCCTTCGCTTCGCCCAATATTTGATGATCATGGCCAATGGCCTCACTCGGTTGTCAATACTGACATACGTCCGGACCAATTGCGTATTCTCCAAAGCCAGCGGATTATTGACGTTGATGTCACAAGCGACGTGTAATTCGGGGTCCCAAACCTTGACAATTGGCACCTTGGCAGAAGAGACGCATACTACTCTTTCCATTCCATGTTTTGCCAGCAGCTCTGCGATATTGCAAACTCGTTCCATCTCCTTGCAGTCAGTCGTGATGCAGATATCGACGTCAGAATCCGAGGTTCCAAGGTTGTTCCCCGTGGAGCCAAAGACATTGACCTTGATTGAGGACGTTGGCCATCTTGCCCGCAGTATCTTGTCGAGCTTCTCGATGAACCTTGACCGGCGAACTTCACTCTCGGCGGTTGGTTGTAGTTCTTCATAGAGCTTTTGCATGTCCTGCGTTAGTGTTTCATCTTCCTCATGGGTCAACTTGGTTTTTAACTCGGACTTATCCTTTGCCAAGGGCTCTGGCCCCAGGGAGTAAGGGACACGCCGCCGTGCTCTTTGCATGCCGGTCTCATATTTACAACCTCCGAACTGCTTCCGGCCTGCAGGCGGTGTGTGGCTCTTGTCGGATGGTAGCGAACGGGGCGAATTGGGTTTTGCCGGGGGTTCTGGGGAAAGGGAAGCTCTTGAATGCGAGCGGGATTCAGGTCGATGGAAAGGGGAGGACGGCGTCGACTTGGAGTGTGAGGAGACGTGGTGCGAACGTCGTGTAGGGTGTGAAGGACTAGCGACTGACTCCATTTCCATGTTGGGCGAAAGAGCCTGAGCAGATGGCGCGGTCATCGGTGTCGGTATACTGTTTCCCTCATCTTTCGGCACTCTGCAAGTCATATGACGGTCCAGGAGGAGATTGGACTTGAATTATCCGGGTTGAATAATTGCTGCGAGAACAGTCGCGCCGGATCAGGCGTATGTAGAGTCTGGCCCTCCTTCTAATGTATGTATAAGATCGAAATGGCAGCAGCCCGGTCGCGAGTCTTTTGAGGGGTGAGTCCGAGTACGGCTTGGGGATGGGTTTGCAAAGTGCTGTATGCAACGTTCCGAAGCAAGGAGGAGCACCGAGTTCAGCAAACCGTGCGATGCGACACACTACCGGCTTTGATTTTATTCCCAGTGACGACGCTGGCCAGCCAGAGCGAGAGGACCTCGTCTATGTCGAAAAGTGTCTGAGTAAGCCCGTCAAGGGCGGCGAGGTGAAAGAGAGGTCAATCGACGATTCTGTTGGCGAACTGAAGTAGGCTCGACTTGAAGGAAGGCGTGGAGCCGCAGTGCTAGGTACAATCAAGAGAAAGTCGAGCGTCTGGGGACTTTGATTCTGGGCTGGGAGGACGATGAGATTTCTGCTTGGTCGGGGAACAGAAGACGGGGGACGGGGGGGAAATTGGTGATATACAGGATTGAGAATGCGAGCACAAGTAGGATAGGGCCTCTAGGCGCGTGTCAAGAGGAAGATATGTCGAGGATTGGACGAGGATAGAGTCGAGAAGAAGGTAGTTGAGTAGGTAGATGAGGGATGGAAGTGGTCGAGGTGTGAGGTGTGAGGTGCGAGGTGCAATGAGAGATGATCCTCGCTTGTTCCTGGCTGCTGCGGGTGCGTTGTGGTTCAGTTCAGTGCACGACTTACTCGTACGGAGGACTGTTGCTTGTCGGTGGCTACCAGCGAAGGAGTTAGTGAGGGAGAGGAAGGGCCCTTGTGGCCGGTGGCCTGTGCCGTGTGCCCTGTAGCCACTAGGCCCTAGTAACCTACGGTGCTCGTACTGGGTGCCGGTGCTGGGTGGCCCGTAGCAGTCCGGGGGTAGCAGTAGCAGTTGGACGGAGCAGTGCGAAGGCCGCCGAACAGTCTTTGCACTCAACGCCCCGTGGCTAGTGGGCTCGTGGGTCACCCAACGAGCCAGCATAGAAAAAATGCCCTCCTTCTGGTCCGTTGGTGCCAAGCTTCAATTTAATACAAACGGCTGAGAGACTCCCTTGTTTCTCCTCGTGCCGAATACTGGTCTCGAGCAACTGTGAACCCAGTGACAAGAGACAAACAGCAGCCACTTGCCAGCTACCGGCAAGCAGCAAGCAGCAATCGGCCCATCTACATCTGTTACCATGTTTAGCTATCCTCACTTTCAGCTTCACCTTCATCCAACAAACCCCGGTCTGGTGACGGGCTTTCGCAGTGCTGCCCTTGCTGACCTGGGACAACGGTGAAGCGGGAAGTTCAGCTACGCTACACAGCATTACAAGCCAGAGGCAAAGCAGGGTATGGCCGGGTAGGGCCCAGCCAAGTTCATTTTCCACGAGGACGAGGACGCTGCACTGCTCGTCCAAGTCTGCTGCAACCGTTCCAAGCCCTGCCTGGCGGTGCTAGCTCTGCGCTGCCTCATTCTGACCGTCTTTCACAGCGGCATGTGTGATATACCGGTTGTCTATACATTATTCCAAGAATATATATATATGCACCTGTCAGATTTCTACTAGCGCGTCGCGTTCGACAGGACACCGCGTTCTTTGCTGTTTCAGAGGCTGGTCATCCATCAAAAAGGCAAACACGGCATCGCCGGGGTCACCGCCAGGAATCAAATGCGAAAAATTTCCAGATCATGCTCGCTACACACATCCGATTCCCAACAGCCCGGTGAACCATGTTGGCTCTGGAGGCGACCGGCGGGAGCATACTGGGTAAGGCGCTCTCGATCCTTTCTACTCGTTCTGGACAAAGTCATCCTGGGAAAGAGGTGATTTGGATCCCACTGCCGTCTTGGGGTCAGCGATGCTAAGCCTTTGCATATTCCTGCGAGCTGGATGCAAAATTTGTGATTCGAGATGCTGTCTTGAGATTCTGACCGCAACAGCTGCCCCGGTGCCAATTATAGACCAGGCGCCCTCCTCCGCAATTTGGGCTGACTCAACCGGCCTATGACCCCTGAGACATTTGGAAGGATACTCCGTGCTATGCTTGAGCCCAACCTGCCTGAGTACGGAGCCAGGACTACTCCATACTTGGGACAGGACACGGGAGTCTTTGCCAGCAGCAATTTCTCTCCGCGCCTATTCTTGTAATGATAATTTTGATCTCTTCTATGTCTTTCGACAACGGAGGAGGTCCATTTTCGAAGGCGAGGACGCCCTATTATACTCTGTAATATGGTCCCGCCGTTGCCAGAATCCAAGGTATGGGCGGTTTCTTTTTCAATGATCCTCCTGATCCAGAACTGTGTGGTAAAGCACAGAGTACTCCGGATACGAGAGACGCCATACCGACTTTGCTCTTGACCAGTCGACTCGGCTGTCATCAGAGGCGGCAGATTGTGCGTCACGCGTGCACTCGAGTCTCAGTGTCCAGATGCCTTCTTTTCTCCCGGTCGGCCAGCTACCACGTTTGGAGGAGACGGAGATCCTTATATATTTCTCCAGGCTGTTTATGACCTTGTGGGCGCCTGGGGCTCGGCTCCATGCTGGTCTAAAGCGCCTCGAGCCTGACATTATGCTCGCCTAACATGTCTTTTGATGGTTAACAAGATCTTCTAGACTCATGCCGCTCGATCGTTTGTGGAACATCCCGAAATTTGAGGACGAGAAGTTACCAATTTGATCGAATCACGCGGAGGAGCTGGGGAATTTCTGGGAATCTGAGAGATCTTGGAATTGGACAGACCAGTGCTTGGGGGGTTGGCCAGTACTCTGTCCTCCCGTGCGACGAACGAAAAAGGATGGCTGCATGAAATGGCTAGGTGGTTCTGCGGGCTTTTGCAACAGCCGAAGCGTGACGAACATGAGTTTAAGGGCAGTCTTCAGCTCTGCCTATGCCAGTTCGGGAGAATGACACAGGACCGATCACCCAAGACCCCGTCGCCCATGTGATTAGTGACTGGTTGGCAATATCCTGTTGTCAGGGCTTCTCGAAAGCGTGAGTGGGACATCCCAGACATCCCCCGTCAACCGGAAGGTTCGGATTGGTAGACGCATGCTCGTAATTAACGTGCAGGGCCCTGGAACCATTCAGACATTGAGGGGCAGACAAGCCATCGATGGTCAAGACGGGCTCGGGCAGGACGGGAAAGAGTGTCTCCTGCATTCGTTTGCGTCATAGGATCTTCATCGGCTTGATTTCGTCGGTGTCGTGGTGCTTTTGGAACACTCTCCTCGTGCGCTTGTACTCGGTACCAGTGAATCTCTGACTCGAGCGCAGGCGGCCGTCGGCAGGGAAATTGACCAAAGTAAATGCTCCGTACTCGTAATGCTTCCAAATGTCCCCCACCTCGAACACTCAGAACAATTTTACCGGTCATTCCAGTGGTCTCCACCACGGAGAGACAATTTGCTTCGACAGGGTCGGGCGATGGAATAATAAGTAACTCGTAGGAACGGACCTTGTTCGGCTTCGACTTCTTTTCCTCATCAAGGTTCGCCTGGAATACTCGCAAGAGAGGGTCGATTTCAAGGGGGGCAGCCGCCATTGAGGTTCGCCAATTCAGTTGGGTTTTACAGGATTCCGCACAGGTACACTGTGCGAAGGGGTTTCTTTGGGTCTCGCATTGCCGCTTGTCCAGTGAACCAGCCTTAAGCCGGTCATCGCTAGCTTGTGGGTAGTTGATGGTCGGGGATGACCCGCCTGCGCCTAGCAATTGTCTCACTGAGCAATTCTCCGGCAAGAAACGTGAGAAAGGAAGAGGAAGAGGGAGCCGACTGCTTGCTAGGAGAAGAGGAAAAGTGAGGAGGAAAAGGGATTGCAAGATGAAGAGGGTGTTACTTACCTGGGTACCGAGTACTCCGTACCTGTAAACACTGTTGGTAGGTGTTTAAACAGGGGGACAACATACAAAGTTAACCTTTAGGAGAGCGAGGCACCTAGGTAATCGGTTCTTCACCTAACTAGCTAGGTAGGGGAGGGCAGGTATTTTAGGTGGTCCTCAAGCCCAGCAGCCCGTAGTCGTGGGGGTTATTTGCCTTCTGGAGGCCCTTGCGAATTTCCTTTGTCGCCCTCTTTTTGGCCGGGAAAAGTGGTGGGTGCATGGGCACCAAGTGGGTGGCTGTTGCAAGTGGTGTTGGTGGTGTTGGTGGTGCTAACGTCAATTCTCGCTTCTCATCGCAGAACTTTTTTTTAACCCTCTCTCCATCTTTCTCCGCCTGCGCTCTCTTTTCCTTCTGTCCCCTTCCTCCTCGTTTCTTACCTTTTGCCTGTGTCGCCCGCAGCCTACCGCCTGCCGCTGCAGTGTGGGCTTCCATCCACATCCAATTTATCCTGCGCGGTACTGACATCTGCCATCTGCCATCTGCCTCCTGCGACCTGTGACTGTGACTGCGACTGCGACTGCGACCGCGACCGCGACTGCGACCTGCGAGGTTCCGAGCTCGGCTCTGGGTTGATCTGTAAGTCATCTCACTCTTTCAATCGCATTTCTTTCCCGTGGCAATCACCGGGGCAATTCGACCGATTACACAGAAGCCATCATTGGCTCGAGTCGGCCGAACCGATCCCTCGAGAAAAATGAACGCTCTCCCCACCCACATCCTCGCGCCGAACCAACGTACCAGAATTTCCCCCCCAAAAAACCAAAGAACCGGACCACGCACACTTACACCACATGTCCAACCCCTCTTCCCTCCAACCTGCACGTTTTCCTCTCTCGATCCTTTGGCCAGTCGCATCCAGCCTAATCGTCGCCTTTTGTTTGCAACGCCTAATCGACTCATCGGTCCTATAGCTAGTCTTTACCTTGCGGGTATTCCCTCTCATTTCGGTCGATCACACAATCTCGACTGGTGGATTGCCTCAGACTCTGTTAAAAGAGGGGCCGGGTAGAAATTGAGAAATATGGCGTTCCCCTATGAACCTCAAGGATGGCAGGCGCCGGTTCGGCAACCCTCTTGGGAGCAGCCGCCTCCGCCGTCGAGATCAGGTGTGTGACGCCGGACCCCCATGGAATACCGTGCTAGGTACTAATAGTCACATCTCAGGTGCCAGTTCCACCTCCCAGCGCGAAGACGGCAATGCTTTTGCCATGCAATTCGAAGGTGCGTTGACTGTCACTCAGAAACTGTCACTCGAAGTGTTCTGATTTCAGAAATTAGAGGTGGATCGAGCTATGGATAATCTTGTCAAGAGTGGCAAATTCTATGGCGGTGGCGGTGGTGGACAAAGATCAATGCCAGCTGGTCCATTGCGCCCAGGGGTAGAGTATGGTGCGTACTATCCCGGCATCTGCACGCCGTGGACGAGAATCTGATCGTATGCAGGTCCCCGGATGCACGGAGGCCGCCATCCCATTGGTGACTTCGACCCTTCACGACCGCACCCCAGTTCGAATCTTCAGAACTTTTACGCCGCGCAAAGGCATCAAGGCCGTCATGGGGACGCCGATCAGATGATGCAAGCAAAAAGGAGGATGGCAGCGCAGCGAGAACGCGAGCTCCGCAATTATCATCAAGAGCAGCAGTATAATCGGAGTAAGCTCCCTGTGCACGGAGGTGGAACAGAGCACCGCACTGAGACTCAGAACAGGTCTGCTGGCAGAAATGTCGTCTAACAAATCGGATCGTTCAATGAGCCCTAGCACCTTGAGTGAGGAAGGCCGTCGGGAGCTGATTGCTCGTCAACATCGCGCGTTATACGGCGGTGACCCCGCTGCTTTCGTAGGACAGGTACCCTTTTCCACTGAGGATGGCAACAGTCGAGATCAAGCTGGAGCTGTTTCTGGCAATGGTCCCGGGGCCCCTCGTGGTCCTTCACCCCGCACGTCTGATCCCTTTGGCGTGCCAGGGCAAACTACGCAAGGTGAATCGGGCGCTCAGGGGACGTCTTCGGGTCAGGAAGCCTCTCGTGCGGAAAAAGCAACGTCTCCATCTGCGCAAACGTCGTCAGGATTCGGTACGTTTGATACTTCCATTCAAGCTCCTGGAAAGGCACCTACACCGCCCTCTGGAGAAGAGTCATCGCACTCACGGCAGATTTCCAAGTCAACCACTGCGCCTGTCAGTGGCGGCATGGGGCCAATTGGCAGCCGTCCCAACGTCCAACAGGCGCCCAACCAGTCAATTAATAAGCGCACGACGTCCCCCCTGCCCTCTTCTTTGGGATACGGGTTCGGATCGAATGAACAGAATGCTGATCGAGCGGGGTCGGCGAACTCGAATTCAAATGCGCAGAAGGAGTCTTCGACCTCCGGAATGGGTGCTTGGGGCACAGGCAGCGGTGTTTGGGGTTCCAACAAAATCGGTACGACCTCAGTATGGGGTTGAATGAGTTATGAAGACACGACCTGGACATGACATGTTTTGTATGCGCGGAGTTGTGTTGCCTTTTGAAGCATATCTTCGGTGTACAGGGCATTGCATAGGTGGGAGTGCTCGTGGTTCGTTATGCATGTCGGGGTCTTCATGATGCTTCCACATAGCGTGTTACGAGGATGGGGATCATTTTGCAGCGATCTGTCAGTCGTTTAGCGGGTGGTCATTGGGTCTCACCAAGGGCTGTAAGGTGATGAAGGGGTGGAGATTTGGGCAACATCTCGATTACCAAAAAGTGGAAGAAGGAGGGAATCTATGGACATTGGGTTAGTCTTCGGAGTCATGACCATGGCATCGAAGTGCGGGTGGCAATGGAGAGAAAGAATTGGTTTCTTTGGTACGGGCCGTGGGAGGGGTTTGCAACAGGCAAAATGGAGCAGTTGTTCTGTGCTGTTCAGATGGACATGGCTAGTGTCGACATTCCCCTCGTGAAAGCATGGCGTTGTGGAAGGGGTGGTTGGTGAGATTGGGATCCTTTTTTCGAAACAGGGATTGAAGGAGGGTTTCTTTTATATCTGGCACCAGTGTTTTTTAGGGGAGTTGCATCTGGGGGACGTTCTCCATCGCGTAATTGTGGCTGCTCTTGGATGCTGGTTGTTTGTTATTGGTTTCGTTCTGGGTTGTGGAAAGGTCAAAATTGCACATTCACTGCGTTGGACTGGAAGGGAGGACTGGGTTGCAAAGGAGTCCTTTGAGGAAGTGGGAAACAGCCCGGCAAGACCAGTGTGGACGGGATTATATAGGCAGCGGTACTGGCGGATGACTATGGCTACAGAGACTGAAAGCAGTCGAATCCTATAACCCCTTTTTCTGCTCATCTGCTCATTCTGCTCTGTCTTGCAAAGGGAAAACTCTACATTCACATGTCACAGCTTTGAGATGATTGCTTCACTTGGCTTGATGATTCTCTGCTTTCCCCGTAGTCATAGTTGCCAGTCTCATCGCAGCCACTGCCGCAGCCGTTCAATGCCACTCGACAGCCTCGCCCTTCTGACTACTCATCCTGACTAGCTCAATCAGCCGGATCCCGTCCCTCGACTGCTCGGGCTTGACGGCAATGTCGGCCTTGCCGCGGACGGCGTCGCGGAGGTTTTCGTAGAAGCCCAGCCAGTGGCCCGGGATTGTCGGATAGCGGCCGACGTGGAGCTTGAAGTCGGGCTCGTAGATCTGGTGCGCGTGGTCGAACGCGGGCTCACCTTTTGTCGTCAGCAGCCCGTACAGGTGCGGTGGCTCCCTGCCGAAATCCGGGTCTGTTGGGGACATGGACGGCGACGAGAGGATCTGTTCTTCTTGGATGCATGTGCCGTGCTATATGCATGTCGCATTCGTGTCAGCTTGGGTTCAGGTTCAGGTTCAGCCCATGTTGGTAACTTATGCTGACGGGGTTGATACAGCAGGTTTTCTTTGATGGGCGGAAAAGGAGTACGGAGGGACAGGGGTAGGAGTGACTTGGGAACCCGTTGATGAGTGGGCAAAAAGAAAGGAGTGGAACATAGGATAGGAGTAGAAAAAAGACGACCAGGCGCGAAACGAACCTTGACAAACGACCCTTTCGTTCCTCTGATGAAGTACTTCAACTGGTCTTTCATCGTCGAGACCACCATCGTCTTCACCGTAACTAGCAGATCCTGCTGCGGCGCATCGTACTGTAGGATGGCCGTGAAACTATCTTCAATCTCGCTCTCGACGCCGCGAAGCACGCGCAGAAATCCCGTCACGGACTTGGGCCGCCCGAAGAGCAGGAGTGCTTGGTCAAAGGTGTGGCTTCCTGCAAAAAGGGTCACGGCAGGTCACACGTTAGAAAAATTGCCTCGTTTCGTTTTGAGTTCGTCCTCTAGGCCGCGCGAGCGGGCAGGGGACTAGGAAGGCTGTGTGATAGAGAGACGGAGAGGAGAAAACACAATACCTAGACCAAATGTCATGCCGTCTCCCGGCGAGTACTCCTTCTTGTTCATGCCTCTCATCCAAAATGGGAAGTCGACGTCGTAGTGGATCTCGCATTCTTTGATGGTTCCAAAGGCGTTTTTGTCGAGCAGGTATCGGAGGGTTAGGAAGTCATTGTCCTACAGAGTCAAAATCATCGGCATCAGGGACAGAATATTCTGCAGATACTCGCTCAGGAGAAGGGAACGGGGGAGCGTCGTCGCCGAGGTGATGGCGATGATCTGATCGACTTACCCATCTTCGGTTTTGGAAGACTGTCAAGATCTTGCCTTTCTCCTTTGCCAGGGAGATGAGATGGTCGGCCTCTTCTGTCGTCCTGGTGAAGGGCTTCTCCACAACAACTATTTCACACGCAGACAAGGTTTAGAAACCTCTCACTTTCAGATAGCTCCAAGAAGAAGGCCTAGAAGATCATACCGTGTTTTCCAGCATTTAAAGCCTTCTCGGCATATTCTGCATGCGTATCCTGTTTGCTGCAAACAATCACGACATCAATGTCCTTGTCGGCAAAGAACTCGTCTGCATTTCGATAGTGCTTGGCGTCAGGATAGTCGACCGTGCAATGTGAACCGGGTTCTGCGCTCTTGGGATCCGTCGGTGCCCCTGTTCGTTGGAAGAAAGCGACGACTTTGAAGTCCGGGCACGCGTTGATGAAGGGTAGATGGAAGCATTTGGCCGAAAAGCCATATCCTATGAGGCCGAGACGAATTGGCTCCATTTGATATCACCCTTACCACTTCAAGTGTGTCGAGATTGTTGTAGTGGATGTGATGGGATTTTCAAAAAGCAGGTCCCAGGATCTGTGTCGGTTACTTCGTTTGCCGTTACCGATATATTTGGTAATAAAGATGCTGTGTTTTAGTCCCTCATTCTTTTTGATGCTGCTCGGCCCATTGTCGCATGATGTTATGAAGTGTATTTCCCTACATGCTCCGGCTAAATTCAGCCAGTAATTCAGCCGCACGGAGATACTCCGTGGGGTGACAAAATGTGGAGGGCCTTCAAGCCACACTCAGCACAGTATAAGTTCTGCATATGACAGAGTTCCCGGTCTCCATGCCGATCCGAGCCCTAGCCGCCAGTGCCTTTACGTCGAGTGGACTCGGGTGGACTCTATGCAGGTCGATCGTGGCTTGGTAGATCTGATGGAACACTGGTGGCCACTCCCAAGGGCGTTATGAAGACGCTCAAAGCTCTGGTATGCAGTTCGTGTGGAGTCTCTTTTACAAGAAGTGACAGCCAAAAGGGCAACGAAGCACGTGGCTGATTCCCATGTCAACTCAGCCGCTACCAAACGGAACAGCCCATATGGTTGAAAGCTCATGTGTTTCGCGCAACAGATTTTAATGGCATCAACCAATATCGAGTCCTATTCCCTTCCAGCAAGATGCTTTCGAGACGCCCATTCCTCACAGAGAGTTCAGGCCTCTTTGTGCGGAATGAAGGGGAATGCCAGATTTGTCGATGAATATGGGTCGTTTGGGCTGTGTCAGTATGGCCATGCTTCCCATTCACCGCGAGGCAGAATCTGGGTGCTTTTAGCAACGGAGAAATTCGAACGGGTATGGATGAACTACCTCGAGTTCCTAGCGGATACCTTGATCTAGTCTGCCCATTTGCCAACATTCGAGTGAGTGACTAGGCCTCGCAGAACTCAGCATGTTTGCCCTCGGATAGTTGTCTCACGAAGACCCATTTCCGTCTTTCGAAATCCTCATACCATTTCCGCCCGCTTTTGAAGCCTGCGGCCGTGGAGACACGGACGGATTGTGCAATCTGATCTCTGATTGGTGGTCGGGTGGTTCGCGTTCATTGCATCGTGGCAGGGGGGGAATAGAACCATATCTCTCCTTGAACGTATGAAATAGCATCTCTTTGATATCAAGCCTCGAAAACTGCTCTATCAGCCAGGGACCATAAAGCAAGGCGAGGAAACGCATATGTGGCGATCAAGTGAGAGCAAAACTGAACATACAGACGCCATAGGATGATTGGATCTACCATAGATAAGATTTCCGTAAAGCGTAGACACTGGAATAACACCGGGTTAAATGGGTGTATTGTCGCAGTACCAGGACATTGCAGAACCCATATTACCAAACCATCAACGTCGACCACGCAGGCTGATTTGCAGGAGACGAGACCGAATTCCAGGAGACATCTACGGTCTTCTTTCGGGGGAATTTGGCGAATGCCGCGGTACCTGCTCATGGTTCGCAAAAGAATCCCTGGTTTGCAGCAAATCTAGGCTATGGCGACATCTGAAGAACGCCTCGACACCCCTGGGTCTAAAAACAGCTCAACAATTTTCGTCGGATGTGATAGGATGCATAGTGGCATGATGTTGGCTTGGTTATGCTGATACATCTGGAGGAAACAATTGGTTAATATGGCATGTGAACAGTAGACACAAGCTTTCTAGAGATCAGAGTCCAAGGGCTTCCACGTAGGTTCTGGTCTGCAGGAGTGAGACGCTGGTTCACCGGGACGTCGGTGATAGGGGCGGATGAAGGGACTGCTTCCCCACGGGTCGAGCTCTCCGCTTGGTAGTGTCGCAGCCACGTAGAGCGAAACCAAAGTACCAAGTCGACCTCTCATCATACACACCGGTCCAAGGCAATTCGAGATGAAGGCGTTCTGGACCGCCGTGTTCGGGTGGTGGCTTGTGCTGGCTATTTCTTGGGAACGCTTGGCTGCTGGTTTCACATGTGGCCACCGGATAGCGGTCCGGTGAATGCCTGGCATAGTCCGGAATTTGAATCCATTCCGCTCTTGGCACTATATCTTGGCATCCCTTGGCACACCACTAAGGATCTCACTCGGGGATCTGGGGTTACATTTCCTCTTTATTTTTTTGATAGACATCAACCGTTATCTCGCTTTGCCATTCTGAATCAGCACATGCTCCACGCATGGCCGCCCGTCTGCCTAGAAGCCAAGGCTGAGCAATTCTGCTTTGGGTTCTTGTTTCCAATACCATGTGTAGCCTTCCTCTCGACCGATCATCTGACATTGCATGTAGTTTCCACCAAAAAATACAGGTTGGACGAACCCATGGTTGTCCCAGGGGCTATCTATCCGCGCGGCGGCATTTCCGCACCAGATACTTGGTGTTACCAACTCAGGGGCTTGTAGCATCTGTGTTACTCCCGCTACAGCCCCTGGTTCGCTACGGGAGATCTTCTTGTCCATCCCTCCGAACCCAACCTGGTTTTGTCGAACAATCCCAGTGTGCCAAGGATAACACACCATTCGGCAGTACCTGGCGGCATCTTCGATACGAGAGATGATCCTATAACGTCGCTCCTTCCATCCTTCTCCCGTTGCACATGTAGATCCCGCTATGCCGTCATTCGGATCCGACAACAACGACTTTGGACACACATGCCTGGTCTGCCTAGAAATTCTTCCTGAATCTCCCTTTGTCCGGACAACGAAATCAACAAAGCACCAAATCCTGGTCAAAAACGTTGAGAATCGATTCCTCCCCCTTCCGTCGCCAAAACGGATGGATTCACTGAGAGGCCGTGAGTGGATCTGGGGTGAGAGCCTGGAGGAATGCGGAGCAGGACTTTGTTACATGGGGAAGTGGACTGCTGCCCTCGCTCGTACTCTCCAGCTTGCATTGCAAATCTATATATTGTCCGCTCTGACCCAGATTACCTGCTCAACTTCCTGCGTGGCTTCCTGTCCTTTTGTGTTCTCTGACAGTCTCCTGAGACGGTTTCTACCCGCGGCTGTTGTTACACAGACCCGGCCGGTTGGTAAAATTCCTTATTAACACACTGCAAATCTCCTAGTATCCCTAGCAAAAGAACAAGATGGGCCCCACAGAGGTTGAGATCTCCATCGAGAGCCCTGACAGCAAAGCTGTCGAAACGAAGATTGAGATGCTGGAATCAGCATCTTCGAGCTCCCAAGACTTGGGCTTCGACGTGAAAGCTACGAAGAAGCTGATTAGGAAGATTGATTGGACACTTCTCCCATTTCTGGCACTTCTTTATCTTCTCAGCTTCCTCGATCGCACCAATATTGGGAACGCCCGACTTGCTGGCCTAGAGAAGGATCTTGGAATGTCAGGCTTGGACTACAATGTCTGTTCAATTTCTCCCTCTGCAAACGTATCTGTCACTTACGATTGTTCAGGTGGCTCTTGCAATCTTCTTTCCATTTTACGTCCTCGTCGAGCCACTGTCCAATCTCATGATGAAGCGCACACGACCTTCGATTTGGATTCCTTCTATCATGGTTACATGGGCAGTCTGCACGACTCTCATGGGTCTTGTTCAAAGCTTTGCAGGCCTTCTTGTTGCTCGGGCTGCTTTGGGCATTGCGGAAGGAGGCTTATTTCCTGGAGTGACATTTTACATCACCATGTGGTATAAGCGCCATGAATGTGGTCTGAGAATGGTGAGTACGGCAGCTTCGTTACTCGAAGTCTACTCCATTGTGCCCTGTTCTTACAAATTTAATAGGCTATCTTTTTCTCTGCAGCTACGGCCGCTGGGGCTTTTGGCGGTCTCCTGGCCCGTGGAATCGTCGAAATGGATGGGGTTGGTGGCAAATCTGGGTATGTGTAATCCGCGACGCGTGTTGTGCTATGTAGATGACTGACCAGAGTGCAGATGGTCGTGGCTCTTCATTCTCGAAGGCCTGTTGACATTTGCCATTGGTGAGTAGCGGCTGGTGGAAGATTGTGGGAAAGTACGTGTGCTAAAGGGTTTGTCATCAGCCATTATTGCATTCTGGACCATGAACGATTATCCTTCCACTGCGAAGTTCCTCACTCCGGAGGAAAAACACGAAGTGACTCGACGCCTGGAACGAGACCGAAGCTCTCTCGCCGATGAGTTCGACATGAAATATTGCTGGGACGCACTTAAGGACTGGAAAATCTGGGTTCATATGTTCATCACTATTGGGTAAGCCACTTATTGCGGCCGATCTCCCCTTACTAACGGTGTCTAGTATCTACACGCCTTTGTATTCTGTCTCCCTCTTCTTGCCAACAATCGTCAAGACTTTGGGCTACACAAACGAGACAGCTCAGCTCATGACAGTGCCGCCCTATATCGTGGCCTGCTTCTGCTGTATCACCGGAGGCTATGCCGCTGACAAGCTCAAGACCCGTGGACTCTTCATGATAGGATTTAACCTCTCAGCAATTCTTGGGCTTATCTTACTCATTTCATCCCAGAACCCTCATGTCAAATATGCTGGGTGCTTCTTCTTCGTCGCGGGAATTTATCCCAATGTTCCCCAAGGTGTTGCTTGGAATGGCAATAATATCGGTGGCTCCGTTAAGAGGGCAGTGGGTATTGCAATGCATGTTGGTTTTGGTAAGGCTGCCCCTTCCCGGTCGGAAGACCTATATGCCTCGCAAGCTGGACTCGCCTCTGACGGTAACTATTACTAGGCAACCTCGGTGGCGCTGTTTCTGGATTCATTTACCTTAGTTCCGATTCTCCCAAGTTCACAAAGGGCCACGCCATCTTGATCGGCCTGCTCACCATGAGCACGTGCCTGCAGGTCTTCATGACCACCTATCTTCGGCGCGAAAACGCCCGTCGAAATCGCGAGTATAAATCGCCAGACCAATACACCGACCAGGACAAGGCCGCGGAGAGGGCAAAGGGCGATAACGCAACTTTCTTCCGCTACACCGTTTGAGTGATTGAGCTCAGGTCGACCATTTGGGGTTGAAATCCGATTCCAAACGCATCCAAAGGAATTGCAGGCTTTAGACCGAGGGATAGACGGCAAGATATGTTTACAGAGGCTAAGCGTCGCTATATAAAATATACATAGCAACAGAGCATCAAACAATACAGTTTGAACACGGTGGTTATACTGCTGGAAATGCATCCGTTAGAGCTGCCCGTCATCCAGTCGGCCTCTCAAGAGACAAGAACACTGCATTCGTGACAGTGGAGGCACTTCCTCTGATACGAGAGGTTTAATCTAGCTAAATTTGTATTCCTATCATCAATTGCAATGGGGAAAATCTGAAATCCGAAATCTGGAATTGCCCCCATTTGCTCATAATCACGTTACTGCCTCCTCCGGACCTCGGGAGTCTCGTGTTGCAAGCCATCCAGCCTTGCTCAGCCTTGCTCAGCCTCGCCCAGCCTCGTCGGTGATGTGCCGAACTGGATCATCCAATCATATGTCTGCTGTAGCAATTTGGAGATTTCTTCCTCCAACATCGGTGCTGCTTTTCCACTCTACCGGGTTCGCTACAAATACTCTGTGCTCCGTCCATCTAGATCATTTCGCGCCTATCGCCTCTCATATACCCTCCGTTCCCCCTAGTGAATGCTTTTTGAGGTGGAAGATATTTGAGGAAGATGTTAGCCAGCTAATCGTTCTGTGCGCCATTTATTTTTTTGTCGGCGCAGGATGGTCGGTACTCTTTGAAGCTTGTCTTCGCAACAAAGCGGACTAACTCTGCGACAGTTTTCTTTGCGTTTGACCAGGACTGGCACCTCGCGGGCCATCTGTCTGCCCATCCCAGCGCGATTAACGCAGAGTCGGAGCTTTCGTACAACGGCGCGACGCTGCCAGGATGTATTCCATGCACAGCTCGAGGATTCCAACGCAGCCGCCATCCTCTTGTCACTGAAGACCTCCTCAAGAGTGCCCCAGACGCTCACAGAAAAGATCGTCCAGCAATATGCTGTGGGCTTGCCCAGAGACAAATTTGTGAAGTCTGGCGACTATGTTACGATCGCACCCCACCATTGCATGACCCACGATAATTCGTGGCCCGTCGCGTTGAAGTTCATGTCGATAGGAGCTTCAAAGCTGAAGAATCCGAAGCAGGTTGTGATGACGCTGGATCACGATGTGCAAAACAAGTCGGAGAAGAATCTGACAAAGTACCGCCAAATTGAAGAGTTTGCCAAAAAGCAAGGCGTCGACTTCTACCCTGCTGGCCGGGGCATAGGACATCAGATCATGGTGGAGGAAGGCTACGCGTGGCCAGGGACGTTGGTCGTTGCAAGTGACAGTCACACGAATATGTATGGCGGCATAGGTTGCCTTGGTACCCCTGTAGTGCGGACGGATGCCGCCAGTATTTGGGCTACTGGACGTACTTGGTGGCAGATCCCTCCGGTGGCAAAGGTCACTTTTACTGGCGTCTTACCCAAGGGCGTCACTGGCAAAGATGTGATTGTTGCTCTATGTGGGTTGTTTGACAAAGATGATGTTCTCAATCATGCAATAGAGTTTGCAGGATCGGAGGAAACTCTTCGAAGTCTACCCATTGATGCTCGCTTGACGATCGCGAATATGACCACGGAATGGGGTGCCTTGTCTGGACTGTTCCCTATGGATCCCTTGCTACAAGGCTGGCTACGCTCAAAGGCCACCATGTCCGCGCTGGATGCATCCGAAGGCAGGGGCGTAAATGAACGATTTTCGCATGCAAGACTGGATGAACTCTTCGGCAACCAGCTCGCTGCGGACAGAGACGCTCAGTACGCAAAGTACCTGTACCTGGACCTCAGCACACTTGCGCCCTATGTGTCTGGACCTAACTCCGTCAAGGTTGCAACACCATTGAAGGAGCTGGAGGATCAAAATATCAAAGTCGACAAGGCGTATTTGGTATCTTGCACGAATTCGCGCGCTTCCGATCTCGCTGCAGCGGCAAAGGTATTCAAGGCCGAAGCAGCAAAGAATGACGGGAAAGTCCCAAGAGTTGCCGAAGGCGTGAAATTTTACATCGCTGCAGCTTCGCTGCCTGAGCAGCAAATAGCCGAAGACGCCGGCGATTGGCAGACTCTCATTGATGCGGGTGCCGTCACCCTTCCAGCAGGGTGTGGACCTTGTATTGGGTTGGGAACAGGCCTCCTAGAACCTGGCGAAGTCGGTATCAGTGCCACGAATAGAAACTTCAAAGGTCGCATGGGCAGCACCGAAGCAAAGGCATACCTCGCAAGCCCCGAAGTCGTTGCCGCCAGTGCTCTTAGCGGGAAGATCAGTGGTCCTGGTTGGTACGAGAGGCCCCAAGGGTGGTCTGGAGTCATCTGTGGTGAGGGCGATGGCGTCAAAGAAGAGGATCGAATGATCACTGCGGATGAAGCATTCCAGAAGATTATCAACCAGCTGGACAGCATGATCGAATCCGCTGAGGAGACATTCGGGGAGGGCAAATCGGCGGAAGCCACGTCAGGCCCAACTGAAGTCTATCCTGGATTCCCTGAGAAAGTGGAAGGAGAGATTGTTTTCTGTGATGCAGACAACATCAACACCGACGGCATCTATCCCGGAAAATACACATATCAAGACAATGTGCCCGTTGAGAAGATGGCCGAGGTATGTATGGAGAATTATGACCCTAAGTTCTCCTCGATTGCAAGACCAGGAGACATTTTGGTGTCAGGGTTCAACTTCGGATGCGGTAGCTCACGCGAACAAGCAGCGACCTCAATCTTAGCCAGAAAGATTCCTTTGGTGGTTGCCGGTTCTTTTGGGAACATCTTCTCGCGAAACAGTATCAACAATGGCTTGATGGGTCTTGAGGTGCCAAAGCTCATCCGACGACTCCGTGAAACATTCTCGGACTTGAACACGCCCCGGCCGTCCACTCAAGTTACAGAGCCAATGGGCAATAAAGAAGAGCAGCAGAGTCTCGACTCACCTCCGCCGGCTACGACACAGCCCCGAGAAAAGCAATTGTCGCGTCGCACCGGATGGACGTTGGTCTGGGATGTGAAAAAATCCCAGATCGAAGTAACGGAGGGTGCCAACGGTAAGAGATGGACGGAAAAGGTTGGAGAGCTGCCCCCGAATGTGCAAGAGATTATCGCCAAAGGCGGTCTGGAAAAATGGGTGCAGAAGGAAATTGCTGCATGAAGAACATATCCGGTCAGCCCGATAGATAAGGTAATACAGAGATTGCACATGCAGTGGAATCAGCTTCATCAGCCCTGGATGTGCAGAAATCGCCGCATGCAAGATGAATATACTTGGTACACTCATGTCGGCGCAACAGTAGAAACGGATGCAGTGATGGCTGCCGTGTCGCCAGCTGGCCGCACTTTACCAACCAGACAATCTGGAACAACATACTTCCGTCTGCACTTTAGCCACATTACAGCGTCGAACGTCTACAGTAGTAGCGGGAGACTGCTGGTGAGAGTGACCCCGATAGCCGCGACGGAATGATGGCGTGGTCCACTGGTTGACGAATGTGAGACATTATGACTGCACCAGGGGGACTAGTCGTGGACTGTAAGTAGACATCGTGGTTCCTCGTGCGAGGCGAATACATCATCACGACCATCACAAGCTGAGGTCTCGGCAGTCGGTGTACCAGCTCGCTCATAGTGAGAAGGACAGAGGGGGTAAGGAAAAGGCAAAAAGGGGAAGGGGACCGAATAGGGAATTACTAGCGAGCGGCTTGGCATGAAAAAGCTTAATTTCACGAACCGCGAGCGCGTCCACGTGACCAAACCCCCACAGGCACCCACTTTCCGAGGGGCTTCTTGGGGCTGTGCTGTTTAACTGTTACAACATGCGCAAGCCTGCCCACGAATGACACTCGCACAAACAATCCGAAACATCACCTCAGACTCGCTGCTGGCCACTCGCGGTCGCGGCTGATGCTCCAAAATAGCCCCGTGCCATTCCAGAAACATGCTAAGCGCGTGCTACTTTTGAATCCTCGGGTCATCTGCGCCCTACTTGGGAGGCGTCGGTCAACTCACCGTGGCTCAACACCTTTTTCCATCGCATCGCATTGACACTGTTGCCTTTTGCACGCTGACTGAAACGGTGTACAGGTACATTCGGAAACAGGACCTCAACCCCACGATACTACGGTGCCAAAATCTGCCCAAAAGTATCTCCCACAATATCGCTCACTCCTTGCCCAGGGCATTTGCCGTGTGCCAGACGGCCTTTGTGCCCCTCTCAGCTTCAAACAATCCACACCCCTGAACCTCTTGCGCCAGCCAGCCGAGGGACGGGGCCTCGCAGTTGGCGCGACACAAACCACCTCAGATCTCACCCCCTGCACTCGACTATATTATCACTGCCATTACCCTCTAACACCATGGCGACTCATTTGCACAGCACAGAAAAAGAGCCTTTGCTCGCCGCTCATTCCAGGCGCCCTCGTCAGGGAGGTGTCCAATCTTCTCACATTCGTTCAGAGAAGCCCTCGATTCCTTCTTTTCCACATCCTACTTCTTCAGATTTACCTCTCAAAGAAAGAGACGGTCGTTTCTTCCCACTTTCATTGCAAACTCAGATTGTACTCGGCATCATGGTGGCCATTCCTACGTATCTCCTGGCCTCGTCGGCCGTGACCAGCCTGGGGCCGTTGACTCCTCGAAACTCTGTTATACGATCACCGGAGCCATTGCCACAGTCTTCGTCGACAAGTCTAACGTCAGATCCCGGTTCGAGTCCTTTCGCTTCCATAATAGGACCCCATATATCATCCAATTTCCCCGATCCTGCCGTTATTCATGTTGATGGCGTGTCGTATGCTTTTGCGACCAATAATCGAGCCCTCGGACCGGACCTGGTCCATGTTCAAGTGGCCACTTCGACCGATAACCAGACGTGGACACTACTGGACCATCATGACGCTCTACCCTCTCTAGGGGCATGGGAGACAGGCGCCGGTGTCTGGGCGCCAGATGTGGTCCAGCTGGTGAGTAGCACGGAGGGTCCTCTTCAGACCCCATGACTAATTCTCGCGCCAGGACGATGGTTCATTTGTTCTCTACTACGCCGATAATGTTGTGTGGTCTCCTGCACATCATTGTGTGGGTGCGGCCACTTCTAAGGATGTTCTGGGACCTTATGTCCCGCTTGACACTCCTTTCGCGTGCCCAGACGTCAATGCCCTCGGTGGAGCTATTGATCCCGACGGCTTCCTCGACGAATCCACCAATAAACGCTATGTCGTTTACAAAGTCGACGGGAATTCTATTGGACACGGCGGCTCCTGCGGCAACACTGTTGCACCCATCGTACCGACCCCCCTCATGCTCCAGGAAGTCGGCCCCGACGGCACCACTCTAATTGGGGATGCGATTGAGCTTTTAGATCGCGACGAATTTGACGGACCATTGATCGAGGCACCATCTCTCCATCGATCCGACGAAGGAATCTACTTCCTGTTCTTCAGCAGCAATTGCTTTACGACGCCCAAATACGATGTCTCGTACGCCACCGCGACAAATATCTGGGGGCCTTACACCAAATCAAGCCGCCCCTTGCTCGTCACCAGTGACGCCGACCTCACTGGACCAGGCGGTATGGACATCATCAAGGGCGGCGAACTGATTGTGTTTCATGGTCATATGACCATCAACAACGACCCTACAATCAAGAAGCAGGCTGAAACAATTGCAGCCTCGACGAACACCCCGATCAGTAAGGTGAACCTGCCTTTAATCAGAGGTATGTGGTCTGGCACCGCAACCTTTCAAGGCACGGACGTCCTGCTGTCGTGATTGCCCTCCAGCTCTTTGCTGGGCTATAGCCCTGGGCTATACTTCATCTCCTCTGTCATTTTCTTGCAGCGTTCAAGCGAGTCTGTCTTTTTCGCATCTCTAGAGCAGATACCCTTTGAGGCGGCATTTTGATCTATGTTTGAAGCAAAAATATCAGACTACCAGTCGATCATGAGGAATGAGATCAAGATCAGAGCATAGAGAGTCAGCTCTGTGTGTATCATTAGTTGACATTGCAAACATTATTGTTCGAGAAGATCATATTTCGAGCCCTAAAGTTCTCTTGTCGTGTTATGACCAAATGGCCAGTCGCCCTGGTCTCGAATCTAGACTCAGACCCAATAACGAGGCGGTCTGCGCTATTCCCTGCGATTGTATCGATCAAGAGAGTCCGTATGACTTTGCATTGCACGGTACCTACATACGCGGGTGGTGGAGGCCAGGAAACACGGACCAAAGAGGCAGGTTTGCCGGCTTCAATTCAAAGCTGGCTCGCAATTTTCGAACATTTTCAACAATCTGCTCCCACAATCAACAGCAAAGCCACGGTCCTACGGCGTTTTTCTTTGTAAGAGTATCGCGCTTTGGTTTTCCCAATGGTCTCTTCAGCAGTTCGATAGTCCACTTCACCCTCGCAACTCACAACAAACATGCCTCCCCGGGTATCTCCCTCCGCAGTCTCTCTCCCTTTACCTACGACACCTACGATCCAAACACACTGTAAATCATGCTTTCAGCGTGCCTTATCTTCCACCCCTTCGCTGTCGCAGACTAAACTCCGCGAGCAATTCTGGCTCTGGCTTCGCGGGCCTGGAGAGAACTTCCGCCACCCCCTTCCAGGGTCGACAAACTACCTATCCGCGTATGACAAACGAGGAAACCTCATTCGCGGTAAAGGCCAGGAGACGTCAGGGGAGTCGGCGAAAGAAAAGAGCTCTGAAGATGCCATGACGCCGGATGAAGAAGCTCTGGAAGCCGCCGCCACGGAACATGAACAGGAGTATAAGCTCCCGAAAGAAACACTGGACGATCTACGGCCGTTTCCCTGGAACAAGCATTTTGTGAGTCAGAGTATTCTGTCAGAGGATCTCAGAAATGAGATCTGGGACAGAGTGCAACGGCAGGGGAAGTCGGTGAGGCAAGTTTCGATTGAGATGGGCGTGGATATGAGGAGGGTGGCTGCTGTGGTGAGACTAGTAGAGGTGGAGAGGAGGATGAGGAGAGAGGTAAGCATGTTATTCGTCGTGACTTATATTTCGCAATGACCTTCCTGTGATGAACAACCAAATCGATTAGTCTTCCAGACTTCCAAGCATGGTGATTTACAAAACATACAAATTACAACTCTCTGAACCCGGAAAGGGAAACACACCTCAATGGCTCTTCTTTGCTATTTCCAGGACAAAAGCTGACATTGCATCTCTCGTTTCTTTCCAGGGCAAACCCCTCGCTCTTCCCTACGCTCGCGCCATCCACGGCATGGTCCCTCTCACCACCCTCAACCCAAAGACGCGCTTAGCCAGCGAACCTCACGAATCCATCAATGATCTAGAACAGCACCCGCTAACATTTCCACAAATTTTCTACCCGACATCCGAATCACGCGCGTTCAACCGTACCGATGCAGGACGGGTATTCAGTGGCGCACCGCGACTTTCCGACGAGCAAGAGAGTGCCATAAACGAGGGAGTCTACGAAGCGTGGCGGGACTCTAAACCCGAAATCATCGGCAAGCCTGGTCACAGACGCGAGGTATTGAAGCCAGCGGACTCACGCATTCCCCACCCGCATTTAATCGCCTTTGAAAAAGACAAACTGAACCGCTCACTCACACCGCTCGAGAGACTTGCGCGCCATCGCGAACGCTTAGAGAAAGACGAAGAGAGACAGCAAGCTCTTAAGAACAAGTTGCAGCAGGAGGAGGAAAGCAAGAAAACGAGGATCGATGCGGGAAGATGGCAGTTTGTGGTGACGGAGGTGCAGAGTACGAGACAAGGCATCGGGTTAAATGGACGAGGATCCGGGAAGGGAGCGGTGGGCCAGAGGTATGGTGTGCCCAGTCAGGAGAGAAAGAAAGGCCAGGTCAAGATTCCTACCAAAGTGGAGGTCTAAGTCTGAATGAATGAAAGAAAGCAGAATTCGCCGAGAGGACCAGTTCCAGAGCCAGTTCGTGACTCTTTCCGAGCTGTTACGGAGAAATCAGAGAAGCCACGTTGGGGTGCCGTGAGAGAAGTGGTGAATGCTGGAATGCGAGCCTGTCATCCCCATCAAGGTCGACATTGACGGGAAGATTGTTGCGCTGCGATGCATTGTGTCTTGCGCGTCGCGTTGTGTCGAGGCTCCTCGCAACGATCCTTTGGCCCCCTTCCCACCGGTCTCTGTGGACGTATGTGTATGTGTATATGTATACATATGTTTCGCATGACGGTAGGCATTAGCTGAGCCTTTCGGTTGTCATATTCTGATGCGTCAGGTTCTTGTGGTCGCCACACCCTCTCCCCCTTCCCTTCGAGATACGCTGCCCTGTGCTATACCGTGTCCTGCTGCGCTACTCAGGTGCTTTTTTGATCATGGTCAGTCGCCAGGACCGAGGGCGGGAGGCAGGTACGTGTATATATATCTACACACACCTAGGTCTGTAAATAAGTGTATCATATACGGATTTATTTATTTACAGTGTACGGAGTACGGAGTATAGAGTACATATCGTGTCAGTGTCAATCACCCATACATCAAGTATACTTCACGGCTTGTATCATGTGCCCGAAATGGAATGCAATGGAATATGAATGCTCGATTGAATGCTCGATGGAACGCTCGACACTCGAAACTGGACATTCGACACCCTTTAATTCAATACCTCAGACCCAACACTTGAACGCGAACTCGAACACGATACGCGATACTCGACTTGAGGAAAAGAGATGAGGCGGACCCGGGTATCTTGCAGGGCATCTAGATTCTAAAATAGATTACAACGTAAGTGTTATTTTGTTCATAACGTCTTATTACATTTGATTAGGACATGCATGCATCCATGTGTCCAAGCTATCGATGGATGGATGGACGGATGGATGTAGGCCGAAAACTCTACTTGTGAGTCAAAGCATCGCCATCATCACCACCATCGCCGCTTGCAGTCTGGTTCATTAAAAAGAACCACGTCACGCCTGCGTTCTCGTCGGTGTGTAGGGCTCGTTGGATCGAGCAGGGGGAAAAAAAAAGGACAAGACGACGCAACGCAGACGACATGCCCATTTCGATCGTGCCGCCGTGTCTGCCTGGGGAATGCATATCTTGCCTCCTTTCCTGGAGAGGCGTGGCATGTTCTGCCATGTTGATGCGAAATCCGCCTTACGGAGGAAGCCCCTGATCTTCACAAATCTGGCGGTTCGCTCTCTTAGGTCGCGGTGTATACGTATGAGGTCTGATTCTCTCTGGAGCCGTGGGAAATACAGTGCTCCATGAAACGCAGAACTGTCATTGTCAAGGTCGTGAATCTCGTCGACATCCATCATTCTGTGCGAAGCTTGCTCGCAAGAGTTTCGATGCGTCCGGCTGGGTCGTTATTTGCACCGTCCTTTTCTCGCGCATCATTGCAAGAAACAGGTCTTTTGGCTTTGAAGTTTGCTCCATTCAGCGCGTCGAGGGGAGAAGAAGACTAGCTTCTTCGGCTTCCACAGCATCTGGATCTCAGATCCGACCGCCCCTTTTCACACTCGCTGAAATCTGCCTGTGTTATACCTCATCAAAATCCATCTTCTCGTTCATTGTCCCTGATCTCGAGCCCCGACTACTCGGCTTCGCAAGCAGCTTCTTCTTGGTGAGCTTCCCGCAAAAAGCCGCTTTGATGCTCGGGAGGGGATCCCGCGCTTCTGGCAACACCAGCAACAAAAACACGATCGCCACGCCAGCAGTCGCGGGCAAGAGCCCATAGAAATAATGTGCCCCAGGAGCAAAATCGTGCGGTAAGGTGAATATCGCGCATGCCAGCGCAAAGGGGGCGTAGATGAGGGCAATGATGGTAAGGTAACGTGAGTAGTCTGCTTGGCGTTGGGAATCGGCCTCTATTGAGCGGAGAGAGGAAGTATCTTGGCATTGCGAGACCGCGAGGATGTGCTGCATTTGAGAGTCGCATTCCGCTCTGTAGTGGTGTAGGTCGATCAAAAGACTGCGGTAGTCCTCATTCAATTCCGAGTCGGACGAGAGGTAGGTTTTTATCCGCGTCAGAATGGGCTTGTACCTGCTGAGCATCGAGTCGAGGAAAATGACTTTGTCGAGGATCCTCTTTGTCTTTGTTGGATCGACCGTGAGCGCGGTAGAAATGAGTTGGCTTTCCAATGTGGAACGAATGTAGTCGAAGAAATTTGTGCACTCGCTGGCTGCGATTTGAAATGCCGGGCGCATGACGTTGATCATGTTTTTCTCCGCTGGATTGAAAAGGCCGTCTCGAGCCATAATTTGCCAGTGCCGGCAGAGATCGTCGAACGGGTTGGGACACATTGGCCTAGCTCCGCATAAACGATAGTCGTGATCGTTCCGGTTTAAAGGTGGCTTTTGTTCAAGGAAATCAAGGTATCCTCCTTGGTAGCCGGTGACCTCAAGTCGTTGGCTGGGAGAGTACACCCCATAGGGTTCTGCTCCAAGTGTGAAGAAGGAAATTGGCGGGTCGACAAGCACCACACCTGAAAAAAAAATCCTTAGCACCCTTCTCACATTTCTAAATGATACACAGGAACCTGTTTGCACAACAGATAGTTGGGGGTAGGACTTACATATCCACGGGTCGAGAGTCTTCTTCATGTAAAACGAAATCTTTCGACGGGCCACAGCAACTTTCTGTTTCCCATGTTTCGAACATACTTCCACTCGTCTGTGATAGTTTCCCTTGCAGTAAAGCTTCTCAATGTCGACGTCCTTCCCACAATTTGTGGTCATGAATGTACAAGGATATTCAATCGTAAAGAAGTTCTTCTGGTGCCGCAGATTTTGTGACGCTAGTGGAGACCCTGTATGGCCGTCTCCAGCACCACCGGGCGCGGAGTCAATAATATGTGAAGCAAAAAATGCAGGCTCTATATTGAGAAGACTGCCAAGGGTGTCAACCATCTCCGGGTTGATATTGTTCACCATGATGATTCGCCCTTGGGCGCTGCCCCCGCGTCCTTGGGAACCAGAAGCCGGCGATGTAGGTGGCGTTTCTGGAGATCTCCTCGTCCATTCCTTTAACAAGACTCTCAGTTTCGAAGTGTCCGTGAGGTCTGACGTTCTGAAACTGGACGTTCCAAATTCTAGGAGGATGGCTGTTGCCCGTTGAGGTCGTTGCATTGTCGGCATTCGGCTAGCTTCGAGACCCCATTGGAGAAACTCGTCGAGACCAGCAAGATTATGAAATCCATGGCTCCGGAGAAAGCACACATAGTCCGTGAACGTCCAGCGATTTGGATCTGGTGGTGCCATAGCACAGGTGGTACAACCTCGAGCCTGACGGTCAGAAGTCATCACATTTGAGAGAAGAGTCGCTTTCCCTGTGAGCAAAGGGAAGAATAAGTATGAAGAAGAGAGTGGTTCGCTGGAAAGTCGATTTGACGGGCGAGACAAAAAACCCCAGAAGGAGTTATTCGAAGTGCAGATACCGGCTGGCCCGGTTGTAGCGTGCGGACGGGATTCACAAAACAGGTTCCAAGATGGATAGTAGCATAAGGGTGGAGAAATATAGACGGCTGGGAGGCACCTCGAGCATCGAAAACGGGTGATTGGTTAGCCTTAACAGGGATTCCCTTTGTCGTCCATGGTCGCTAGAACCACCTCAGCCGACCGTGGCTAACGTTTGCATAACTATTGAAAGATGGTTTTGTTCTGAGCATCGCGTGGTGAGATACATCGAGTCGATGGGTTGATCGCGACCGTCTGCAGCTCGACGGTCTCCGCCACGATCGCTTTGACTATCCTAAGTGAGGCTCTAGGTCGTTCATACTGGCCATGGCAGCAGGGTTCGGATGAGCTTTACACATGCCCTGACGTGCAGTAGGCAGAGCCATTGACCGGATGGGCTGCGTCAAAAAGAACCGGTCGTCACTGGCGAAGCAAGGTCGAGAGGATCTTTCCTGCCACCTGAACGGAAAGGGCGATACGAACCTGGCTTAAGTGGAGGGTAATTGCATTGAAGGAACAAATCATGGTGGTGAGAAAAGACAAGAGGTGGAGTAATGGATGGTGTGAGAAGCTTGTTGGGTGGTCCGAACTCCCAGCCACCCAAGACACCAAGACATATGCTCTGAGACAGTCATGCGCCATGCTGCAGGGATCGAATGATCGAAAGGTTCACAATGTTACCTGCTGGAGTAAATAATGGCCTCGCGTTGTCTAGGGCGGGGTTTGGTGAGTTGTTAGCAGTCAAGAATACGGGCAGCTGAAGCTGAAAGCCGAAAGGCGAGAAGTGGTGGGTGGCACGGGCGCGTTGCGCCGCCGAGCCGCCAAGTCTTGTTTGTCGTGTTTGCTCTGACCTCGTATGTGATGTTTGTCTTGTTTGTTTAGTTTGCCCTAAGGCTGCGCCCCGACACTATCCTCCCTGTTGTCTACCACCAACACGACAGAAATCAAAGTCACCTCCGATCAGGAACTCCCTGAAGATGGCAAATGACGTCCAATATCCAGAAGTGGCAGCCCGTGGCACGCTCGCTCTCCTAGAAACCCGTCTCCATCGATTGGAGTTCCTCCTCAGCGGCGCCAGTAACGATGATGGTATTCCACCTCCAACCGCAACAACATCTTCTGGCAGCGAGACATTGTGGGCCAGGTTAGACGCTCTCGATGCCGCACTTGCTAAGCTAAGAAGGCTCACGGGTACACCTGGGTCAGTTGTACGGGATATTGAGCAGCTCTGTAGGTGAGGGAATGCAACGCTGGAATCTCTGCTGATCATGCCCCAAGCATCAACGCATCCTGATCTATTTGCCGGGACGGCTACTACAATACCCAAGTCTGAGGACACGAGTACGCTTGCCTCGATTGTCCTCGCTCATGCCACATTATATCCCGAGACCGCATCCAGATTGTCCTCGTTACAAACATTGCAAGTCCCGCCCGCAGATCAGAGTTCGAAACTGTTGTCGCTGGCGCCGAGACTTGAAAGGCTCAGGCAAGAAGAAGACCGTATGCAACAAGAAGTTCGAGAGCTACGTGAGCGCAGTGCTAGATGCCTAGAATGGTGGGTCAAGACTGGAGTGGTCGGAATGGGAGATATGTGGGAGGACTGGGAGAGACGGACGGCTGGGGTGGAGAGGAATGTCATCCGTAGGGAGCGCCGCGCAATGGAACAGCAGGGCTACCTGTGAAAAGAATGACAAAAGATGAGACAGGCAACATCAATCAGAGCACTGTGAGTTCCCTGGTGCCTGAGTCGGAAATCCCTGGAGCCGAATCGGATGTTAGAAACAAATGGTTCATCTGGCAGTCGTCTGACGTTCATGTGACGTTCAAGAGCAAGAATTCGCAGGCAGGGAGATATTGCATGGACAAGGTTCGGCGTTGGCAGTCCAACGCTTTTCTGGTGGCACGACAGCAGCTGTGCGTTCAATCGACCCATGTCGGTGCTCGACGACTCATATTCCCCGGAAAGATCGACGCGAGAACAGACGCATCAGCCAAGCCCATGGTCGATTACGAGCATTTCTGTCCGTCCGTCTAGGGCAAATAGATTCTTTGTCCGAACAGTGGGAGGAAGATGCACATGCAATTGCTTGTCCTTCTTGTTGTGGCTGAAGGATCGCTTACCAGCCCCTCGCCCCGAGAATAATTGCACTGTGGGAATTGCGGGCGCGTGCATGTGGCGGTGCCAGGGCCCATTCCTGTGGAGACATTGGGATTGGTCGAGAACGATGGATCAGCAGCTGCCAGGGGCAGAGGCGTGTCTTGTCCAATCGCCCAAGACGGCGGGTCAGGTACAGGACCCAGTTTCATTTCGACGAAAATGCGAGCGGAATAGAGGACACCCGAGTGTCAGGGCCAGACAAGCTAGGATTCGGAGGATGGAAGGCGTGGGAGACCGCGTCAGAACTGGTGCAAAGCGTCGTTAGCAATAGCGTACCCTGTCCATCAACCGGACAGGTCTACGAAAGAATTGCAAAATAGACGATACCCGTAGAGATTGTTCAATCTTGGGCCAAATCGAGAGGTTGCGTGCCACAAAGCGCTTTCCATTGAGCGCGTGGCGTGTGTGACCCAGAAGCTGTAGAAGTGGCCAACCGGCTGCGACGTGCCATTGATCCAGAGCCGAACGAGGATGTTAAGTCTAGCTAAGTGGCGTCTATTAGGGACTGGTGCAATTGAGCAAATCGAGGCGCTCAGAAGGTCGGGGTATGCCAGTCCAGGACGCCATCGAACAAGGATGATAAGGAGGAGCTGATGCGGGATTTGCTCCTGGAAGGGAGAAAATTTGGAAATCTCGAGGCAGAAGGGCAAGGACCGAATCTGGTTGAACAGCGCAGGGGGTGGAGATTCGGGCAAGGTGGGCAGGGTGGGTGCTAACCACAAGTGAAACGTGTTGCAGGCGCAGGGCTCCTGGGCCTTGGATGGCCCATGGGCGTCGTTGGGTTAAACGATCCCCATAAGGTATAGGCGGCTTCCCGCGAAAAGGGCCCCCCAATGAACCTAAGAACAGAAAGGGAGAGGGTTCTCAGGGCGAATTGGCTGGCTGCTTGCTCTCGGAAGTGACCCTTGGAACCTCTCTGCTTCTTCCTCCTGAACTCGATTCCTCACTCCTCAAACCACCACGGCCATCTCTTCGACCACCACAACACCATCCTTTTACCACCCACGCTCGTTCAGGCAACAACTTTCCATCATCCCCGAAACTTCTTCCAAAACACCTTTTATTCCTTTCTCGCGTTATTCCATTCTTTGTCAATCGTTACCCTACCCTTTCGCCGCCTGCCGTCATTCTGAATCTGTTATCCACTCTCTGTTCTTCTTTTCTTAGCCACCAGTCACAAGATATTCGCCTCCCACATTCTGTCGATTGATCGGCGGCTGTGGTTGTTTGCCTCTCTGGCTTTCGATTGCTCCTTTACCCGGCACACGCCATTGCAGACCTACTAAGTCCCGAGAGACTACAACATATCGCTACGCACGCGATCTCGAGTTCATTGAGCTGTCCTGCGCTCGGATCAACCCTCCACCCAACCTGCGCCTGGACTTTGGATCTCGCTCGCAGTCCTCACCCTATTAACCATTCCGCCAACCATTTCATCCGCATCAACCTGATTGCGCCGGCATCTCCGTAACGAGAAACACCACTGCCGTTTGCTGACCCTTCATGCCCTCATACGGATCACTACACTCTCCCTCGTTAAAGAAAAACAACATGTTGGAAGCTCGAAGAGGTGGTCGAATTGATTTCGGCTACATCGTTGGTGATCCATTTGCGTTGGCTACCATCTCCATTGGTTTGGTAAGAGACTCAAGCTGCTTGCACCAGATCATGGCGCTGACTCCAACGACAGCTTGCTTGGTTGATTGCGTTCATCGCATCAATCATTGCCAATATCCAAGATCCTTTCCCTAAATATGCTTGGTGGACTGTTGCGTACATGTTGTGCTGCATTGTCGGCATCACCATTGTCTTTGCTACGAACTCCACAAACACATACAGCCTCGCGGTATGTTATTTAGCTCGTCTACATTCGGCTCGACTAACGGCCAGCAGATTGTTGGATACCTTGCGGCTGGCCTCGTCATGACAACATCTGCGGTCAATTCACTCGTCTACCAACCACAGGGCGCCATGGAGGCTGCTGCTGCTGGCCACATTTTGCTCTCAATGGTGGCGGTAAGTTGATAGCTCGTGTCTTTTGGTTTTTGCTGTCGGCTGACTTGTCAAGATCATCTGGATTTTCTACTTCGGTTCTACCCCTGCTGCGGCCCATCGCGAGTTCATTGATCAATTTGCCCTGCACAAAGAACGCCAATCTTTCCGTGGCCCCCCACAAAGCATGACCAATGTTTATGATCGCCCTCAGACAACTGCTTCTGCTCAACCCCCTCAAATGTACACCTCGGCACAACTGAGCGGCTTCGAGACCTCTTCTCCTGTTTCGGGATACCCAGGCGGACCTGCAGGAGCAGCGGCTCGGGCCTCTGCGCAACCCGCAGCCAACACAAGTAGCACCCCCGCTCCAGTCCAAGAAGTCAGCCCGCCCACCGAGTACCCATACCGCGCCAAAGCCATTTACAGTTATGAGGCCAACCCAGATGACGCGAATGAGATCAGCTTTAGCAAGCACGAGATTCTCGAAGTGTCTGATGTAAGCGGCCGGTGGTGGCAGGCCAAGAAAGAGAATGGCGAAACAGGTATCGCACCGAGCAACTACTTGATCCTGTTATGAAATCACATATCAAGGTTAAAAGGATCTTAAGAGAGGTTGTCGCTATGAATGATGGCGGGTTACCATCAAGGGCCTCGACATCACACTAATGACCGGATTTTGACGACATGCTATCTTTCTCTTCTGTGCACATGACTTTCTGGACTCTATGGAACTACAACTTGCAACCTCGAAACGGCATTGTGGGCACCATATGAAAAGCGAGCTTGTGCGTGCTCGATACCTTCCCCTGGTTAGATGGACCCAAAACAAAAGACGGGATTGGAATCTGTGGGTTGGCAATAAGAGCCTTTGTGGTATTTGGGTTTCTTCAACTAGGCCACGAATCGAACGGTATGGATATCCCTCCAGGGGCTTGTACAGGCGTTATGGCGCACGGCCGGATGAGGGCGAGGTGGTACGAGCAACCTGCGGACTCTGCCAATCTGCAAGTATTTCGGGGGCGGGTTTGGGCCTGGAATACCCCGACATTTCCTTCTTCTTTCTCGATCGATCCGGATCACGACAACGGCAAGCAACACGATCGACACCCGTTGTCGGTCAGAGTCGGTTTTTAGAAACATACCATATGTCGATGATACATGGGCGGATGGTACGTGACTGAAGAGCTTGGGTTTCTGAACTTTTACGAATCGCGAGACTGCAAATTTTGCAATGGACAAAATGAAACGAATCGTGATTGAGCTACTTGATTTTAGCAGGAAAGAGTCCGCATTTTAAGCGATGAGACGAGCAGTAAAGAAAAAGATAGCCAGGAAGAAATAACAGAGGATTCGATCTTCGGTGTAGTGAAGGCTTTTGCTGTTCCTTGTTGCTCTTCTGTGTGCCCACTGCCTGTGTCGGATTTCTCATAGGCACACGGCGAGAGTCCGGTTTGCGAGAGCCTGCGCCAGTCCTTGCTTCTGCAGTGGGCGAGAACAGTTCCGTATGCACAATGCAACTAGGTAACCTGGGTTAGTATGTGGGTTAGTATGTGGATGGACAGGTTGGTAGCGGGTACCCCGAACTCCGTACCTTGCATCGTCCGCGAATCTAGGCATGTAGGTACCTACACAGTACGGACTACTCGACGAAAGATTCGTCATCGCGAAACGAACCTTCAAACCCCCTCCCTTCCTTCCGGCGGGCCACCTGCCACCATACGTGTGCATGCGCACTAACTCAAACAGCTAAGGGAAAGTAAGGTAATACGGACGGAGTAAGTACCGAGTTAGTATATGCTTTAACTGTACCTACTTAGTTCTCGCTCGGTATAGTCATCCACACCTATTCTGCAGATAAGGGGTGGACATAGATAGATATATAAGCAAACGCCTAGCTGGCTAGGGATACGGTAGCGTATGTAGCGAGGACTTTCGAGGTATCAGCGTCAAAAGCATATAAGCTGTATCTAGGTATGTATTCCGCAACCCTCGGGCCATATACATGGTACATGGGTAGACCCTTCGAGAGGGCCACGCAAGCCGGGTCGGAGTACTCGGTACGAGGACTGGGTATGAGGACGATGCGGTTTCATGCCTCCTGCTCCCTTCTCCTCCCTCCCCCTCCAGACCTAGACCTAAAGCCAGGATAGACTACTCAAGACATGAGAATGTCGACGGTCCAGACCAGAGTAAAAGGAAATTACGGAGGCATTCTGCACAAGTTTCAGACAAGCTTCGGAGCATACGTCGTGATATTTGAAACATGGGCTTTTTGGCTTGACCGTGATGACAGCCATACTTAAAATGATTCCTTCCCTTCTAGTCTATTCAGGATTCCAAATTATCCCACCGACATGCCAAACCCCTCCCTGTAAAGTGAAAGAAGGGAAGAAACGCTCGAACGCTTCAACCGTCGTAACATGGAAAGCACAATGTCTTTCCACAGTCCCAAGGCACATGTTGGTGTTGAAGCACAGAAAAGAGAAGGAAGACAAGCAAAGAGATTCGTTATCGCCCTGCTAGAATAGGTTGGTTCTGTGCACTGTACGACCCTGGGTTGTAACTCGTGTTGTAATCATGAATACCCAGTCCAGTATGGTTCAGTGGACTCGTCGGCTGTGCGGCCGGCATCTGTGCGAGGTCATTGTCGTGGTCGTTTTGGCGGATCGGGGCATATGCATCATCGAGAGAAGGCTTCTGATATGCGTATTCTTGCCTTCCACCCGCACCGGGGTGTTCATCGAAGTCCTCATCATCATTCCGCAGATTACTTGAGAACGCGTCCTGCGTCTGCGCAGAGAAGTCGTTCTTGCCTCCGGAACCAGGCAAATTTTGAGGCATCATTCCCGTCCTCTTGAACGTCATAACGGCTCGAAAAGAGATAAATGCCGTAGCGACGAACAGCAGCATTTCAATCACGCCAAACACGATGATGGTCTCAGACAGCTTGCAACGCCCGGGACTGCCGTACTTAAAATTATCGCAGCCTGTAGCGTTCTTATCCGTGCTCTTCCCTTTGCCCTTCCCCGCAGAGACGTAGCTGGCAACAGCAGCCCAAGCACTAAGCCAGAAAATCACGGCCAGAGAGTCAAGCGCGGCGAAAGCATAGACGTTGGAGAAGCGGCGGGCGCGGGACCACATGGGGACCATTACGAGGTAGATTAGGATGGGTATAGTGAGCCAGCACTGCAGGTAGATTTGCATTAGTTTGAGGTCAAGACCGGACGGACTGGCAGTGGGTGAGGGGACTCACCAGGCCAAAGTACCAGCCGACTCGGCCATCCGTTGTGCCAGGCCTCGTGAGTAAGGCGATTGTAAGAACCCAGGCAAGGAAGAGGACGGCCGCCTGGCCCATGTGAATGTAATTCTTGATCTGGCCGAACTGGTCTAGTTGGAGCCTCATCTTTGCTCGCGATGCCTCAAACTCGGGTTGTGCGAGAGAAGAGACTCGAGGCAGTGGATATCCCAAGGGCGTTCGATGAGCCGCAGTTCAGAAGAAGGGCGCAGCTAAGGCTGGCAAAGTTGCGATGTGTTTGCCTTGGTTGTGTTACTTTCGGCTTGGGTGAGATATGAGGTCAGGCCGAAGGGCTGTTGTTCGTAGGGCGAGGACAAGTCGGGCCGTTGCTCAAAAGGGAAAGAAAGACCAGCAAAGGGTAGGTATACAGATAGCAAACGACTACGGAGTACTGTACAAGGAATCGAAAGGAGTGACGATATTGAGACGAGGCAAACGGGGGGCTTAGGAAGCGGTCACAACAGATCAAAGACACGGGGCAGCAAGAACCGAGACGCGAAAGATGGGGCGCAGCGGCTGTGTGGCGTTCTAGTCTGTGTAACTCGTAAGGCTGAGGCTCGTCGTGGCGCTTCAATATTCGACTCGAGTGTTTTCAATTACCTCCTCCTATCTACGATATATACTCCGTACTTATATCAGTCCGAACTTCGAGATGGTGTTCATGGACTATACCTCCTACCTACCGAGCTACCTTCCTGGCATGCTCCAAGTCGACAGGTTTCTTGCTGGGAACGCTTCGTGTCCATTCTCATTGGTCACAACCCACTTGCTGCGAGTGGAACGATCCCTACCGCATGGCCCCAGAACGCTCTGGGATTGGCACGACCGGTGCCCCGAGACTCCAAAGGCCCAAGACCTGCATACAGATGGGGTTCATAGATTGGCATTCGGATCAAGGCTGGGGGATTTCGTGAACAGCCCTCCTCTTTACTTCCACCAAACATTGCCCGGCACCTATAAACCAGGTGCGATGCCTGTTGACGACTCTAGAGAGGCAATGCACAATAGGGTCGCCACACCGGCTGATCTGTCCCAGGGCTTTGACTGCCTTGTGCAAGTGGTGGAAGGCAGGCACGAAGGGGTAATTGCTGGCACAGGCTCCTTAACAAGGCTGATTGATTTGCACATGAAAGGTTGCTGGTGTTGTTTGCTCCCTCTTGTGGCTGTCACCTAGGCTTCCTCCCTTAAACCAAACGTTGGCGTTAGGCGTTGGGCCCAGTGACATTCACACGTCTATTGTTCGTGAATAGCCGTCTCGGGCGTGATTGGCGTGCCATTTTCTGCAAGGCATCTCTCTCGCAGAAGCCAGTACGTCGGTATTGTGCGGGTCAAAGGGGGCGCCTGCTGTCAGGTACAAACTGCGCATGCAAGCAATAAGTGAACAGTGGAGAATCAGGAGTGAAGACTAGCTGCACTGGGGAAGGAGCCATCACTTTGGGCACGCGAGACGAGCGCAGGGAGCGTTGGTGGTGTGAATCTTCCAGTGGCGAAAGTCTGACATTAATGCCTGTTGGGGCCTTGGGGCCTACTGGGCCTACATGGTATTAGGTGTTTTCTCAAGTAGTATTCTTGGGGCCTGTTAACATCCGTTAGCGCCACCGGATGTCGCCCGCGCTTGCCCTTTTTCGGTTCGCTCCCGCTGGCTGGGGCCCGCCGATTCGTCACTTCCGCATGACTAAATTGCGCCCACCGCTACTGCCGCTAAACAATTTATTTTCTTCTCGGCCTGCAGTCAAAAAGGCCCCTTTGGAATTTCCCTTCCTTTTGTTTCTCATCAACCAGTTCATCCTTCAACTGATCACAACCCGAGCTCATCTTCAAACAATCCTTTGAATCTAGGGCACCCAGCTACCCTTCCCACCCCTCCGTCAATTGATTCCCAAGGCAGCCTCTAGCTACCTGAGTCAAGTTCCCTTCCACAAGTCCACATTTTTAACCACTTGTCAACTCATCCAACTTGTGCCTCAGCCACAATGTCTACTGCCGTCGACAACCTTGCCGAAAACCTCAAGAACGCCAGCCTTGAGGATACCTCTGCTGCCAACAACGAGAGCGTTCTGGCCTCCGCAGCCGAAGGTCGTCGATTGTACATCGGGAATCTCGCTTATGCGACCACTGAGGCGGAACTCAAGCAGTTCTTTTCTGGCTACGATGTGTAGGTGGCAACTGTCGGGATTTTCCATCCGTCCGTGTGATTAATCTTGTTGCAACAGCGAGTCAACCTCCATTCCTGTCAACCCCCGCACCAACCGCCCCGTCGGCTACGCCTTTGTTGATCTGAAGACTGCTGAAGAGGCGGAAAAGGCCATCGAGAACCTGTCAGGCAAGGAGATCCTTGAGCGCAAGGTCTCTGTCCAAGTTGCCCGCAAGCCCGATCAGGCCGCAACCCCTGAGGGTACCGCCGAAGGTGCTGAGGCTGACCGTAAGAGAGCCGCTGGACGCGGTCGTGGTGGCCGCGGACGTGGCCGAGGTGGTCGTGGCCGTGGAGGTGCAAGGGGCACTGCTGTACGTGACGCCAAATGTCTGCGACCTGAAGAACGGATGACTGACTCATTACAGGAGGCTGGTGCGCCTGCCACCGAGCTCGCAGAGACCCCCCTGCCCTTGACAGACGTCACTGCTGAAGCCAACAAGGCCGCTCCCGCAGCTGACGCTAAATCTCGAACTCCTCGTCCCCCCAAGCAACGAGGTCCTCCAGAGGATGGCATCCCGTCCACCACCAAGGTCATGGTTGCCAACTTGCCCTACGACCTTAGCGAGGAAAAGGTATGGACCGCAGAAGCCAAACAGTTGGTCGCATGCTAACCTTCGTTTAGCTCAAGGAACTCTTCGCCGCCTACCAACCCAGCTCTGCCAAGATTGCTCTGCGTCCGATCCCACGGTTCATGGTCAAGAAACTTGCTGCCCGCAACGAGCCTCGCAAGGGCCGTGGCTTCGGCTTCGTCACACTTGCGTCCGAGGAGATGCAGAAGAAGGCTGTTGAAGAGATGAATGGCAAGCAGATTGAGGGTCGCGAGATCGCTGTCAAGGTCGCCATCGATAGCCCAGGAAAGGAAGATGGTGCTGAGACGACTGAAAATGGTACCAACGGCACGACCGAGGAGGTTGCTGCTGCTTAAGTGAAGAACGCTAGCACAGACATTGACCGACAAATGCACGCGACAAATGCACAAAGATGAAGGAAAGACGATATCCTTTTAGCAAGGCATGCTTTTATTGGCAAGGAATGGGAAGGCTTAACTGCTTTTTCCAACTGCAGCTCGAAGAGGTGATGCCTGAGGCTGAAATATCGGAACGACTAGTCAAGGAAGGTTGATGGATCAGCCCACGCGACAACCATATCTTTCTTGCCTAGGTGGCTGTATCTTCCAATACCTTAATATTATCCACTACCAAAAGTTCACAGCCCTGTTCCTTGTGATCGGAATTGAACTCATTTCCTTTCTCGGCGGCGGCGGTTTCAATTCCCCTGAATAGCAAGTGCAAGGACAGCGACCCATCTCGCCATGTAACAAGAACGGCGAGACGGTTGCGCTCAACTTTATATACCGCAGTACGGAGAAGTTTAATATTGGATCATCTCCCTGTCCGCCCAAACGGGGCCTTCCCATAACACCCCTGAATCCTAAACCCCTTCTATCAATCCCATTTTTCCCCTTGATGCTTACTTCAACAAAAGTCATCTTCCGTTTCAAGAGCTGAGTAGCCCTTGCCTTCGAGATATACCATGTCTAGTTATCTGCCCTCTGACGGGGAAAGTGAATTGGGGGTTCACTGACAAGCATACCAAAGAAACAGCGCTCAATTCCAGAAGGCGATCGTATTGAAGAGACCCAAGGACCAGTCACTGCCGTGGGCAATTTCAGTCCCCAAGATTCCAGCGCTATAGCTTGCTAACTGCGTTGACAAGTGCATTACCTGTTGCTGTAGCACTCATAGGGTTCTGCCCGGTAATCAGTCGTCCGCCCTTCGACACGGCGACACACTCGCCCCAAGGCCTGTCTGCTTTAACATACTTCCCATTACTGATTTTGTTAAGCTCCGTCTCCAGCATGAACGGCATGAACTGGGATAACCCAATTTGATCCTCCTCGTCGTTGGAGAAGCCTGTCACCTCTGCATCTGCCACCAGGTAGCTGCCATCCGAGAGTTTGACGTTGACCAGGGCAGCGGAACCATGACAGACGGCGCCGACAACTTTGCCGCTTTCGAAAAATTCTCGAATGAGCTGGATCGAGTCTGCATCTGTTGCAAGGTCGTACATCGCTTCTCAACTTTTAGCAGGGTGGAGTGGTATCGACCCGAAGAAAACACGATACGACTTACGACCATGGCCTCCCACATAGAAGATGGCGGCGAAGTCTGGGGCCTTTCCCACGAAATTTGAGAGCTTCTCTGTGTTTTTCCAGAGAGCAGATTGCCTCTCCCAGAACTGACTAGAAACCTCGTCCTGCTTCCAGCTTTCGACCGAGCCCGGGTCAACAGGTGCTGCACCGCCGGCTGGGGATGCTACAGTGATATCCGCGACCTGTTGCAGTTGGTGATACGGGTGTGCGAACTCGGGCTATGGATTATAGGTGAGGACTTCCACGCACATGAAACGTGGAAAGGCTAACTCACTAGATACCAGCCTGTAGGCTTGCCGGACGTGCCCAGTGCGCTGTGAGATGTTAGGACGAAGAGTACACGCGGCTTTGAGACCGACATTGCAACGAAAGGTTCAGACAAGACCAAGAACACGTCTGAGGGGAGGATGTTTGATGATTCAAAATTGAACCCCCAGTTGCAAACAACCGCCTTGGTTTATATTGCTGAGGTCCTGAGGGGCAACCACCTGTCCATGCCTGTCCGGCAGAGATTAACTCCTTTGGAGTCGGCTTTGATGTCGTGGTAATCAGCAAGGAGCCAAGGGCCCTGGATCAAATTCAGGCCTCGATTCACAGAACCCAGACGATTCATGCTCCAGCCAGCAACAGTAACATCGGTTTGTCATTATCGAGCCTTTGTCGAAAATCGATTTCCCCATCCAATAAACCTCTCATCCGTAAGTTGCGAGTGGAGTTTGGGTGATGTACCTAGGAACCTCAACCCTGCAGAGCGGAGCTTCCGTGATGACACGTCGCCCTTCGGATGGTATCCGTCCTCTGCGTGTTGCAAAACGCTATGATATGTTTTCCATGGTGTAGAAGATCAATCGGGTTGAGACTATCACGACACATTTTGGTCATTGCTCGGGGCGGTTCGGTTCAACTGCTTCACCTTGGAATTTGTGAGGCATTGAATAGAAGACCAGATCGATCTCCTTGAACTGTAACATCTCTTGGCCGAGCCCAACATATGTCGCCACAGCAAGGGGTTTTCTCGGGATATGGCCCGCGACGGTACTCAGCCTTGTCCGCAAAGCATGCAATACGTCAACGGATCTGCCGCGTTGAGCAGTAATAGGATGTTTGCAACGAATTCTTCGGCAAACGAATTCATTACGTTAGCAGCAATAACACCACATTCGAAGACGCTGACAAATCGGGCCTTCCGCAGGATAGCGGGAAGCATCCATGTTAAATCGGACTGCATCCGTCAAGTCTCATCTTCATTGCGCAGGTAGCAACATGAACGATGCCGCAGTTGAGACAGCTGATGTCTCACCCAGTCAACACCCACAACGGCCGTGCAAAGCGCGATCACGTATCAGCGCCGCCTGCGTGCGATGTCAGAAGCGGAAAATTCGGGTAGGTTCTCTCGCTTCTGGTGCTTTCACCCCCAGAACGAATACTAGCTGTTCCGCCTGTACACGGAATAATGACGGGTCACTAGTGTGATGGAGCATTGCCGGCTTGTGGTGCATGTCGAAAAGCAGGAGCTAATTGCGTGGGCGGGGGAACATCTCGCGATATCCCTCGAAGGTGAGCCAGCTGCCCAGATTGGATTATCCCCTAGAATTAATCGCCTGCTATTCAGCTATGTGCACGACTTGGAGGCCCGAGTTGCTTGGCTCGAATCCATTGTTCGGGAAAATGTGCCCAGTGTCGACCTGAACGGAGGGCCACGTTATCGATCCCATGGCACACCTACCAGTCGATCTAGGGAGGCTGATCTATCTCAGTCTCAGCATGAAGATGGGGCTCACGACAGCTATTCTCAGGACGACGAGTCACTTAGCGATATCACTCATCAGATTGGACTCGTCTCCGTCGCCACGGGAACAGATCTCCGCTACCTGGGCCCTTCCAGCGGCTTGTTTTTCACCAGATTCGTCTTAGCCGGACTGGGACGAAAGATTCAAGTTGAGAAACAGTACCCGCCTGAACCTACGAGGGATCGTTTCTCGATCCCCGCCGATCTTCTTATCATTCGACCCCAAGAGCTGCCGTCAGATCACAGACATGCGCGGTGGTTGTCGCAGGCGTATTTCGAAAGCGTTCACATGCAATTTCCCTTCCTGCATGAAGCTACATATATGGAAATCCTCGGACAACTGTATGCTGGTGCTGAAGTCGGGCCGACATGCGAATTTCAGGTTTTCATGGTCCTGGCAATCGGTGCCACCATTCTGGCGCGCCGAGCCAAAGTACCACTATGTGCTGAAGGCTACTGCGCTTCTGCAATGAGTCGGCTCGATAGCATCTTCCAAAAGGCGTCTTTCACAGGGGTTCAATGCATCTTGCTTCTGCAGATGTATACCATGAACAATCCATCCTCTGGATTGAGTCTCTGGTCGCTTCATTACCATTGTCTGGCATGGACAATAGAGCTGGGTCTGCAGCGCAATGCTCCCGGAAACTTATTTTCTGTTTTCGAGCAAGAGCTGCGAACCAGAGTTTTCTGGTGTGTTTACACGATTGATCGCATCCTGTGCACTATCATGGGAAGACCGCTCGGCTTGATGGACGAGCAATGCGATTTGACGGTGAGCTCTACGACCCTGATCGTAACTGTTTGCCAACCAGGACTAACTCCCGCAGTTGCCTTTGGATACCAACGACAAGGATCTTGAATCGAGCCAAACACAGCCCGGTCAGAGAGTTGACTCTCTGACGAACCTGTCCAGTGCAATCCACCTCTTCAAACTTGCAAGATTCAACTCGGAAATAAAATGTGTATTGTACTGTGTCGGTCGACAATACCCACCGTACACGCAACCATCTACCAGTGACGTCGCTCGATGGAGAGAGGACATGTTGAATCGACTTCGGAAATGGAAGGAGGATATCCCGCAACAGCCAGAAGGCAGCGAACGACGTTATATGAATCACCTCTGCGAAATCAAATACCACGAGCTCATCATGCTGGTTCTCCGGCCGAACCCTGTTTTCCAGCATCCCACCAAGGCAGCTCTCCGCGAATGTTTTGCAAGTGCCATGAAGTGCAGCAAGCTCTACCACAGACTCTACACCGCCAACACGCTTCATTACAGTTGGATTAGCGCTCATTCGCTTTTCCTCTGCGTTATCACCATGTTTTACTGTGTCTGGACGCCTAATGGGATTGCTGATGAAGTCGAAGTCGACACTCTTGTGAGAGCTCTAAAATCGACCTCCGACATTCTTAGCGCTACAGGGGAGTATTGGCCAGAGGCAAACAGGAGTCGTGATGTGTTGGACCGCATCTCAGCGGCGACAATGTCACGATTTAACCCGAAGCACTGTGGGGCGCAGAGCGACAAACTAGACCCAAGATCACAGCCCACGCCGCAGATCTCGACAAACTTGGAGTTAGGACGACCAAGCGATGCCATTGACGTCGACCTGATCTCTCCCGACTTCCAGCCGCTCCAGTTCGGGAACTCAAGTATAGGCAACGGATACTTGTCCCCGTTCTACGAGGTACAGGCCGACTCTTTCACAACCACCGACATGCTGTCATACTTCATGGGCTCTGGCGGAGATGGCAGTACGAACAGTGCTCAGATGATGGGGGAGGACTACCCCAGCGTGGACGAAGTGATACAGAACTTCTTTGGCGACGGCCTCCAGGAAACCGGGCAAAATCAGTAAATGAACTGGTTCCAAAAGAGAGCGGGAGAGGTGACCTGGCGCCAAAAATCCATTATTTGCCAATGTACAGCAATATCGTGTTAGATCCAAGAGTCGTGGTCGTCTGTCGTGCGTTCAAAAGGCTTGCAGTACACCGCTGATGCTATGTGGTTGAGGCAGGTCACATGTAAAAATACAGTGACTCCTAAAATGAACCCTTTCTCTGCAGATTCACCTCTTCTACTTTTGCTATATCCCCTTGCCACAGAAAAGCGATGTTCAGCCGGTAAAGTACAATATCGAGTGACGAGTCCAACCCGCAGTTCGACTTCGGGTCTCTTTCTCGAAACCTGCTTAGGAGGGATTACTCAACCAAAGTCCGTTTCCACTCTGCCAGCATTGAATCAGGAACAACGTCATATAGTTTGCGGGAGGCTCCGGCCTGGAGACGGGATCTCTCTGTCAAGCATTCTCCGAAGTCTCCCGCCAGCATAGTGTCTGGAATTTCATCGACGGGTGTGACCCGCCTCCGCTCTCGATACCTTTGTCATCCCTCGTTTGTGGGGTACCGCTCTAGCCGTTCCCTGATGGCTATTGTGATGTTGGCTGCCGGCCGTGCGGCGTAGCATACAGACACGGACATGTATATATTAGCAATGTGTCTCCTCGTCCCAGGGTTTTTCGGTTCCGCAATTGTCCCTTGTACTTTAATCTCTTATTTCTACCAAAGTCTGACAAACAACCTGAAGCACCGTCACCAGAAATGGCTGCCAGCGCTCCCTCCAAGTCTGTCGTGATAAACGGCAAGGAGATATCGATCCCCACCGGCCTCTTCATCAACAACGAGTTCGTCAAGGCGCTTGGCGGGAAAACCTTTGAAGTTGAGAACCCAGCCACTGGGAAAGTGCTCCTGTCGATCGAAGAAGGCCAGGCCGAAGATGTTGACCTGGCGGTGAAGGCAGCCAGAAAGGCTTTTGACGGCGGATGGGCTGATTCGGATCCCGCATGGAGAGCGTCGCTGTTGCACCGCCTGGCCGACCTGATGGAGAAGAACCGGGACGAGATCCTCGCCGTCGAGATGGTCGACAGCGGTAAGCCTCTCAATCAAGCATCGACCGTCGATCTTCCGGGCTCTATTGGCACTCTGAGGTACTATGCAAGTTGGGCAGACAAGGTCTATGGAAGGACCGCCGCGACCGTCCCCGGGACTTTCGCATACACGGTCCGAGAGCCCATTGGAGTGTGCGGACAAATCATCCCCTGGAAGTACGTATCTTGCCTATGTCTCTTGGGGAGGAAATGGACGCTGACAGATCACCCCCCATACCAGCTTCCCACTTATGATGTTCATCTGGAAGATTGCCCCTGCTCTGGCAACAGGCAACACGATCGTGATGAAGTCGGCCGAGAGCACGCCGCTGTCGGCTCTCAAAATGTGCGAGCTCATCCGCGAAGCTGGATTTCCGCCCGGCACGGTCAACCTAGTGTCTGGTTTTGGTCCGACGGTGGGCGCCGCTATCGCGAACCACATGGACATTGACAAGGTCGCGTTCACGGGGTCCACTGCGACGGGACGAGTAATTCTCAAAGCGGCGGCATCCTCGAATCTCAAAAAGGTCACGCTCGAGCTCGGGGGCAAAAGCCCGGTAAGCCCGCCCTCTCTGCTCCCACCTCTCGCCGTCTCTCGGGGAAAGAGGATGAAATTGACGTGCCACAGAACATCGTTTTCCCCGATGCAGACCTGCAGAAAGCAGTGGACTGGTCGGTCCTCGGCATCGACTTCCATGCCGGCCAGGTGTGTCATGCTGGCACCCGCATCTATGTGCATGAGGATATATACGATGCCTTCCTCGCGGCTTTCACCAAGAAGATGGCCTCAATCAAGGTTGGAAGCAACTTCAGCAGCGAGACGGATCAGGGTCCCCAGATCAACAGGTCTCAATACGACAAAATCCTCGGGTACATTGACATTGGGAAGAAAGAAGGGGCGACGCTCCACCTTGGAGGTAACCCGGTCTCCAAGGACGGCGGCTACTTTATCGAGCCCACCATTTTCACGGACGTGACTCCAGAGATGAAGGTACGCACAGAACCTCACCTCCTCCTCTGAGGAACAGGCTGCTGGTCCTATCCACCCTGCACCAAAGCTAACGGTGCCGTGTTTGCAGATCGTGAAGGAAGAAATCTTCGGGCCCGTGGTCGTCATCGCCAAGTTCAAGTCCGAGGACGAAGTGATCGCGGCCGCCAACGACACCAGCTACGGCCTGGCCGCGGGCGTGCACACGAACGACTACCAGCGCGCGCTGCGCATCACCAAGAAGCTGAGGGCCGGCACGACGTGGGTCAATATGTTCAACTTCCTGCACTGGAGCATGCCCTTCGGCGGATACAAGGAGAGCGGTATCGGGCGCGAGCTCGGCGGCGAGGCCCTGGACAATTACACCCAGGTCAAGAGCGTCTTTTTCAATATGGGCATCCCGACTCCCACCCACACTTCTTTTGTAGCCTAGGTGTCGAAGACAACAGATTGCAGGAAGAGCGGCATGTGTGGGGATTATAGAGGGGACCGAGATATAACATATGAAGCATCAGGCGTTCTGTTTGAGCTGGCTGGTGGCATTGAAGGTGAATCTAGGAACGAAATCAATATCTTATGTAACATACAATGATTTTCGTAGGTCAACAATAACTAGACTTGATTATCTGAAGGAACAGCTACTACTACCTCTCTGTTGCAAGGCTTTGCAGGGCAAGGCTGTGGGGGAAAAGGAGGTGGGGACTAACCGAGTTCGACGCCCCTCCCCGGCACCAAACCGGGCAAACCGGGTAAGTGCGGCAATATCCCGGGTGGTACGAATAGGGGAGTTGGTTACCAAACTGCGTCGCCTCTGATCTCGGTGTCGTCTGTCGCTTGTCAATAGTCCCCAGTACAAGACTGTATTCTCACGTCATTTCAACGATCATGCTCTGCTTCCCGCAGCGAAGGCATAGGAAAACCGGCTCGGTGCTGACCGCGGTGCGGTTAAAGAACGCACAGTCCGCCCTGATGACCCATCCCCTTCGTAATGCAGATTGGTCAACCCCCCTCGCCGAGGGCTTCAGAAAAGCCAGATCGAGACCTTTGGGTTTATTTTGACAGATGGCGCATGACTACCCCGTCCTTGTGTCAGGTTTCTGACCTTGGACTGTTAGCACATCCGTCAGCGGCCTGAACGGGGCGGCCTGAATGATACTATATTCCCGGCGAGGCAACCCGCATCAGATGGCGTCAGCCTCACCACCTTCCAGTCGGTCCCGTCTTAGAAAGGGTGAGTTGCCCAAGGAATAGCTTTCAGGCATCTCGTTACACTACCAAACGAGTGCCTGTGTGCCTCACTGACCGACAATTACCTGTCTTGAAGACCCGTGAGGCAGTCTGGTAAGGCCAGGTCAGCGGAGGTCAATGGTGAGCATGCCTCAGCCTCCCCAGGATCACTTGCTTGTCGATGTCCACCCCGGTCCTCAAGATCTCCGGGATGGAAACGAGGTGAAAAATATCCGAGACTTTGGACCGAAGGACACGATGCGCATGGCCAGGGCAGCTAACTAGCATCGGTCTGCCGACATGACATTTTATTGAATATGGACGATCAGAAGAAAGAAGCTGGGCGATAGTAGGATTTGATGGTAGCCATGACAGATGGAGCGCTTGCCCAGAGTCGAATCAGGCACAAGCGAAGAACGCCCCTGGACTTTGGTTCTTTTCCACACCTGCACCGCTCAAACTTTGCTAACGTCAGTTACTGGAGACATTCTCGTCTAGCCTGCAAGACGGTGGTCAACAACGCGATGCGTAAGCCAAGTTATTGTGAGAAAGGTTGTCGAATCGCCATCAGCTGATTGACAAGAGGACATTGATTGGCGATCAGGGTTGTCGTTGTCGCGATCCTAGCTAAGACTGACCCCGTGTCGTTTGCAAGCTGAAAATCAGACCACATGCCTGTTTGGCCTCGATCCAAAGTCCTGCTTGAGGCCTTCATGTGCAATGTGCGCGATGGAGGCGGTTGATCCCTCCTCTACCAAACACGAGCTCGAAACAGGTGTCATTTAAGACCTCGAGGACTGCCCTCCGTCTCTCCTCTCCTTCCAGACACAATCCACTTCACCCAATATTGAGGCATTTGATAGCAGCCATGGCAACACAGACCGTCTTGAACGGAGTCAACGGAGTCAGTGGACACTCCCAACCCCCTGAGGTCTCGATGCCGTCGATCCATCTGCCGTCCAACTTCAGGATCCAACCACAAGATGAGAGGCTCAAGCGTGGTTTCGAGCCAGGCAAGCCCCTTCTCCCACCGGCCTCCCCTCCGAGCACAACAATTCCACCGCTCAGCGTGCTTTCAAACTTCAGCGGTACGTTCCACGGGACTGGCTTCAACACTATATTCCGACCGAACAATGGAACCAGTAGTAACACCACGTTTCCCAACCCTGTCTCTCCGGCCCCACCGGCAGTGCCGAATGACAATACCCTGGAGCTCAATTTGACCCAGGAGACGTTGGCCTTCGACCAGGCTCTCGGCAACGTTCCAAACCGTGGTTTTGGCACACAGGGCGACATCTTCCTCAACGGTGTACCCTACCGCCAGACCATCAACGATGTGTCCAATCCTGCCACCGGTAAAGGAGATGGTACTCCCTCTGGTATCCATTTTGAGCCAGGACTGTGGATGCACATCCCAGCCACCACTTCCGACCCCGTTGTTCCCGAGTCGCTGAACCGTATGGGCTCAATCCCCCATGGGACCACGATTAACGCTCAATGTCTTGACCCCACGTCCACTGTCGGCATTGTGGATGGACCACCGACAATTCCAGCGGTGAATATCACACCATCCGCCCTCGTGTCTGGAAAGTCGATCCCCTTCCCTTCTCAAACGGCGGCCAGCACAGACACAGCCCGCTTACCACAGGACCTTACCAAGTTCATTGCGGCTGGCACTATCACCCAGGCCATACTCACCGATCCGGCCACCGTCCTACGCAACGCCATCGTGGGCCAGAAGATTACTAACACCATCTTCTTCACTGTCTCAACCACTCCAGCGACACCTGAGCTCGGCGGCGGCACTGCGAACACCGGGTTCCTGATCGGAGCCAGTACGGGCACAAACACCGGTCCCAATGCCCAAGCGACGGCGATGACGGCGACCTTCTGGATCGAGACCGTACAATACGAGCTCCGAGTCCCGGCCTGGAAACCAGGGCATCCCGCCATGATCATCCAGGCGCCGGTTCCAGCGGGGAATACCAGTGGTGTCCCCACGCCAACGTTCCTGGTCCACCCGCCATACGAGATCCCCAAGCCGCAGACGATCACGGTCTCGGCGACTCAGATCCAGTACTCGCAGCTCGTCAATCTCGTGTTTGCGGGGCTGGTCTGGCCGCATTCGTCCCATGCGACGTTGGTGCCTCTGGATCCTGTGCCTGTCCCGGCCTCGGCGTTCGGCAAGGTGAAGTAGGGAGTGGCCCGCTAGTTGTAGGTAATGGTGGGAGGCATAACATGGTGAAGCTGTAGCGAATGGAGAGAAGGGAGGCGGGGAGGAGTGTCAGAGAAGGAAGAAGAGTGATGTTTTTTAGAATATGCGCTTGCTCAAACGCATCTTGGAACCGCCTTCAGACAGCCTCTCATATTAGCGGGCAGCGAGCTCAAGCACCCAACTGACTCTCCTTCAAGTTTCTTTTAAACCACACCTGCCTATGTATAGAGCAAGAATTGTTCTGTAATCATGAAGACGCGTTCTTGAAGCCCATACACCATGTATTTCAACTTCGGGTGTGCACTAAGCAGCCTGGCCGGAAGGTCCACGGAGTCCCGCCAGCCTAGACAGGTCCCTAGGGGGCGTTGTTGAACAAGTAACTCTGCCGACACATCACGGCGGTGGGATCCGGTGTCCGGTATCTAGCGGCTAGTTATCCTACGACCGTCCCACCAGCATGCTAATATATCCTTGTAGACGATCTGTGGTGTCAGTTCAAATCAGGCCTTCAGCGAACCCAGTGCGCAGGCTGAGAGGCCAATATTGTCGATGTGTTGGGCTGTTTGTTATTGCCATGGAAGAGCTGCAGACCGCAAATTGGTCACTTGTATTTGGAGGGAGAGTTGTGGATAGCCTTGAATGGAAATATGGCGCAATTGCAGTTACCACAAAGGCTGCAGACTTAAGGAGATGTGTTCGTTTGGATGTTCATGGGCATCAGGTGTGAGCAACGCCAAAAGACAAAAAGACCGCGTGTAGGAGTGAGTCGACATCGGACGGATGGCCTTTGAGAATATGTCGTTGTCGCGTAGCCATTGTGAGATCTTGTCTTGGGCCCCGATTTTCGACCAGTTTTGGTTTTCATTTGGTTGTAAACAAACTCCTGAGGGTCAGTGCGGAATCCGGCATGGAGGCATGATCTCCTGGCATCGTCCCAAACGCGTTCGGTGGGGGCTGTTTGCTTGCCGCGTAGAGGGTATTGACCTTGATAAAGACCATGACTGACGTGTTTTGTCGCAGGCATGGATATAGCTTGGTTCACCAGTCCACTTTCAGCCAATTCCTACTTCATTCTCGAATGGGCTGTGAGAACTTGGGAATTTGAGAAAAGATTCGGTGAAACATTTTGACCGAGTCTCATTCTTACCCTGCCCTTTCAGGGATGAGTAAAGTGATCGCGAATTCACCCCGGCCGGTCTCTCTCTAGGCTCTCGGATTTGAGCTTTCTTCCTTGGATGGCCTCCGTTCCCGCTGTTACCAACGAGGCAGATGAGGCATCAGATCGAGCAGGTCTTTAGGACACTGCCTGCGACAATCACACGCATCCTTTGTGAGCGAGCCTGGATAATGGCGACGACCTACTGAGACAATCCAACGGAGAAGCAACTCGGAAGTCGTGGAGAGAACAGGAGCTCTCGAGCTGTTGGCGACGGTTGGTGAGGCCCAACCTTGGAGGGCAGGTGACCCGAGCATGTGATGACCTGTGGGCTCTCCACCCACTGTATATCGCCCCGCCAACTTCCGGGAAATAGCTGCAGTATGAACCCAAGGACCGAGTACTTGGTAGCCATCAATCAATTCTATTCGAAACCTTTCACCCTGCAATTGGCCCCGGTGTTTCCGACTGCTTCAAGTCCCAACATTCTCTAGCTACGGGGTTTCGTTCAGAACAGGCGAAGGCATCGACGATCTTAACCACGACCTACTTGTGTGTTGCTGAACAATCGGTCGATGCCCTTCCGCCATTTTATTATTTTCACCGGTGACTCAGGTGCAGTGCGCTGCGTGATGCACCAGGGCTCTGTCCTATTTGCTCGGACACTTCGACCACATGCGACATGGCGGCCTCGTTATTCATCAGACTGCATCGAGTGATTAGGGGCGAGGAGATGAGAGGCTGGCGAGCGGCACATATCCTGGTTCATCCCTCGCACGAAGGGCTTCGCTGGGACCTACCCAGGGCCTGCCTGGCATTCCGAGACTCGCCTCGCTCTTACTGCGCCGGGTAAAAGTGGGCGGGCTTACTATGCCGGGTAAATGTGGGCGACAAGCAGCCACCAAGACCCAGCCATTTCGCTACTACAATCATCCAGCGAGCCTACGGGAGAGCGAGCACAGAGCGAGCATCCATGCTGAAATGGCCCCGGAGCCCCTTTAGGCTATATTCAGCGACCGATTCATTCGCGAACCTTTGAAATTCATGCAAATACTTCGCACTTATTCCAAGTACCGGGGTAAAGGTATGCTAGGACAGACTGATGTACAACTTGATCGATGCAACTACTCGGAGCCACTCAGAAACAAGCCCGTGTACACGTCATGGCTCGATGCGGAGAAAGGTGCAGTATAGTCAGTCAATAGTGTTCATGCTCCATGCTCTCATCATACCGGCTTTGTTAACCCTGCTTCCATCGAGTACACCCACCTTCAAAACATTTTGCAATGTGAACAGGCACTTCCCGTGCTGATCCACCGCATATTCATCTCTTGCGCCATATATCATACCAACGGGTCAACAAAACAAGCATCCCGGCTGACGAGGATCGTGGGGCCTGGCGGTACCGACAAACTGACGGCAAGGCAAAGAATGATCCGTGATCCGTGATCCGTGATCCGTGCGACAACCTGTCTCCACTCGGGACAGACTGAGTGAGTCCTACATGTGCAACCGGAAAATTTGCAGAGCACTTTGATTCGCAGAAAAAAAGCAGTTGACGTATTGATGGCGTGCAAAAGAAGACTAAAATCGATTGCTGCGAGGCTGAAATCTCGCATCCCAGGACCGTTCCTTGAACAGGTAAGTCACGGATGAATAATAGTATCGAAGAGACACTATCCTTAGGTAGGTTGAGCCATAACATTCATCTCGCGCGAAGGCTCCCCGCGACTCTCGAAGAATGGATTGCTTCTCTCACGCAGCTCGCACGAGTTGTGGCACTGGGTTCAGTTCTGCTAAGCGCCGCTTTGCATCGACCGAAACAGCTGCAAGCCTTGTGTCCAAACGGAAAGGCCGGCCTTTTCACCCCCAGCTTACCACTTGCGAGGCCTGATACCAACTTTGTCCTCCTCTGCACCATGATGGGTCCTGGGACGGAGACTGTCCCTGTTGACGCACGCCGAAGACCTGAATATTGTCCAACGGCTCATCCATTTGCCTACTGAAAGGCAATCGACCAGGACTTTCTACCACGAGGTGCTCTATATCGAAACAGCCGCTTGAATTGGTGGGAGGGCCTTGCAGATTCGCGGTATGCAACGGAACCTTGTCCAAAGAACGTATAGACAACGACATAATGTCTGGTCAGTTCAACCTTACAATGAATGGCGTCAGATATGGATCAGGGCCAGGTTCGAAGGTATAAATGAGGGCCACTCCTTCGAGGTATCTTGAATTGACACAGTCATAAGTCTAGTGCTCTTGGGGAAACCATTATAACAGCTTATCAACACAACCTCTCCCTCTAAAAAGAACCAATCTCTTCGGTACTTACCATAATGGTGCACCCCGCCACAGCTCCGAAAGGTGCCCCTCAAGCCTTCGACTTCATTGTCGTCGGAGGTGGTACTGCCGGTTGCGTTGTTGCTGGCCGTTTGGCTGAGAACCCCAAGGTTTCGGTGCTCGTGATCGAGGCTGGTATCAAGTATGTTGATCCCCTTTGGTCTCTCAGTATCAGCCCTCGCGGCTAACTTTAACTAGCAACACCAACGAGATCCCCGAGATTTCCACTCCGGCTCGTGCGTTTGAGCTGCGAGGCAGTCAATATGACTGGGGGTACAAGACCACTATGATCAACCGGCCGGACTACACGCGAGTTGAGAAGCCCAACACTCGTGGCAAGATGCTCGGCGGTAGCAGCGGTGGTAACTACTACACCTGGGTCCGTGGTAGTGCGGCCACGTTCGACGACTGGGTCGAATATGGAACGGATGAATGGAACTGGGAGAACACCAAGGAATACTTCAACAAATCCACCACATTCCATGACGACAACAAACTCTACCCAGCCGACCTTGCAAAGATCGGCAACCGCGGTGGACCCCTTCATATCTCGCATTCCGACTTGATCCCAGAGTTGCAGCCTTTCCGTGACGCTCTTGAGAAGGCCTGGGTAAGCAAGGGCCAAGAGCTGACTACCGATGTCTACAGCGGCGTCCAGAAGGGTCTGTTCAAGTGCGTCAATAGCATCTACAAGGGTAGACGATCCACGGCGGCCGTCTTCATCGAGGGAAAGGAAAATGTGACACTCATGTCCTCGACGATTTCCAAGAAGATTGTCTTTGAAGGCAACAAGGCCGTAGGCGTCACTGTCATCGGCCCCGACGGCCAAGACTACACCTTCCGCGCCAAGTACGAAGTCATCGTCTCTCAGGGCGTGTTTGAGACCCCTAAGCTCCTTATGCTTTCTGGAATCGGCCCTAAGGAACACCTTGAATCTAAGGGGATTAAGACCCTCGTCGACTCGGAGCACGTGGGCCAGAACCTCTTGGACCACCCGATCTTGTCCCACGTCTTCAAGATCAAGGACGGCTATGGCCTTGACAGCCATCTCCTGCGCGCCGGTCCTCAGAAGGACGGCGCCATCGCCGCCTACAGAAAGAACCGCACAGGCCCGTATAGCAGTGGTCTGCTCGAGCTGGTCGCCTTCCCTAGAGCTGACGAGTGGTTCGAGACATCCAAGGAGTACCGTGAGTACAAGGCTAAGAACGGTGGCGTCGATCCGTTCGGGCCTGCTGGTCAGCCGCACTTTGAGGTCGACTTTGTGGTAAGTCATACCATCAAAAGAATCCCTTTTCACTTTGTGATAACCAGGAACTGACGTGACATCTGCGCAGCCAATGTTCTGTGACGCTTTCCAGTGGCACTTCCCCACGCCTCCTCAGGGCGACTACCTGACCGTCATCGTGGACCTGATGCGCCCTCTGTCGCGTAACGGCGAAGTCAAGCTCAACTCGACCGACCCGACCGAGCAGCCGTACGTCAACATCAACTTCTTCTCGCACGACCTTGACCTGATCGCGCTGCGTGAGGGCGTGCGCATGATCGACGACATCGTCATGAACGGCGAGGGTATGAAGGACCTCATCGAAGGCGACTATCCTTGGCCGATGCCGCGCAACTCGGACGAGGCCATGATCCGCCAGATCCTCGAGCGCTCCCAGACGGGCTTCCACCCGTGCGGCACCGCCCGGCTGGGCAAGGACATCAAGCAGGGCGTCGTCAACCCAAAGCTGCAGGTATACGGCGCGTCCAACCTGCGCGTCATCGACGCCTCCGTCTTCCCCGTCATTCCCGACTGCAGGATCCAGAACGACGTCTACATGGTCGCGGAGAAGGGCGCTGATCTGATCAAGGCTGACTATCCCAGCCTCTTCAAATGAACGACGATGAGTAGTAGCGGCGGCGGTAGAAATCGTAGTCCGTCGCAGAAGACCGGGAATGTGGGAATAAGTCATTGACTACATAGTTAATATCGTCGTGACAAGCCAGACCTAGGATAGGAGCCCCATTGTAACATTAGAATCGAACCTATTCGTTCAGTATGATCCATCTCTTTCCATTTCCATTCCCCTTCCTTTCCTCTTTTCTTTCCGTTTTCCTTTCCCTCCCACTTTCTGTCTCTCGCTCTCTTCCTCTCTTTCCCCTCTTTCTTACGCGCAACGCCTACGCACTGGAATCCCCCACGTTTACAGAAAAACAAAAACAAAAACAAAAACAAAACAAAAGAGAACGCCGTGTCGTCCCCGACCAGCCTATCAAGAGCAGGGAGCCACTCGCGACTAAGCCGCCACCTGCCTCCATCGCTGGAGGGAGAGCGAGAGCGAGGGCGAGGACATCGCTTCGTTCGGTGTGTTCTCGAAGCTAGCCGGAAGTGGTTTTCTGGGGGCTACCAGGCTCTACCTAAAGGAGAAATCCAACACCCCAATCAGAGGACTCCGTAACTGACCACCTAGGTAGCCAATCGGGAAACTGATTATGAATTGTGTTTGCACAGCGAGATGCCAGAATAAGCGAGTCAACTTGGTCTAGCCCTGTACGTACTAGCCGTTCCCATCCATCACTCGGACTAAAGAAAGAGGGTGGTACTTGTACCATGGAGTAGTAGTATCAAAGAGGCAATTCCCTTCGAATGCCTTTGTACGATAGCGGTCTTCAGCCCGTGTGGGTGCGGAATCTCCATGGTGGGGATCGCGGATCTCGTGTGGCGCCTGCGTGGCGTATATGTGGACGACGGAGCGCAAAGGGAGGTAGGGCAAGGCAAGGCAGGGCAGGATAGGACATGGCATTAATAACAAGGCAAAAATGACAAGGCAAAGTAGGTAGGGTCGGATAGGGAAGGGCATGGTAAGGGCGGGCAAAGCAAAGCCGGGACGATAGATGATAGACAGTGGATGGGTGTGTTTGGGACTTGACCTTCTGAGCGCGTTGTCTCCTATTTACTATTTCTCGCTTGGATAAGCGAGCAAGGAACCTTCTTCTGAAGAAAAAAGAAAAAGAAAAAACATAAAACAAATAGACTTTGCTTGCCTACGCCGTAGTACTCCGTACTTCATGACATCGTCGCTGTAATTATTATCCTCCTCCTCCGCAAACGATGGACTGATATCTCTATCTCCTCACCGTGTGGGGGAGGCTGTCGTCTCTACTCAAGGAGCACCCTCAGCCCCCTTGAAGCCTTGCTTCGGAAACGGCACGGATAGGTCATGTCTGATCTCGACGTCGTCGCTCGTCGTGTCGAAGAGCTCGAAATACCCCAGCGCGCCGGGATCGCTGGGGCCGCCGCAGCGGCGGAAGATGTCTGCGACGCAGAGGTGCAGCTGCGCGTACGCCATGTTGATGCCGACGCACTGTCGCGACCCTTTGGAGAACGAGCACAGGTCCCGGCTCAGGTGCTGCGGGTCTGCAAGCCGGCGCTCAGGCGCAAACTCGAACGGCACTGGAAAGATGGAAGGGTCGAGATGGATCAGGCTGCATGACATGCAGACTGGTACCTGTTTAAGAAAGAATCTCAGATAATGTTCGCTCTCGTCGTCGTCGCTGGAACATGACTCCTTTGCCCGGTGGGACTTACATTCGGTGGTACCTTCCACTGAGTCTCTCCGTCGTCGTAAGTCAGGACCTCATCTGAACAGAATCTTTGCAGTCGCGTGCAGACTCCGAACGAACGGCAAGATGGATGGGGAAAGTGTGCTCCCCATATACATCCTCAGCCTTGCACGCCCACCACGCGGGTCTGGTCTAAACAGACCTCACGAACCCACCACAGAATTGTTCCCTTTATATTTTTATTGTGTTCAATTCCTGTCACACAAAGACCCCCTTCCACGACTAGGGCGATACCGAGTCCGAACGAACCACAATTCCTTCATGCAGTCCAGGGCCTGTCAGGTCGAATTAGCACCGGGCTAGCAAGTATCAGGGCCTCGATTCGAACCGAACCGAACCGACGACATAATCTGGGTCTTGTCAGGGCGAACTAACAATAACGGGTTAGCAGGCAGCAGGACCTCGATTCGACTCCCGCACCAATCGATTCAACTGTAAAGATTTGTAGTATAACCGGTCGAGAAAAACCAACCCGCAAGGGTGAGTTTCGCTTATCACAGACCAGAGGTTGACTGTTCTGCGTTAAGTTTTTGCACTTTTTGTTTTCTGATTTCAAGCAACGTGCTTCTAGTATCACAGCCGCCTTGGGGGCATGTTAGTTCTGTTTGTGTTCATAATCCTGCCTCCACCATTGCCGCTGCACATACCTGATACGGCGGCTTTTCCAGGCCTCTGATTTCCACACCGTTCTATATGTCTGGCAAGGCCGATTCGAGTTCGACGCGGAGCTTCCGCATCACCTCGGCCTCCTGCCACAGACGCTCGGTTTCCCTTTCAGAGTCGGGCAGGCGGCTGACGAGCATCGAGTCAAAAATGGTCGTGTTTGAAGCGGCACCCGCTGCAGGTTTCTCGCCGTTTGCTTGCTTGGCCTTAATTTCATCGATCTGGATTCTCATCTACTTCGCAGAATCACGGTCCATTCTGTCAGCCTTTCGTGTGCCACTACACCGCAGTCTGGATTCTTTTTCAGGCTTACCATTTTGGACTGGGCGAAAGACGCCATCCCCGCGTCCTGCTTCTCGATGAAGCAATCCGGAAGCATGTCGACCAGGACCAAGAAGCTGAACGGTTTGCCGCACCCATGTCCTGCACGCCAGCAATCATTTCGATGAACTTAGCATTGAACCTAGGTTTGTCGGGTCAGCTGTGGGACTGCCTAAAGCAGTACTCGGTGATGATGTCGTCGGCGAAGGTGCCGAACGGCAGCTTAACGTTCAAGGGTTTGGGCGACCATTTGAACTCGGCCAGTTTCTGCGACAGTTTCTCGAAATTGCGTTTGAGGATCGGCTGCATCCGTCTGATGCTCTCCTTGGAGAAATAGCGGTTCACGACTTCCCAGCGCATACGATGCACGTCATGTCTGACGGTAGCGATCGCGGTGTCTGGACTGCCGAAGACACGGGTGGCCCAAGCATACAAGTCTCGACGTTTTGTGCCGCAAGCGTAGAGCACAGGAAGAAAAGTAAGGTCGTTTACAAGGAGCTCGTGTAGACTGATTCGAACAATCGGGCCTACAGGGCCCCGCGGGACCAATAAGCGATGAAGCGGCAGCAGCAGCAACAGCAGATATGGGAATCTCCGAGATGCTACTCACCACATTGGTCATGCATGTCCTCGATCTTAAACATGTTATGTCCGTCCGACAACATCGAAGAAGAATTCGTACCACAAAGTCACGGCTGCAAGCTTCGGGCCGGGGAATCTGGCTAACGGATTGAGAATGAGTCAATAGCAGGACAGCTCCACCAAGAACCCCAAGGAACAAATGAGACCATATGCGGTCAACGTAGGCAACATGATGCTGGGCCAGAACCAGAAATCTACAGTTCCAGAAGAGTCCACGGAGGCGGGGACACAGCTCGCTCCAACCGCAGCCTATGTGGCTAACCAGGTTGCTTGCTTTTTCTCAAGGAACAGGTCCCATGCAAGGGTCTCGTATCGACAGCTGGTTTATTGGGGACCTTGAAGGTGCATGAATGGGCGTGGAGTAGTTCATAAGCTGGCATTGTAGAAGAGAAGGACGAATGGGGAGTTGGAGATGGTCGCCGAGACTGGTTGGGTCGGGCGAGGCTCGCAAACTATGCCAGTCGCTTGGTCGTCAAAGAGGCAAGGGGGATGACACGGAGTCCATGCCTCAAATCAAGTCGGCTTTTGCGATGGAGAAGGATATTGTCCTAGCAGCTTCTTGTTTGCATTTGGGCGACAACCATAAGCCAATATGGATGTGTGTAGGTTAGTTGGCCAAGGAAAACCAGCCTGAAAAGTTAAGGCTCTTACCAACCTTAACCAGCTGGTTGCCAGTCTATACCTGGGGTGCAAATATGCTTTCTATCGTCTTCGGATTTCAAGAGCTATCGTGGTCCTCCTGCCCTGTCCCTACATCATTGTTGTCTCCGTGTGCCATGTCGCAAAAGGGTTAGCTGGCTGAATTTAGTGGTGTAAGAATGGCTCTTATTCCTGTCTTCCGCTGAACATAGCTGCACTCTTTCAGCCTTGTCGTGATCGAATAGAGTCCCTGAGGGGATCTCCGTATCACAGATGCTGACTCTTTGGGGGAGTTGACGTCTCGTTCCATAGTGTCTTCACTCTGGCCCTGAGATCATCTGTCCAGAAAAACCTCCTCAATACCCTGTCGAGGATGTCGGTGTTAGCTATTGCGTGCGGAAAGCGCGCTTTGAACCGCGCAAATAATCCTTTGCCGATAGGATGCAGCATCTTGGCGCCTTGTGGCTTCCAAGAGTCTAGAGTTACCAGCCAAACCCATAACATGCAATCTTCTTGGTCAGCCGCTCCCGCAAGATGTGTGCGCGGATTTGCAGGAGGCTCTAGGATGACAGGCGCTCGCAGGAGTCGCATCGTGAGAGCACGGAGAACGCCAGCGTATACAACTGTAGAGGCGCGGATTGCAGAGTATGCATTGCAGCACCAAAGAACCAGAGCAAGAGTCAGAGGTTTGAGCAAGGGGTGCACATTGTCCTCAGGTGCGAGGAGCCAAGGGCAAGCGTCGCTAAATGAATCGTACTTGCGTCGCTCTGAGTGAAAAGGGTTTGCGGTTGCGGAGAAAGGTACGTAGGCCGTGCTGCCGAAACAGCGGCGAACGGTGGCAGCGATGCGAGAAAGTAACTCGATCATCTCGAGGGGCAGTAGGCGGTGGCGGGCAAGGCTCTGGAAGCCGCCTGGGAAAGCGCTAATGATCTTTAAAAACTGTGGGGAAAGTGGAAACGGTGGGTATTTTGGACGGTAGCGTCGTGGAGGCACAAGGGTGCTCGGGCCTCGCTCAAGCGAATAGATGTTGTCAAATCTGACAGACAAATGGGTTAGTCCTTGTTGATGAAAGACAGGTCACAACTGACTGCATAAATGTCGCCTTTTCGAATCCATCATGGCCTAGAGCGTCCAGTCCTCCTCGGGCCCTTACCAACCGAGCAAGGTTGATTCGGTGCATGTCTGCTGACGACTGTTGGCCGATTGCTATCTGCGTGGCACTTAGCACGGTCACGTCAAAGCAAAACGAAGGACATACGTCGATAGCAATGAGAAACAGAATGGTAGCGAGCATCATATTGGTCGGCTGTGTCGCTTTCTCGATCTCATGCCGCAGATGGGTAATTGCCTTTGCCTGGTGTAATAGAACTGACAAGGTAGGCTTTCTTTCAGAACTCCTTAACAAGTCTGCGGTGACGCACAGTCTGGCAATACCCGCATGGTAAAAGCTTTCGCTCTCGGTAATGCACTCGAGGAATAGGGAAGTGTAGACACTGGTAATGTTGAATATTTCGTAGACTGGACGGAGGGCAGGTGCTGCAATATTGGCGACTTGGAAACCCAGACACTGTTAGTCCGTTGTGGGCGAACATGGCGTAAGGACATGGAAGCGCTTACAGTAATCCACCGCCTGGTATGCGTCTTCATCTTTGTCATACGGAAGCCAGTATAGGGGATCGACACTCATAGCTGGAGGATGGGATTGTGCAGCCCTGTAATTATGTCTTCTGTCCCCAGGTATATTGCTCGCTCGACTCGAAATGCATACATGTCTGGATTTGGGCTGAGCTTGTATGGTTCGGGATGTACTGCGTCGAAAGGAAGCTCGCGCCCTAGAGGCCGAGGAGACACCTGGCTCTTCTCGCGAGATAGAAGCTTCTGCTAGATGCTGTTGATTCTGCTCAGGACTGCCGGAAGGGGATGGATATACGAGGGGGCTCTTTAGAGGGCGGATGCGGTGTCCTGATGGTCCTTGTCCTAGGGCGAGTGATGCTCGTGCCCTTGTGGATGCGTGAGAGATTTTAGCTGCGTGAGCTCTGGCCGCGGTCTGATTCTTCTCCAAGGAGCCTCGTTCGAGCTGCTGAGGGGTTGAGATCACAAACAGGAATCTAGAATTGTCTTCCTCGTCCATTACTGGGATGGTTGTGTCAATTGCCGTTTTGAAAGTGGAATTGCTGGCTCCTGGCATGGAAGCGGTTACCTTTATATTATTTTCGATAGAGTCGACCACGCACTGTGATTGACAAGAGCGGGGGATGGATGAATCAAAACTCCCAAGAGCTTCCCGGTCCGTATGTTCAAGCAGGGGGTTGATTGACGCGGTGGTTGAGTGTCACCTTGTAAGAGTCGAGGCAAGATATGCCGCAGCAGCACCATACCAGTCCCTTTCCCAGGACAGTAATGGAGAGATTGGGCGTATTGCGTACATGCTGATATGCGATGGTACGAATGCAATAGAATCAAGAGAGGTGCACGCGCACTGAATCAGGTACCTACCTATGTACCTAAGCCCTTGATACGGCGACTTTTCTGGGGTAAGGATTTGGAGGACAAGAAAGAGTAGTAGGTGAGTAGGCTGGATGAGAAGGGAGCTGACTAAGCGGCACATCGCAGGACTGCACAGCTCTCCGCAGACCACCCAGGAACCAGCTTTTGCCTAGAAAGAGATACTGGCTGGCCTCGGCTATTAACAGGAAATTGCTTCCAACTCTTTGCACCAAAGTCGATAGATATAAACGAAGCAGCTAGTCACTCACTCACTCGTTCGGTCACTCCTTCTCTTCTCGTCAAGGTCAAGGCCGCGTGGGTTCTGTGCCCATGTCCTTGAGGAGTGACGAATCGTGCTGACAAATAGGTTCATTCCTGCGAGCTCCAGGAGTCCTTTTAGGGTTGTCTATCGCGTGTCACTTGGGGGCGCGGCGAGATTCCATGCAATTACGAGTTGGTTGTGGGTTGTATGTAGTGGGAAACAAGAAGCGAAAGGAGTCCGAACAAAGCAAAAAAAAAAAAAAACGTCTCGAAGGATGGGGAGGGGGGACTGGAGGGGGAAGGTGAGAGGGTGGAAAGGTTGCACCCCGCACGTCCCCCTTATTATTTTTATTGTTTTTCGTTGCTGGTCGCTTGCATGCAGCTAGAGCGGCCACTAATCGGCAGTTCCCAGACCTCACTGGCACCCGGGCACCCATAAGATAACAGGGCGTTTTGGCGCCCGGGTCAGTGGACACTGGACGGTGCAGATAGTAACAGCGGGTGGCTTGCCTGGCGCTCAAATGGAGACCTGGGGATCTCGCCGAAGAGTTGAACACACTATACCCAAGTACCTACTGTAGGTAGGTAGACCCTGACGCCTAGCGCCCCCTCTTGACCTGGTGGTCCCTGCTGTCCCTGCTGCCCCCTGTTGGCTCTGCTGGTGGTTCCGTTGACCCTGCTCCCTCCCTGCTGGTCTCTTGTTTGTTCCTCCCGTTGGCTCTGTTCGGCCAGACGGATCCACGCTGTACCCATGCAGATCACAGCCTAGAGAGCCTAGCTCCTCTCCTCGTAGGCTGTAGCAGCCCAAGCTCCAAAAATTTCTCTCCTCCTGCTGCAGATGGCGCTCAGATGGCACTCAGATGGTAGATCCAAAAGTGACCCAGTGTCTTCCTTGCTTCCCCCGAAAGTGCCACATAAAATCCACTCCATCTCGGCTTCAGGCACAAACCAACGTCATCAAAGAGACAGACGCACAGAATGCCACGAGGGCATCTGTTTAGCACTGTCGCTTCAATCCACTCACTCTTTTTCAGCTGCTACTCTAGCTACCTCCTTGCACCTCATACTTAGTAAGGGTCCTGCCTCCTGCAACAGCCAAACTGCGCACTGCGACTTGCTGAATCTCAATCTCAACCTCGACCGCACCTTCACCTCAGGGCTCCTACCACCTCGACCTCGAACATACTCTCATATCCGCTCCCGCTCAACTTCCTCTCTTCCTCCCCATGAACTCATCGTCGACATCAGCATCATCATCATCACCACCACCACGACGTCCGCATCTACACCCTCCTCTATATAGTTGACTGCATTTGTCTGTCATCTCGCTTTCACGCCTCGGCACTCGTCCGTCTCAGACGTCATCCTCAGGTCTCGCCTTGTCCAGTCACGACGCCAATTCTACTCTCTTTGGACACACGTCGAAGGTGTCGAGACGGCATTATCTCGAGAATTTACTCCTTCCACCACATACGGTTCCTTATTTGACGTACCTTCACCATACTGTCCCAGCCCACACAGATGGCTCCTCGATCTCCAACGCACGCATTCGATCCCACTCCAGCCCTCGAGCATGACCCAGACAACTTTTCTCCTCTCAACCACCCCCGGACAATGAACTCGTCCTTTGATCCTAGAGCCGTTCGTTTCTCAAACCCTCCCTCAATGCCAATCAAAGGCCGTCACTCTATAGCCACCACCAATGTGCCTCTACTTCCCCCGGTATCTTCTGCCAGTCAACTACCCAAGCATGGCTTTCAGATGACAAACCCCACCCCCGAGGTGGACATCACTGCCTATATGGAGCAATGCCGGTTATGGAATACTCAGCTGAGACAGTCTCACGAAAGCGAGCGAAAAGCCTGGGCCATTGAACGGACGGCGCTCAAGGCGCGCATAGGCGAATTAGAACAGAAACTCAACAAGAGCAGAGATCCTAAGAGGAGATCGAGTAATGACTCGACTACCACAAGTCTCCGTTCTTTCAAGTCAGATTTTCAGCCGTTTGGGGTCAATGGCAAACACCGTCCTCGGATCTCTCCTGAAGCAACCATTACAGAACCGCCCGTCTGGAAAGGTCCTGAATCCACTCCGCCTGTAACTAGAGTCTTCGCCAGTGATGACGAAGTGTGTCATTTGCCAAGCATTTCGGAAGATGAGGCCATGCCCGCTCTGTCCAAGGAAGTCTCGCCGACATCTGGCGGCCAAGAGAATATTCCGATACCTATCGAGAAGGTTGACAACACCCTTGATGGGATAACCCTCAAATCGGCTGCCTTGACCTCCTCGTTCGATAAGGAAATCACCAGTCCACAGTTCGCTAGCCCTGCTCTGTCTCCTGTACCACAGCCCAACAAAGAGGAGCCTTTGAGAGTCGATGTGAGCACTCTGATATCGCCGCTGGATGAGAAGTTGAAAAGACATGCTGGCCATACACCCATGGCGTTCGATGGCACTCTGTCCTCAGACGTCGCGAGCAACGCATTGACACCAAAGCAAGAGAATCCTCTTGCCCCGGCCCCGACGCAGCGTCCACCTCTTCGTCCTTCGGAGAACTCTGACTCCTACTTTTCGCTCTCTTCTGCCCCTGAGGAAAAGGGGCAAGGGCCTCAAGAGACAGAAGAGGAGCCAGAACCAGTCCACGACACGAATCATGATCCTCCCCTAAAGGGGCCACTCATGCTTGATCCCAACGCCAAGACCGTTGAGTCAGTTGAGTTCTTAAACATCCTCGACGGTAGGCTCATCGAAGAGAAAGAACAGCAGGACAGGGCCGAGTCCAATTTGTCAGGCGGCCGCAGCGAGGAGCAGAAAGCAGGTTGCCAACAACAAGGAGAGTCTTCTGCTAATGACGATGACATGCCAAGGTTAAGAATGAGAAATAGCGTGAACTTTGGTAGCGCATGGGGTCGGATATAGTCGTCGCGAAAGGGTCCAAGGTCAACTTTTTCGTGTTCTTAGCGATCATTGGGCGGGAATTGCATTCAATCTAATCAACGTGTTGGGAAGCGTGGCGGAGTGTGTTGGATGGCTGGACACGTCACCCCCATCAGGCTGATTCGGGAAAATTTGGACTTTTCCTATAGCCCGGCCTGGACAGCACGTCTTTCGTGTAAAGTGAGAAGGAGCCGGTTCGATCGCGCTCTGCTGGAAGGGTGGGGTCAATCCAGGGTCATCGACGGACACTGCGAACCCGTTGGAGCTTGGGGCGAAGAGATTCAAATTAATCTCTTATTTGTTGCGGCATGTATACACCCGACGTGGATAGTTACATGTCAGAATCATACACTCATTCCAAGTCTCCCTTGACGATCTTTCACCCGACTTGTGCATTTGTGTCTGTGGGACGTTGTCGAGTCAACCTTGTCTTAGTCATCGATTGTGCTCCCCAAAACCCTCATTGGTATGTCCACTGTGGTCACGATGATTCAACCGAGGACCAAGAGGGTCGTGCCGTATGGAGTTATCCGGGGGATATACGTAGATGTTAAGAGTCTGCAAGCGAGCTGGGGATGCGGGGAGGAGACGTACTCTCAGGGTTGGTTTATAGGCTTGAGATCAGGTCGCGTTGTCAGAAGTCATCCAGTCTGCCGCTCGAAACGCCGAATTCAACTTGACAACAGTTTGGACACGTTAGGTCGAGATTTGACTCGGAGCGTGGATAGATCCTAGGATTCTTTGGATCGTCTGTTAGCTGCCTTTTGGGCGACTTCGCCTCGGACGCGTGAGGCCAGGGCGGACGAGGACGTGGAGCGGTAGAACAGTATAGCAAGGCAGGATAAAGACGAGACCGACGGCATTCATTGTCGCGTCTCTCCAGCAAGATGGGCTCCATTGACACGGGCACCAACACCAACACCAACACCTCACCTGACAACCGATTCACCTCCCGCACACCCGAGTCCGCCCTCATCTCGGCGCAAAAGCACCTCCAGGACCATGGCTGGGCCGTCATCCCGGACGTGCTCTCGCCAGAAGAAAACTCGCTCGTGCTGTCTCACCTGTGGGAGGCGGCCGAGAAATTCCGCAAACAGGGAGACGACACGTTCATGCCGACCCTGGACCCAAACGCGTCCAACATCCGCGTCTTCTACCTGATGGCCCTGGACAAGATCTTCCGCGATCTGATCCAGCATCCGGTCGCCGTGAAGATGGTGGAGAAGGTGCTGGGCGAGAACTGGCTCATTAGCAATTTCACCGCCAACATCGCGAGGCCGGGCTCCAAGAGCATGGCCCTGCACAGCGATCAGTCGCTGGTGATGCCCGAGCCCTGGATGTCAACGTGGGCGTTGAACGTGATCTGGTGTCTGGACGACGTGTATCTGGAGAACGGGGCCACGCTGTTCATCCCGGGCAGCGACAAGTGGACGACCCGCGACGACATTCCGAAAAATGCACGCTCGCTTCTGCGGCCCTTTGAGGCCAAAGCCGGGAGCATCGTGCTCATGAACGGACGCGTGTGGCATACTTCAGGCTCCAACGTGACCAAGGACAAGGACCGGGCGTTGCTTTTCGGGTACTACACCGTGCCGTTCTTGAGGCAGCAGGTCAATTGGACGGCCAAGATGCCCGAGGAGGTCAAGAAGGAGCTGTCGCAGGAGCTGACGGAGAAGCTGGGCATGCAAGTGCACGCAAACATGGCGCAAGTGAGTCTATTGAAGTACCTGGACGAGGTGTTTCCGCCTGAAGAAGAGAAGGCTGGGGAGAAATTGAGTTATTGATATTTGATGTGTTGGGGCACTTTCTTTGCCTCCGCCCTCTTCCTCCCCGTCTTCCTCTGACTTTTTTAATCCCAATCAATCCACTTCACTTTCACTGACGGACGCATCTCGTCGTCGATCCAGAGTGTGTTAGTAATTGCTCCTTGCTCAATCGGGCTCGAGGAGGAATACAATTGATCGTTATTAGTTAGCAAACTCAATCAAAGCAGCGGTGCTGACTAAGCCAAGTCAAGCTTTCGCAAAGCCAATCAAGCAATAAGTTTCAGGCCCTGGATGGTTCCGCATGGGTCAGCGAGGCACCGATCCATCAGGGATGGGCGACCTGGCGACCTGGGCAGAAACATCTCTAGGGCACGGCGAGACGCATGGAGATGCTAATAAGGCCTGGCACCTGGTGCGATCGCTGGTGGAATGGGGGCCGCAGATCGCAGGAGCCCATCGTCCCCTGCGCTGCCCCTCAATTCCCTCTCCTGATCACTTGCTCTTCCTTGGTCCGCAGAGACCCCAGACCATTCTACCCTTTCAGGGATGGAGGCGCAAAAGATGGCAGCTTCTCGACCCAGTCTCGCACTTTCATAACACGAAAGGACGCGGTGTCCTCGAGCAGCGGCCCAGAGACCGTCACTCGAGAAGATGGCGTCCGACTTGCAACGACCGGCGGTCGATGCAGCAGGAACTCTTGACGAGCAACAGAACGGACTCACCACGCAAACCAAAGTTGGAGGTCAGCCGTTCCGCTCTCTAGGTTTATGAAGTATGAAACGGGCTCGAGTTGACAGATCTCCAGACGATGGCCGCGTCAACATCACCATCCATGAAATCAACGAACTCCTCGCCAACGAGATCGAGCAACTCCAGCTCTCGCGAGTCCAAGAAGGCCTCGCTGCACCTCCACAGACCGCACATGCCCTCTTAGAGTCGAGTCGAAGACCTTCCAAAATCCCTCCGTCTCTCAATGTCGTCGTCCAGGTCGTCGGGTCGCGAGGCGACGTCCAACCCTTCGTCGCGCTGGGGCTGGTGCTCAAGAATCAGTACGGCCACCGTGTCCGTCTCGCGACACACGGGACGTTCAAGAAGTTCGTTGAGGAAAACGGGCTCGAGTTCTTCGACATCGGCGGGGACCCGGCGGAACTCATGGCCTTCATGGTCAAGAACCCCGGCCTGATCCCGGGGATGAAATCCATCAAGGAGGGCGACGTGGGGAAGAGACGCAGAGGCATGGCTGAGATTCTGGAAGGATGTTGGAGGTCGTGCGCCGATTTCGACGAGGTGAAAGACGAGGGAAATGCAGCGGGAGCAGCGGCGCCGAAAAAGAAACCCTTCGTCGCGCACGCCATCATTGCCAACCCGCCTAGTTTTGCACATATACATTGCGCCGAGAAGTTGGGCATCCCGTTACATTTGATGTTCACGTAAGTGGATGTCCACGGCTCTTTGTCTTGAGGGATTGATGCTGAGCCGAGTTGATCTCAGGATGCCCTGGTCGCCGACTCGCGAGTTTCCGCAACCCATCGCGAACATCAAGTCGTCAAAGGCGAGCGGCAGCATGACCAATGAAATGAGCTATACGCTGGTCGACATGATGACCTGGGAAGGTCTGGGCGATATCACAAACAAATTCAGAAAGGAGACGCTGGGTCTGCACATCCTCTCCCAGGCGGCGGCAACGGATATGCTTCACCGTCTACGAATCCCTTATACCTATTGCTGGTGAGTCTGTCAACCTTGAGCCACCAGGAACCAATGGGACTCTCAATTGATAAGGCGATGATTAGGTCTCCGGCACTTATTCCAAAGCCCAAGGACTGGGGCCCTCACATTACCGTTGCAGGCTTCTACTTTCTCTCGCTGGCGTCAAACTACCGTCCAGATCCCACTCTTGCCGCGTTCCTTGCAGCAGGTCCACCGCCTGTTTACATCGGCTTCGGCTCCATCGTCGTAGACGATCCCAACGCAATGACGAAACTCATCTTCGATGCGGTCAAAAAGACCGGACAACGCGCCTTGGTGTCCAAGGGATGGGGTGGTCTCGGAGGAGACGATCTGGGAAAACCTGACAACGTGTATATGCTGGGCAATGTACCACATGATTGGCTGTTCCAACACGTTTCCTGTGTGGTGCATCACGGCGGCGCTGGTACAACTGCTGCCGGAATCGCCTTGGGTCGCCCAACGGTCATCGTCCCCTTCTTTGGCGACCAGCCATTCTGGGGAGCCATGGTTGCCAGAGCCGGGGCGGGGCCAACGCCGATTCCGTCCAAAGAACTGACGGCAGATCGACTTGCGAATGCCATCCTCGAGGCGCTGAAACCCGAAACTCTAGAGCGGGCACGCGAACTGGGCGAGCGCATCAAGGAAGAAAATGGCACCGAAGTCGGCGCAGCAAGTTTCCATGCCCAAATGGGTGTCGACCGCCTTCGGTGTCTGGTGGCCCCGTCACGGCCGGCCGTTTGGTCCGTCAAGACCACCGGGTCCAACACGGAAGATATCAGATTAAGCGCTTTTGCGGCCACGGTGCTAGGCAATGAAGGTTTACTGGACGTGAACCAGCTCACAATCTATCGCCCTTGCGAACACCCCGTCGAATTCGGCACCATCAGTTCCCATGTTGTCGGACCCAATCCGGTGCTGAGTACCATGGGCTCCATCACGTCTTCAATTGTGCATATTCCCATCAACATTGCGAAGGCTTGGGCAGGCGTGGTCTACGAACCCTACAAGGGCGCCAGATCCGACGGCTGGAAAGGGTTTGGAAAAGGCCTAGGACGGGGCCTTGGGCACTTGATTTTCCGTCAGCGGGGACTGGTGATTGGTCACGCTGCTTACGGAGTCCGGGCCCTGTACGACCTGATCAAGAAGAAATTAGACGGAGATCCAACCCTGAGTTACATCCTCGCCACGAGGTATATCGAGGGGTTTGAGGAGGTAAACAAGGCGACGGTGGAGGAGAAGCTCGAGGTGGTTAGGAGGTGGAAGGAAATGAAGCCCGAGCTGAAGATGATCGACTCGAGAACCAGTATTGGCAGCGGTCACTCGGACAAGGCGGAGAGCGAGTCCATCTTGTCCAGGCTAACGAGCCATGGAAGTACAAAGAGTGGGAAGAGCGGGAAAAGTGCAAAGAGTGGGAAAAACGACAAGAGTTTCGTGACTGAGACGATCAGCGAGGCAAGCAGCATTCTGGATTCGAATGTGCCTGCTACGACCAAGGGCGGCGTGAATGAGGCACGGGCAAGTGCTTAACGGAACGGGCTCTGTGATGGTTTTTGGAAAGGATGTGCGAAGAAGAGGAGACTCTGGCATTTGGCTTTGGACAAGCTGCTGCAATACAGCCGAATGAATTATGATATCTATGCCACCGAGCCCCATTCCCGGGTCCAGTCTCTCCGCTCGGAGGAGGGAGCGAAAATTGCGAGAATGTTTGCTGATTTTCCATCTTGACCACGACTGTCCAGACTCGGACGAACCGAGCAAGCATATCAGCGTTTCATCGAGCTCATGGACAGGTAGAACAAGAATGCCTTTCTTTGCCGTGCTTCGGCCCCTTCGCAAAAGCAAGCTCCACGACGGGATGGTTCCAAGCATGAACATCACCACACTCTTCGGGTTCCTCCTTCACAAAGCACGTGAGTGAGTGAGCGTCCGTTTTTACCGTCTGGACAAAAGCCGATCCACCATCAGCCGCAGATTGAGTCATGGCAGCGGCTTGCGAAGGTGTCTGTCGGTTCCTTACAGCACCTTGCCCGCCGGAATCGGATCCATCGCGGAGAAGAGCTTCATTCCAGGCGGAACAATGTGCGAGCAGGGCGATCCAGGGGTGCAGGAGGAAGGATCGGTCGAATGCAACGCCCTGTTGTGAAATTGGCTGATTGCGACCTTCTGCTCCTGTTTGATTGCTGTCATGCCGCGGCAACGATCAAGGATGGCCTCACTGGAATCGTCGCTGTGAAATACTGGGCGAACCGGTAGCCTAGATAGTGCGCTTGGCCCGCCACGAGCTGGGTGTGACGCTCCGCGACGTCCAATGCGGATGAGAATGGTTACAACAACGACTTTGACAACAACGACTTCGACAACGACTTCGAGAGACACACAACACAACCCTTCAAAGACATGATGCTCAGCGGTCAGCCACCTACGCTTGAGACACTGCTCTCTGTGCCAAATGTCCGTGATCTACCCACCAAGATTTTCATCAAGCTGCTTACTCGACTATATCCAGATCTGGGAGAAAGCAATATATGATCCCTAGCATGGAAAACGATCACGACTTTTAACGCGATCCAGCTCTTCCTCATTGCTGACGTCTGGATGTCCATGATCCATGGTGTTCACATTCAGCTGAGTATCTTACGTATTGAAGATGGCAGGGAGGTCCCCTACGTGTTACGCGGACACCGCTAAATTCGTCACACTCTCGGACCCAGGAAGGCTTACAAGCCCTGACAGAAGATTTTCGTATGCAACTCCGAACCTTTGCCAAAGCCGCAGCCATCTAGAATCCAATCCTTCTCTTCTCCCCAAGTCCATCTTGAGGAACAGTTGGCACTTTTCCCTTCTGGAACAAACCGCAATGGGTATTTTGTCCACTGCAGCAACCATCCTCTCTAGTTTTCTGCCTGGCCAGGCACGCGCAAACTGGACCGCTTGTAACTTGAAAGCGTCGCTCTACAAAGGAGATGACAAAAGAGCAACGAAAACGGTTCGCATTGCGGGAGAGAGAAATTATGCTCGACATTCTTTTCAGGGCCTCGGTGGTCGCGTGTACTTGATTCGTGTATTCATATGTCTTGATATACACATGTGCTCGCCATCAGGGCGACTCCATTCCATCATGAGGCGGAGAACTACTCACCGAGTCTAGTACGATCTGCTGGGGGGATGTAAGCAGAACGAGCGAAACACACAATCCTCTTCGTCGACGAGCAGACGCCATAGATTCCCAATGCAGTCGTAGTAGTACCTCAGAACAATAAAAAAAGGTCCGCCTGATTAGTGTTTTATTGTCTCGCTGCCCATCGAACCCACCGTCTCACCACCTCATCCACGCCCCTCAGGCCTTCGCGCGTCGCCTCGATCTCGAACCACTCTTTGTGTTCGCGCCCGCACTGCTCACATTCGCTCTTGACGGCCTTTTTCTCCGAGAGCTCGAGGTGGATCAGTCTTTCGACTTTGTGCACGTGCGAGACCTTGTTGCTGTTTCGGCTTGGAGGATGCGTGCTCGCTGAGCCGCGAGCGGGAGGAGTAGAAGTGGGAGTGTTGACGGCGGCGCGGTTGCTGTGCGGATAGTATCGTATCAGCGTGATGTTTTGCCCGCATTGCTTGGTCCATTGAGTCATGCGCCGGTGCACGTTGGCTGCGCGGCCAATCTTGAGCGTGATGGTGCGTTTCGGCTGCACTTGGTTCGGCGGCCGGCGGACGGACGCGTACCGGGCAAGAGCATGATTTGTTCTCTGCAATCGGCGGCTGTACAGTACGTCGTCCTCATTGTCGTCATCGTCATCGTCCAGAAGAGAGGAAGCCGTCTCGTCGTCAGGTTTCGATATTTCAGATTCGGGAGTGAGCCAGAAAATGTAAATGTATCCAGCCTCATCCGCAGCGGAGATGGGGCGGGTTAGCTCTGCGAGCAGTTGCGACGTGGTCTGAGGCGAGAGGTTGGATGGGATTAGCGAGAGGAGTGTCTGTGTCTGAGAAGGTGCTGGACTTGGTTTCGGTCGGACGGGCGTGGTAGATGACTGCCGCATTTCGGGTCTCACAGAGGATGAAGGCCTTATCTCGGTGTGATGTTGTCGGCGTCTGTCCCTGTCCTCCCTCCAGACTCTTGCTGGAGGTAAATCATCGTCACCATCCGCTTGAATGCAGCAGGCCCAAGAGAGTTTCACGTTCGATTTTGGTGGTGGGGGAGGGGGTCGTTTTGGCCGTCGGTGATGCACCACTTCCTCTGGCACCGTCATGAGCGGACTCTCCAGCTGGTTCCAGCCCGATGGCAACGTGTCCCGTCGTTTCACACTCTGCGGATCATGTCGCCGATGATGCCGCTTCGGCACGTCTTCGTCCAACTCGAGGATCCCCACTTGCTCAATCAATGTGTCAATACTCGATCTCTCTTTCAACGGGTGTAGACTCGTCCGGCCGGCCTGAGCGGCCAATTGCTCGGCCTGGTCCTTGTGTTGCCAGCAATAGAAAGCCGCGGCACTCTGCTCATCCAACACGGCAAGGACCCCGTTGCCTCGACTCGGTGAGGGGGTAGGAGAGTTCTTCGGAGATGCAGCAAGAGGTCGGCGACATGGTCTTCCCGTACTGGTGATGCCTCTGCAGGTAGTGGCGGGGTTTCTCGAGTCTGAACGAGGAAGCAGAGATTCTGGCGTCTTCCCGCTGAAGGACATGGCTTTGGCCTGCTCAATTAGTACGAAGTGCAGCAACGAGAGAGCGACGGAAAAGACACAGAGCAGAAAGAGGGACGCGTGCGAAGCACTCAAAGGTCGTCGGTCTGCTCTTCAGATGAGCGGCAAGTCACCTTCATCACTGGCATTAAGTGACAATCTCGAGATCCAGACTGTATGGCCACGCCTGTCAGGCAAAATGTCCACAGTTCAGATGAAGCTGAAAGTCGAGGACTGAAGTGAGTGGATTGGATGCTGTTCCAGGCATCAAGTGGCTGGCGAGGTGTTTCGGTGGCTGGGGAATTGTGGGAATCTGAATGGGCGGTGCAAGGTCAGCAAGATCCAGCCTCGTCACTGGATGTCACACACAGACTCAGCCTCATCAGGGCTTGTGCTCGAATGCCCCCGGTTGGTGTTACACACACAAGCTTAGCGTCGTACTGCGTATATTGTACTCCATGGTTGGCTGAGGTCTCTAATCATACAAGGGTGATCCGCATACACACAATAATTCTGTGCAAACTATACAATGACAACCTGTAAACTCCGGGGGGTATCTTTACAACTCATAAATCGCGAGGGAGCTGGTTACGATGACAACTTTAGTCCGCTGAGAAAATCCAGAGCATCGTCCTGTGCACTCTCTAATTCGGCAATGCGATTTTTGAGAGCCGCGGACTCCATCTTCATCATGCCAACCACATCCCATGCATCTGAGGATCTCAACCCGTGACACCTCGGACAGTTGTCTCTCACCATGCTTGCAGACTTCAGCACCGGACTTGCGATGGATGTGTTCTGAGAAGGCGCTGCCGATAATGCCTCGGAGAAGATGCTGACCACCGAGCTCACTTCAGACCCTGCCTCTGATTCTCCGGATGTTGACACGTCGGATGAGCGATAGCGGCGATACTTTGGACGAGGTTTGGAATCAATGTCCTGGGGGACCATACGGATACTCTGCTGTTGGGATTCCAGAGACAGTTGTGCCGATAACTGTGCCCTGAGATCCGCGATCAATTTCTCCTGCTCTGCAGCTCGTTCTGCCATCTCTTGTAATTGCAATTTTAAATGCTCATTCCTCGTCTGGGCAGCCTCGAGTTCGTCTGCCTGGACATTCTTGATTGAGGTGGCTGATCTCAGAGACTGTCGCTGCTCTTTGTAGGCCTGTTGGAAGCGGCGTATGGCGCCTTCGGCATTGAGCTGGAGGTTTTTGAAGGCGGCGGGCGAGAATTCGTCGGGGTGTCCGTGTGGGAAGAGAGCATCATCAATGTCCAGCTGCGCCAATTCATCCAAATCCTCCGGAGCATTCTGTGTCATTGTACTCCTCCTGAAGATGTTGAACTTCGACATGGTTGAGACCGCGGGGCCCGGTAAACTGGGCTTTCTGGGGGGTCGTCGGGTCAGATTATTGTCTATAGAGTCTGAACTCATGGAGAAAGCCTCTGCGGTGGTAGCAGTCTCATAGACAGGATCCAACTTTTCCTTGCGAGCGGAAGGCACCAGAGTTATATTGACAGGATCTGAAGACCCCTCAAACCAGCTCGCCAATGCACCCGATTTTCTCTTTGCGGGTGACTCTGCTGGAACAGGGTCCTCCGCAACCTCTGCGGCCGAGAGTCTCTCCGGGGACAAAGAGCGGGTACTTTGAGGCCGCAGAAAGGAAAATGCAGAGGATCTAGTAGGGGAGGAAGACTGCGTGCGGGTGAACAGCGGAGGGAGGTCGACGGTGGTTCTAGATCGTTGGTGACCTCTAGTCGGTGGCGGAGGGGGAGGAAGGGATAAGGGAGGGTCGTGGTCGTTGAAATCAAAGGGCAATCTGCGTGGATTTGGTGGTGCAAGGGCACCGAAGCCTTGATTAAACGTGTCTTGCGACATGGGGCGGCGGTGATGCAATAGGAGTCACTGTGGTGTGAGAAGCTGGATGGCTGGCTGCTAGAGGGGACAAGGGTCCGGCCCGCACGGGGAAATCGTGGCAGCAGATCAATTGGAAAACGGAGACAGCGCAGAGGCGCAGCAACCAATATTGCGACGCTCAAGTCAGAAGAACAACTCTTCAGACCGGTTTTGCATCAGCAAAACTTGTCGCTACCGTCCTCGACGCCGTCGACTTCTTCTCAACTGAGGCCAGAGTCTGATCAAGAGCCCGAGTGCCCCGCCTTCGGCTGGCTGCACCACACGAACCACCTGAGAACTGGGCGCACAATGGGTAGAGGACAACAACGCAGGAAAAGAATAGAGAGAGAGCGAGAGATGCAGAAGAAAGTCGTTGGGCGAGCAAACGAACAGATGTTGGGTCTGGCCTGCCTTTCTATTTTCTCACGGCCATGGTGAAAACAACGAGGTTGGAATGGGTGTGAGTGGGTGTGAGTGGGATAACTTGTGGAGGGTCACTCGCCTATCTCAAGCCACACGAGGCTGGACGAACTCTCGCCTCACTAGCCTCCTCACCCGTGTTTCATTATCGATACGAGGCAAGACTCGGAGGCTTTCTAGCCTCTTGGCATACGGCAGTCTAGAGTGGCTGGCTGTACAAACGCGGGGCCTTGGACATCAAACAACCAAAGGCGTAAAGGGTGGATGGACTTCGATGCCGATGGTGACATTCCGGTACGTGCAGCCATGTGTGGCGTACCTGGAGGAGAAGACTTTGTCGCCTGCCAAAGCACTCTCTAAGAATCGCCAGGCTGAAGCATCGCCATTGACCTCTTCGTCTTGATGGTTGCCAACCCTGTTGACTTCATACAAAACATTGGCCCCGGAAGCACAGAACTCATCCACAAGCTCTTCGGCCCCTGCAATGGGTACAAACTCGTCGTTGATCGTCTTGTATCCGTAAATGGGCATGTTCCAGGCCCCGCGGGTTTCCAAAACCCACTCTTTCGCGAAGATCTTCTTGACCACCGGATTCAGTAGAAACTGTCGGCCAGTGACGAAGTAGTCTTCAAGGACAGTTTGGCCTGCATATCCGAGCAGGGCTGAGGCGGCGGACATGTTTCGAGCAGCCAGGAAGCCTGTTGAGTTGAAAGGTCCCGATGTCTTGAGGCCGCTGAGCAGATGGCTGTAGCCGTCCGGATATTGCTGTAGAGTACCGATGATGCTGCCCGGAACCACTCCCACTCCCGGAGTGCCGTCGAGGTACTCAAGAATGTATGTCACGTTGCGGCCGAAACCGCCGATAGCTATGCCAGCGAATTGAAGTTCAGGCGCATACGTGTTCTGTAACTCGGCGGTGAACATGCTAGCTAAGGACCCGCCAGAGTATCCCCACAGGACATATCGAGCTGCAGAATTGTTGATGTAGCTCAGAGATGCACGAACATTGTCAAGGGTCACGTGGCCATACAGTATACCGGCGCTGAAGGCGGCATGGGGACCCTCGTGGTCGGGGACTGTCACGTAGAAACCATTATCGAGCGCTCGTTGAATATCGGTGAATATAATTCCTTGAGCAAGTCATTAATGACACTTCACAGAAAATGAGGAGGCAAACTCACCCAGATCGGAGGCTTCGGCGTACAGCAAAACGCTAATGCTAGCATCGACGTCGGCAGTGTTATAGGGGACCTGGTATGACAGCAATCCCGGGTGAGTAGTGTTCGGCGTCTTGGGCACGAAGAGCGTATTCAAGGCCCACAGAGGCTGGCCGAGGCTGTTGGTAGTGCGGAAGACGAATTGGTATGCTGCGGAGCTGGCATTGAAAGTTGAGGATAATGTTGTATTCCTCATACGAAGAATGTCTCCAGGCCGAGCGTTTTCATAGCCTTCCGGTGGTGTCCTGTAGAAAGGATCCTGACTAGGAAGCAGTGGAGCTGACTGGCGGCCCTGGAGCGCCTCCATATGTGTTGCTGAACTCGCGACGGCCACGGCATGTATAGCCGTAATCACCAGTGTAAAGAGAGAGCCCTTCATGTTTTCGTCCGAAAGTGTCCAGTGTAGAGGTTGTCGACCGACAGCTTTTCCCGGTTACGAGCAACAGTAGAATATATGGCGAAAAGAGCATTTCGAACCTCTCTTTGTAAATATACGTCCTGCTGGAGCGGGCTGAAGGACGCCCCGACACCGACGGTCTTCATTTTCCAATTGATGGCTCCAGAAGTCGGTCCAGGGAGATCACCCACCGCCATGTCCAATAAAGATCATATATATACGAAGATCGGTTAGATTGGGAACGGAGGCCGCGTGGTTTATGAGCAAGACAGCTATCTAAGGCTGGGCTGCCTACCAAATCCGAGTCGAAATTTAGGAGCCCTGAATTTCTGTCCTTGGCCATGCCGAGTTCCATGGCTATACTAGTATAAAAGGAGCCGAAAGTTGGGTTAGTTCAATTTCTACGCGTACTTGTAGGTACTGGATGTCCTTGTGGCGTGACCCATAAGCACGTGGGCGGGATGAACTGCCTCCCTTGCTTAACATGCCAACAGTCGTTTAGATTGTTCTATTATTGTAGTTTGACCTTGTTGCTCGCCTTCATAACGTTGCTACCTTGCCAAGTTAATCAAGGTTAGGCTCTCCAGGGCAAAGATGGAGCAAATATAGCTAGAGAGCTCTCCAGTTGACCACATTGATATATGCTACCTCTCTTTGATTTCTTTCTTGTAGTCTTCAGTTTCTAAGAAGAGATTCTTTGGCCGCGAATCACAGTTTGGGCCTGATGGTAGAGCTGAGCCCATCCACCCCGTGGAGACTCTTTATATCTTGCATTGGTCGTCCTTCAAATCCAACTTGTTTGGCCGCCTCTTCTCGCAAGACACCTTTCAAGAGTTTGCCGCCTGCATTCCTTGGTAGAGCGTCGATGAATCTCACACCCCCACTCAAAGCCTTGTACTTGGCCAGGTGTTGGCCGCACCATTCTCTCACATCTGCTTCAGTTGCACTCTTGCCCTGTCCTAACACCACATAGGCGCGAGGGTGTTCGCCGTCCTTCCCACTGTCAACGAGACTGCCGGAGGTTGGAGAAGAGGTAGTGGCATCATGGTACACCTTGACACCAATGACCGCCGCGTCCACAATGGCCGGATGCTGCAGAAGGACCTTTTCCAACTCAGCAGGGGAAACCTGGAATCCCCTCACCTTAATAAGTTCTTTCTTTCGATCGAGGATGTACCACTTCGCTGTGGCTGCAGTCTCGTTTATAGTTTCGTCAACACTTCGACCATCTGCCTGACTTGTGGTGTTGTCATCTGCCATCCTTCCACAAGAAATAATGTCGCCTGTCCTGAAATATCCCTCTTCGTCAAATGCCTCTCTGTTGGCAGCCGGATTTTTATAGTAGCCTCTTATGATGGTAGGACCTCTGACTAAAAGTTCCCCCTTTGCCCCGACAGCCGTGATGTCCTTGCCTTGTTCATCCACGATTCTGCACGAGCGATCCCAAATTAGTCGCAAAGCCTTGACTTATCCTCTGGATTATTCCGTCCGCATGCCGGCTCAAAGTGACAATTCTCTCAGCCATCCATCCTGTCTCAGCTTGCCCCAGAGAAGGACGGAAGAAGCTCAAAGAGTGTCTTGAAGCAAGACTAGGGGGAAATGAGGGGTGGCACTCACTTGGCGTCTAAATTCGGAATGAATCGTCCAATGCTACCGGTCGAGTCATTTTCCGGATACCAAAACCTGGAAGCAACACAGGTTGTCTCCGTCATCCCCCAGACTTGATTGAAGACACCATCTGGGGCCAGATGCTTTTCGAATTCGCGCTGATGCACCTTGCCCAATGGCGCAGATCCAGACCTGCACCATTTAACCGAAGTGAGGTCATACCGGTTTAGCAGTGGACTTGCCAAAGCCATGACCACAACTGGTGGACTAATGGAGAGGTCGGTTATTTTATATGTCTGAATTGACTTCAAGAACTCCTCCATCTCGAATCGTCGCATCACGTAGGTCTGATGGCCCGCTTTGAAAGGGGTGGTGTGACCAACGGGTACGATGGCTGCGTGGAACATGGGCATGTACAAAAGACGTCGGACCTGAATCAGAGGTTAGCAAGAGATTCCTGAAGGTCGAATGTCTTGCTGTAATCCTTGTGATTCAATCTCACGGAAGAAACCCGCTCTAAATCACCCAGCTTGACAGGATCTATGAGGGACAGCAGCAAGGTCCTACCTCCCAAGGTGCCGTATCGGGTGCAATTGCCAGAGTATGTTGGGCTATCAGGTTATGATGGGATATCACCGCTGCCTTTGGAAGCCCTGTGGTTCCTGAACTGAACAAAAATGCGGCCGGTGTTGCGCTGCAGATCTCTTCATTGTCGAATCGATCCCAGTCTCGCTCTCCATGATGTAGAAGTTCGGACCAGGACTGAAATCCCGTTGGCGCCTCTTGGCCTTTGACATTGAATATGCGGATATTGGAGTCAGAGATACCACAGTCTCCCGACACAGCCTTGATTGTATCTAACAATTCAGGCTCAGTGATGACGAACTTTGCACCCGCGGTCTTAAGATGGTGTTTCAGCTCAAAGGCCGTATAGGAGGGGTTCGTTCCCACAAAAATGGCCCCAGCGGCGAGTATCCCTAGGAAAAGGACCGAATAATAAATCTAAGGAATTCAATAGTCAACATGGAAACGGTTTCGGGTCTCGAGGCCAGAGAACGGAGATCAAGGATCCGGCTGAGGGAAGAGAAGACCAAGAGAGGCCCTACATCGTTGAAAGAGTGGACGCAGACACATTCACCCTTCTTTAGTCCTGCTGCCCGGAATCCAGCAGCAAGCTTGCAAACCATGGAACGTCCCTGGTTGAGGCACAGTGTCCGTGATGGGTTTGAAGTGTCGATATAGATCTGTCAGAGCATTAGGTTCAGATGTCAGCCTCCCTCTCCTTTTCCAAAAACCAGCATCTGCGTTTCTTCGGTAATGCTTGATTGCTTACGGGCTTGTTTGGATCGTAGTCTGGCTGGTCGAAAATCCACGACAGAAGATCTTGAGTCGGGACCGCCAACTTCCTCTGAGCAGGGAGCGGCATCTTGTCAGAAGGCGATTGACGGATTGTGACACTTTCCGTTGTGAAGGCGATATCAGATCAACTGGTACAGGGCCGTTCCCTCTGTCACTAGAAAGGGTGTGCCGTGTTCTGAACGTCGCTGTTTCGGAAAACAAATCCTTTCCTAGAGTTTAGGCTAGACAGCTCTGGCCCCTACCACTATCAAGTGCCGACCTCAGATGCTTTCGGGTGGCCTCAAGTCTTGCGGACTGCCATTCCTATTGTGGGTGCCGTTGAGTGCGGTTGACTCAGCAAAAGGCTGGATATCCTAGTATAACCGTCTGCAGAAACTCCGAGGCTGGAGGAGAACAATGAAGCATCGGCTTCGGATCCTATAGGGAATAACGTTGATTCTGTGCAGGATTTGAGGGAGGGTTTTTTGTTGACCAGCCTGTGGTGTAGATATGTAGTCCACGGCAGTACTAGCATAGCCGCAACTCCGAATCCGTTTTTATGCCACATATTGTGAGCGCCGATTGGCCCAGACATGGTATCCACTGTCTCCATTATCTAGATCCACCGGTGTGCTGAAACTGGCTACCCCCCCACAGAAGATATACAAGTAAGCTGGGGGAGCATTCTCTGGGGCCCCAAATTTCAATAGCAGTCGTTACTCGCCCCTGTTCCACAAGTCTAGAGATTCTCTATCGACCCAAATCACCATTAACCATCATCCTCCCCCAGCGCGAGAAAGCAAGACCATGAACAAGGACGTGGAGAAGACCACGGGACTTGATCAGTGGCAAGAAACGACCCAATATTGTGAAGATGAGACCAGTAAGCCTCGCGGCGCAGATGAGGCCGAATTTGCAGACGTCGTTAATGAGAAACCACATATTGTGAAAGGGGATGATTCGGACGGTCATGTGAATTGGAGCAAGCGGCAGATCCTGGCCACGCTTTCTCTTTCTGGCCTCTATGTGGGTACGTGATTTGTCTTCCTGCTTTCGCGAAGAGGAGGAAGGGCAGCTTCCAACCTCTTCAAAAGGCTGACATATATGGTGATAACAGGTTCACAGTTGCCTCTCTTGCTCGGCGCTGGAAGTCTTCCGTTCATTATCAAAGACATTGGAGGGTCGACTGTCGATTCTTGGTTTCCCGTGGCGTACTCGCTGACTCTGGCTTCCGTATCGCCCTTCAGCGGATATCTGCAAGACGTTTTCGGGCGTCGGAACATCTCTCTCGTAGGGGGTTCCATTCTGTGCGTCGGAATCATTGTGGTTGCAACATCCCACACTATGGCTCAGGCTATCGTGGGGATGGCTCTGTCAGGTCTGGGAGCTGCGATTGGGGAATTGACAGCCCTGGCTGGAACATCTGAACTGGTGCCGGTGAAGAAAAGAGGCCTCTATCTCGGCGCTGTCACTGGTTGTGTCTTGCCCTTCTCTCCTTACGCTATTTACACTACTCTGTTGGGCACCCATTCAACTTGGAGATGGGGATTCTGGATTCCGCTGTAAGTCCTTCCGCCCCTCAGATTGATGGGATCGCTGACATATGATTGCACAGCATTTGGAATGGATTGGCGGTGATTGGGATTGCCCTGACTTATTGGCCTCACTCGCAGCTTCGCGCCGAACGAAAGACGTTTTGGGAAATCCTGCCTCAAATCGACTTCGTCGGCGGACTGCTTTCCACTGGAGGATTAACTCTTTTGTATGTAACCCCTTACCCTAAACACAAACGCTGGATTTGACGATTTAAAAGTTTGGTAGGGGTAACAGCTGGCGGCAACCTCGCTCCTTGGGCCAGCGCCAGAGTCTTGTGCCCCCTCATTTTCGGTATCGGTCTTGTTGCCATATTCGCAGTATGGGAATGGAAGTTTGCCAGCTTCCCTATGCTCCCTCACGAGCTTTTCGCTGGCCAACGTGTTGTAGCCATGAGTTTCCTCGTGGCATTCATCTCGGGTATCTACTTCTATGCTCTTCTCAACTTCGGTCCGATTATATACCTGGATCTCTACAATCCTGATCCGGTTAAAGCAGGAATCAAAGGAGTGATTATCAGCCTGGGTGTGACAGCTGGTGCGGTCCTGCCTAACATGCTTCTATCCTACTACAAGACTCGAAATCGCGAGATCCTTGCAGTCTGTGCTGTCCTCACCACAGCATTCGGCACCGCGCTTGTGACGGCGACGCCAGATAACCCGATTCGAACCGTCGCGTTTTGTACGATCAGTGGATTTGGTGTTGGGGCGATCGTGGCCTGTGCACTGACAACTGCTGTAACCGCGGCACCCGACAATGTTATTGCTACTTGTGTTGCACTCTCTCTTTCCATCCGCACCGTTGGCGGCTCAGTCGGCACGGCAGTCAATTCAAACATCTTTGACTCCAAGTTGAAGAAGTACCTCTCAACCTATATTGCGAAGTACGCCATGGCGGCTGGTCTCCCAGCATCCTCGGCGACCGCGTTTGTGCAGCTCTACCTCACAGCTCCTGGAGAACTGACCGACGCAGCCGTCCCGGGACTTACAGCAGCTGTCATGGAAGGAGCAGCGATTGGGGCTCGTTGGGCATATGCAGAGAGTCTAAAGTATGTCTGGTATACCATGTTGCCGTTTGGTATTCTGAGCTGTGCTGCGTGCTTGGGACTTGGTAATGTTGGCAAATTCATGACGAACCGTATTGCGGCAAACATTCGTCACTAAGCCTCAGGATCCGGAACGTTCAACACGAACAATCAGGGCTCATCAGGGATATGTGGATACTGTCTGAGAAATTGCCTGCGTGCAAGGATGCTGTTCGAAGTTGATCAAAATTTGGAAGCGCCTCTGTCCCCATATAATTCTGGGGATGCCAGGTGCCCTTCGTACTTTATTACGCTGCAATCACAAAAGGTGTGGAAAGTTCTTCTGGAGCACGGATTTCAAGCTCCAAAGTTCCATTTCGCTCCCATATCAGGCAAGCCAGTTCACACCAGTGCCGTCCCAGGGTATCATGCCGTCCACATTTTCGTCAAACCCATCGATGCCGAGACTGCCAAAGTTCCATTGCCCCAAGGCATCACTGTTCCCAGGACTGAATACTGAATACCACAGGCTCTCGTCTGTGCCGACACCAAACATCTGAGCACTGGTTGGACTGATTAGGTCTTGCCAGCTGCCATCCCCATCGTTGGCACATCCATTCATGTTAGTGCCACGCAGGTCTGCCGATAGAGTGGGATCTATCTGTAAGCCCTGGTTTTGCTGTGCAAGTGTATTGATGGTAACAGGGGTTGGCTTATTCCTCCCCGCTGTTGTTTTGCAAGACTGTATTGATTCTTTTTGAACGACCAATTCGAATGCTCGGTGTCTCGCCTCATTGTCTGCACCAAGTCGCAAGCCATCGGGCTGCGACACGACAATCTTTATCCTCGCATGGTTGAGCATGGCCTCGACCAACAGCGCCACCCAATCCGCGGCCACATATACCCTCTGAAGAGTCTTGAGAGACACTAATAGGCTGTTGACATTATCTCTAGCCCTATCCATCTCGCCGTTACGACTGGAACTTCCTTGGCCAGGACAAGGTGCCTGACTTATCGACTTGACGAGAAGAGCATTCGTGATAATGCTTGGTACCAACATCGTGATAGCAGTCACAGGAAGGTAGCGCACGAGACCTCTGTCGTTTAAGAATGCGGAGATCCTGGCGATGTTGCAGGCAGAATCTGAGATTTGGTCTTGAGAGTGGCGAGACCTGCTCAGGGAACGGTGTAGTGCTGAGACGGCGGTATAGTAGCACATGTGCAAGATGGCGCGTTGGATCACCACGCTCGGCGGCCTGGGGTTGTCTGCATCACATGTGTGGCCATCTGTTGTACGATGGATGTCTTCTAGGCCGGTATCGGTCCGTTGCGGCCGCCGCGATTCTGGGTGTCGTCGCCATAAGTAAGCTGAACGAGGTAGAGAATTGTACCACTCTCTCAAGGTGGACTCGAGAGGTGAGACGACAGACTCTGTTGGCATCGTAATAGTCTGCTCCGAGCCCGGGCTGTGGACAGGGAAGAGCAATGCTGAAAAACCCGACCTTGAGGCTCCGTTTGGAGACCCTGAGGGTCGTCTCAAGGGGGAGTACTGGGCAGACAGTATGGTTCCTATCACAATGCAAAGCTTAAGAAACGAGATAAAGATCTCAGCCAACTCAATCTGCGCAGTCCGGTCGTGGAAAGACAGATGGACGAGGCGAGGCGAGCGTGCATCCAAGTCTAGAGAAACAGAGGGGCTGTCGATCTCAATGTCCTCCAGCGTCGGCAAAGGTACATCAAAATCCTCCATTCGAATCCGCAATGGACGGCTCATGTAAAGTGAGATTACTCGGTCTCGCATGAAACAGCACCACCATAGACGTTTTCGAAGACTTTTCTTCTTCTGTGGGAGTGGCAAAAACTCAGGGTCCTGGTTCAGTCCCGCTGTTTGGGCAAGGGAGATTGCGATGTTGACCCAATGCCAGGTTTGTTTGTGAGCATCTTGTGTTTGCCTGTCAGACCAAAAACTCATGAGCAACACAGATTGAATGATAGTAATACTGTCGCATTCAAAGTCGACATCGTATAGAAGCTATATGCATGAGCTGTGAGCTAGACATCGAGTACGAAAGGGTCAATGGGGATATACTTTGCTTTTTTCGAAAAAAGCCTTTCGGGCAGTCTTCAAGTTGTCGTATCCCGCCTCCCTGACCAAGCTTTCGTCGACAAACGGGACCGCGGCAAACATGACGCTGTGAAACAGCAACAGGCTGAGTTGAGGCCCAGAATGGTGGCTCTGGCTTCCATCTACCGCAACGAGGAGCTCTGAAGGATCGAGCAAAGGCAAATAAGGATGAATATATTCAAAGTAACATCGAATAGTCTCATTTCGAAGTGGTTTATGAGGTATATTCAGGGTACCTTTGCTTCGGAGATATGATATATCTGCGTCCGTGAAGTGCTTGGGAAAGGACTGAAAATATGCTGGCAGTTCTCTTGAAGGGATGTCTTCTGGAGGTTGATTCAATGGAGTGGGTAATATCTGAAGCCTATCCAGATTCGGTGGTACGTCCCCTAACGAAGTCATTGAATTCAAGACGGCCATGGCATCGGTAGATATGTTAGTGGGGAGTAGCATGCCATTTCGGACGTTACCACCATGGACGATACAGAACGAGAGATTCTCCTGTTCCGGACTGTAGTTGAAGGACCCCTTAATCGCATGGTCATGGAAAGGTCTGCCTAGTCCCATATACCATTCTTTGTGCTTCCTGGAAGGATGCTTAGCATGGTATGTGCCTTCAATTAGTTACTCACCTTCCACGACGGCACTGAGCCATGAGACAAGGTGTCTCGTCAAGTTCACAATTGCGGCATGGAGAGCCACGAGTGGTGACATCGCATCGGACCTTGCGCGCACGACAATTCTCACAAGCTTTTCCTGCTCGACGTTGGCGAACAGGCTTGAGGTGCCCCGCGACGTTTAACGCTCTCTGCGCAGGTGGAGTCATCGGAGAGAACAAAAGCAGATATCTTGTTTTCCTTTTTTTTCTTAGATCTCTATAGGTTTCAGGGACGCTGCAACGTACAAAGAAGGAATTTGGGAACCAAGGGGCGAAGAGACAAAGTTGAGGATGGTGGACAGGCGTTCTCCGTATGCGGTTCCACTTCACTACAAGGTGTTGGCAATGCAGGAACCTCACAAGTATGAACTTAATTCGTCCCAGTTGGTTCCGCCTCCGCATTCTCCATCTTTTGAGTTTTTGTATAGCCGATAACCGAAAGGGCGGCCCTGAGGTACGAAACCATCCTCGAACGGATATAGTCCGCACCAAATAGCTGTCCAGCCAAGCCAGCCTTGCCAAATTGAGAATCGCGATGAAGGTTGTATTGAACAAGGGCTATGGGCCTCCTAGACTATATATCTCGTGCTGGGAGGCAAGTCGGGTCTCGACAGTGGTGGCATCAATCTCGCACACGCCATGGCAGACTTTTCGCATTATGGAGGCGTATCGCCGGATTGGGAACGAGTTATAGCTTCGATACCTCCAGAGCAGCTTGCGGGTGCAATACCTGTTGCGGTGACTCTCGATGAGCCGTTCCTGCTCAAGTTACAGGAAAAGACAAATCGTGAAAGGGCCACTCGTGCGCGAAGTGCTTTGAACGATCTGGGTAAGTTGCTGCGCCCTTTGTCGGATCACGCTTCCAAATTGACTTCATTGCCATTATCAAGAGACGGTTGCAGTGAATGATTACACCTGCTCCACAATTGACAATGGAAGTGTGCCAATCCGGGTCTATCGACCTGCCTTGAATCAGAAGAACAGGGAATTGCCTGTTTATATCTGGTTCCACGGAGGTGGCTTTCTCTTTGGCTCACTCGACGGAGAGGACGCCCACTGTACTCAGATTGTACTTGACCACGCTGTTATTGTTGTCAACATCTGTTACAGACATACTCCACGGTGGAAATGGCCCATTCAGCATCACGATGCAATGAGGGCCGTCGACTGGATCTTTGAAAACATGCCAATGCTTGGTGGAGAAGCGACCAAGGTTATTGTTGCGGGCCGATCCGCTGGTGCTCTTGTGGCCGCTAGCACGGTGCTTGGTGACTTGACGGCTGTAAGTCCTGTTGCATTGCACCAACGGTGAGAATTTACGCCTAACACGACCGAGTAGCACGGAAGGTCCAGATTCTGTGGACAAATCCTTGACATCCCCTGGCTGTGCCACTCAGCTGCTTTCCCCTACGAACTGATTGTCAAAGGGAAAGACTCGTATTCTGAAAACCTCACCGCGCCAATCCTGCCAAAGGGCCTTCTTCACCTGTTTGAGACGCTGATAGCTCCGGACCCGTTGGATTCGACATTCAGTGTCCTTCTCGCTGGTGAGAAAGAAGTCAGAGGCTTGGCACCCACCCATTTTCATGTCGCAGGGCGAGACATCCTGAGGGATCAAGGCATTCTTTTTCAGCAAAAATTACAGCAGTGCGGGTAGGGGAGGCCCAGGAACTTTGAAAGATCTGCACTAACTGCTTGACTTCAGGGTTTCAACAACAATCAATATATACCCTGGAGTGCCGCACGGGTTCATGTACTTCACTGATCTGGAAGCAAGCCAGCAGTGGGCCAGAGACCATGGCGAGGCTGTACATCGGCTGCTCAATAAGCAAAACGGGCGGCCATAGAGCGCAGCATTGGGAGTGAGGACCTGTCGCTCTTCTCAGTGCCTGATTCACACACAAAGCCAAAGCCGGTCGCTCTCTTGTAGTATTTGAAATGTCAAATTCCGAGGGATGATGCCTTCGATTCACACTCCCATTCTAGTCGGAACATGTGATATGAGGATAATAGTTGATGTATACCCGGTATAAGGTGTTCTGTGGCTTGGAACAAGCTGCGATCAGGATACATTTGGCGAGCCATCTGTTGAACCAATTTGAGAGCGAGTCAGAAATAGCTTGACTGGGAAATTCGGGCGAGCCAACATGAAAAATAATGAACGCAGTGCTAAGACCAATCTGTACTAACCTATTTGGGCTAATTTCTAGCGGCCAATGAAAAAAGACCACACCATGTCCGGTACCTAGTTCTGCGTTAAACACGAAGCTAGCTTGCAATGGCACGGGCAAAAGGCAAAATACATTTGAAAAAAAAAAAAAAGAAAAAAGGACTGTTTGGAGAAGCTGGGAATCGAACTGCAATTCCATAATTAGTCATTGAACCACCTCTTGGGAAGTCTCGGAGGAATCTTACCCCAGAACCTTTTCCATGCTCAGAAAGCATGCTAAGGAAACGTCATACCACTAGACCACTTCGTGTTTGTTAGAATAAGACCTGGATGCCTGGACAGTTGTGTAACTCACCATCCCCTGAACTCGTAATTGTTGACAAAATTTTTGGGAAAAAATTATTGAAGTTGCAGATTTAGCCCGCTCCGCTCCAGGCACCATTGGTGAAAATCCGTAAGGCAGAGTACAAAGTAACTTAGCCGAGACATACTCCGTCCTTGGAGACAGCAGGATCACCTCCTACACCTCGATACTTACACTGGTTTGTCACCACATCTTCACATGGCGACCAAGGCCCTCACCCCGGTGTTCTCGACTCACTTCGGCGTAGGTACACCTCTTCGTGGTGCCGGGGACAAGTAGCTAGGCGACTGGTGAAATCAACGTCCCCTTTCTCAACTCCGAACCCTCAGTTTGTTCTGCTTCCCATGTGATTCCCACAAGATGTTTGACATGTCAAAGGCGTGTCAAGCATTCTCCCTAGAGCGGGCTGGCCTTCGAGCCTGGCAATAAACCCAACTCGATTATTTTATTCTCGATCAGCGTTTTAAAGCCATCGTCAACACTACACAATCCTCTACCAAAACCGTCTTTCCCGATTATTCCTACCGGCTGTGTGATACCCCTCTGGCGTGTCAGGAACCTTCCGCAGTGTGACCAGGCCTTTAAGCCAGCATTAAACAGAGCAAAACTTACTATGCTAGCCATCATTAAACAGACATTCACTTTTAACACATCAAGGCACTCTCACTTCAACCTCACTTCAACCTTGAAGCGCAACTCACTGAGAAACTTGTTGAGAAGTCACTTTCCATTCTCTTAGTTAGCGTATGCCTAGCTCCTCCTCTCCTTGATCGCGACAATACTGCTGAAACACTATAGCGAGCTGTAAGGACAGATCCAGTGTACCATACCCCGACATTCACTGCGAAACCCTCCAGGTTCGAGCACGCGACTGTCATCTCTCCATCATGCCACGATAGCCAAAGAATCACCGCGCTTGCAGTCGACAAAGTGTGTCCCTTACCTCACTTTCCTCGCAATCGCCGCTAGTGGCCAGACACGTTGGTAAACCAATTCACGGCGCTGAATTCTTCTGGTGTCGATGCACCAATCATATTGACTTGAACTGGCCCTCATCCCGTTGTCAGGTATCGAGGTAACAAGGTCCCCAGTCTCTTTAAGAGCGTTGCAAGAGTCTCGAAGAAAATTCAGCGCGGGCGAACCTCTGGCCAAGATTCTCCTGTTCTAGTGTCCTGTGGTGATTTCATCATCTCTTTGGCCTCGAGAACCCCACTCTTCCAAGGAGATCCCTTTATTTAGGCAAATACTCAAACTCCATTGCTCTTCAGACTCTCCAGAAATTGTTGTCACCAACCCCGACCAGGTAACTCGACTTCAATTTTGGACGATCGACTCGCTAAAGACATCATCGATTATAATCGACAAACATATAAAATTACCGAACCCTTCGTGTTTTATGACGTACCAGACGCCACAGAAAGAAGAAATTACCAGCGGCGAAGATTTTGCAAGAAGTACGCCATATTGGTACTCAAAATCTTGCAAAGCCTTCTCGACGCGGATTTCGGCACTCCCTAAAAAGCCATGCTCGATCGAGATCTTGACACCGTATATAGAACAGAAGCGACCCCCCAAGTTGCCAAAAGCACAAATGGAGAAAGACTATCCGGCTGCTACGGACGTTGCCTTGCAGGCCGTCGACAGTGTGCAGGGTCTGGAGTATGATCTGGTCATTGTGGATCCTACCGTGGTGCGCCGCACCGGGTTTCTTGACGCGAACCGACTCAACATGATGTTCTCCCGTCCAGATACGGCATGTATGCGGTCGGCGATTACAACGCGTGGATTGGATGTGGTGAGAAGATTTCGTGTGCCTTGAGGCAATTCGCTCAGGATTCAAGCGAGACTATCGGACGACATGGGCAGGCGAAAGTAATGAAATCTTGTCCTCACCGTTCTTTGAAGAGGATATTATTCAAACCCATGACTCGGACTAGTTCCATAGTTTGATCATTTGGAAGAATGCAATGATTGATGTACCGGACTTGGCTTCGAGTCACTCGATATGTGGAAATGAGGCAGCATGAAGGACATGAAACTGAAGACGCTGTTTCGGGGTACCTGGCTACGAGGGCAGGTTTGTATCAAACCCAACAGGTGGATTTCGGATATTGAGGTCAAGGCCTTGGTCGAACCAGGCCAATAATGAGAAGCTTAGGTACCCTCGGATAAGCTCAACTTGGATTAGTCTGTCACAGAGCTGAAAATTCTCCTTGCAGAATGTATGGCAAGAGTTGTTGTACTATTCAGCCCCTTGCACGCATCGCAAAAAAGGCTGTCAACCGGTCATGGCGGAGACTCCATCAAGTTCACCATTTTTTCACCACTTACCCAACGACAGGCAATCAGCCATTCATCAGAAGACCGCAGTATCTCAATGCCAGGAGTCAAAGTGTCGTTGCAAGGCTCGCGTCTCCTGCCACTTGGGATGTTGAGAACGAGTAACAGGAGTATATGCTTTTCGACCGGTTAGTATTTGGCTTTTCAAATTTTGTCGAGGAGTTCCCGGAGAATGATGGAGGAGATGGGTTGGAAGAACTACATTAAAGGGATGGTGTAGCCCTCAGCCTCGTCTCCAGTGCAGCCTTGCACGTGGTTCGGAATACTTCGAGGTGTGATAGTGACAGCAACATTCTGTCAGACATTTCATTTTCCTCTTGGGCTGACTCGCCATGCTGGACGCCTAAATTTCGGTTTCGGAGCGTTGTTGTCTTTCAATCTTGCAACCAATTGCTCCTTCACTCATCGGAGCAAAGCAATCAAACCAGACGCATCGTTTTACACACACTTGGAGCATTCGAACGCTTGGATCGTGCTTGCAAATGGCGCATCTGACTTGTCCTTGAAATGGCATCCTCGAGAGCCAGTAAGCATGCAGACGTCTCGCCAGCCTAACGATGGTAAAGGCAACGGCCGTTCCGCCTGCGATCGCTGTAGGCGCCACAAGCTCCGGTGCGAGCGCTCTTCGGACTCAGCACAGTGCCGTCGGTGTTCGAAAGCCAACGTGGCATGTGTAACCGGAACGGCTCTCAAGTCAGGACGTCCACCGCAGAGGCGACAACCTTCCGATGCTCCAGAGATTTGGTCTCTACATCAGACGCCTCAAACACCCATCAATATCCCGGATACTGATCCTGGAATTGGCCGAGAAATGCAGTTGCCGCTGTCGCCGGTAAACATTGCCGGTTTCGAAAACGGTTGGCCTGGCAGCATGCAACAGGATATCGATGCACCCCAAGTATTCCAACCTCTAGTCAATACCTATCAGCCCCAATACTCGCATGTTATCCATCAGAATGACTGCCTGAAAAGGCTAGGGGACCTGCAGACGGAAATCCTTGCTGATCTAGAGCTTGCAAAGGCATGCAAAACAGCGACTGACTGCCCTCAATTGGCTCTAACTCCAGACCTGGAGTACAATTCTTCTTTCCTCGTCGGTCGAATGCTTGAGCACTCGAAGACTCTACTCGGCATCTTGGATTCTTTTGGATCAATTTCCGCGACGCCAACTTGTTTCTCGGACGCCGACTGCCTTGCTGCTGGACGGACTCCTCCTGGCAGCTTGCATTGCGACGTCCCGACAAAATTCTCTCTTTTTTCGTGCTATATCTGTCTCATCCGCATCTACCGCGCAATATTCTCCTGCATCCACGACTCGATGCCCGTTCTGTTAGGGCTGCAACAACCGCTGCCTCAGCTATTTCCGGGCATTAACTTGGCAGGTTTCTCCCTCGAGGCGCGCCTCGATCTGCAAGTCCAGATCCTCGTCCAAGTCAGTGAAGATATGCTCGCGAAACTGGAAGCTAGATTTGGTATCGGCGAGGGTGCTTCCCTCAACCAGGGAATTTTCGAGCCGACAAGAGCTGCTAAGATGCTCGCCATGATGCTGGAGGAAGAAGCCAATGAGCAGCCTCCGTTATATGAACCTCGAAGCCCTTGCGAGCCTTTGAAAATTATCCTTGCCAATTTGAAACGAATGACCAATGCTGAAACTTCAAAAAGCAAAGACTTTTGAATGATGAGCTTCGGGGGATTTACGTATCCTTCGGGTGGATCCAGGCTCCTGGCATGAGAAAAGTTCCGATCCCACTCCACGCTCGATCCGAGAGGCAATAAAAACAGATGCGAGGCCCATGCTGTCTGCTTTGAAGCCAAACATCATCCACGTCCTTCCGGAACTCCAATCATTAAAACTACCCCCATGGCAACCTCTCATCCGGAGCACCAAGGCATGTCTGCTTTGTGGTGGAGCGCGCGGGCAAGACTCCCCTCCCTTAACGCCCCAGCCTCGCGCAGCAAATGGCAACCAGGCGACTGACTGACTCTAGAATCCACCAGAGAACCCTCGCGCGTCCTTTTCAGGAAAGATTGTCCTCATCACTGGTGCCAATGCCGGTCTCGGTCTCGAAGCCGCAGCCAAGTTCGCCGCTCTCGGTGCCTCGCGTCTCATTCTCGGCGTCCGATCGATACGACGCGGGGAAGAGGCGAGAGCACACATCTGCCGACGATCTGGTTACAATGGCGCAAACATACAGCTGTATCAGCTCGACATGAGCACCTTTGAATCAGTCAAATTGTTCGCCGAGAAAGTCTGCGCGAACGAGTCTCGACTCGACGTTGCGGTTCTCAACGCGGGCATGGCGGCGCCTTCTTACCAGCTGTCTCCCGATGGGTTTGAGATGTCCCTGGAAGTCAACGCTCTATCGACCGCTCTCCTGGCGATTCTGTTGTATCCCGAGCTCCGAAAATCGGCGGAGATGTCTGGCGAACCATCACATCTCGAGTTTGTTGGCAGTGTTGGCCATCGTATGGTCAATCCTGACGCACTCGATGCAGGCCTTCAGGATGGATCGAGCGTGCTGGATATCGTTAACAACAAGAAATTCTTCGACGTCGAACAGCAATACTGCACTACCAAGCTGTTGCTGATGTATGTCATGGATGGACTTGTCGCAGCAGCCGCACGAGCAGCAGCGTCTTCCTCGTCAACAGGTCCCAAGGATCCGGAAGTCATCATCACGACTTGCTGCCCGAATCTGTGCCGCACGAACCTCGGTCGCGACTTCTCCCTCCTGCTCAAGCTGCCGACTTACTTGTTTCAGCTCGTCTTCGCCCGCTCAGCGGAGGAAGGGAGCAGGATTCTCGTCAGCGGGACAGCCTTGGGGAAGGAGGCGCATGGAGAGTTCTGGAGTCACGATGTCTTTGACAAGTAAGTTTAACATCTTTACCTGCCTCCACCACTGCACCTGAGGGAGAGTCCGTTCTGACTCTAGCCACATAGGAAGGGCGAGCTCGTTACGAGTCCGAAGGGCAAGATGTTGCAGAAGAAAGCCTGGAGCGAAATGGTCGAGGTTCTGAGGATGCATGTTCCGCGCAGAGAAGAGTACCTCCTACAGTGTTGATTCTCAGCATAAAGGACACCTGCCTAAGGCTAAAAGAAACGTCAAAACTCCTCAAAATAGCAAGCTGTTGTCGATCGGGACATAGAATTCCGCGGCCCCATTTAACCTGGGTTATACTTCCCATCTACAGCAGCCTGTTCGATCCTCGATTGGTGCCTGCTCGGCCCTATATCGTACACACAGTTAACCTATGTGTGTTCCATTGCGCTTGATGGCGGTTGACGTTGACTTGGATCACCTAGCACATCCTGGTCTTCACTTTCAGGTGGCATTTTAGAAAAGACGCCCGTATAGAATTCCGGGTCGGGCTTTACTTTGTATAAATGGAAGTGTTCTCCTTTCCACTGGTCACTACATCGAAAAGACTCCCTCGCAGCATGTCTCATCTTGGGAATATATTGCTTGAAGATGGGCCACAAAAAAGAGACATCCGAAGGTACGGGAAGGGCGGAAACCATCCGACCGGCGATCTAGTTCCCGAGTTTCGGAGTCTCATTAGCCGGCCTGCGGAAAGCTAGTTCTCCTTCGTTCCACCTCCGTTCACGTCGACTTTGGTGATTGATTGATTGAGTGACTGATTGATGCGCTTTGCTTGTCATCTCTCCGGAGAGACTGAATAAGATGGCAGCGACTGCGAGCTTGCAGCGGCTACGTGCCTTCACAACATGCGATGTGAGTTCGGCTCGGAGCTTGGGAAGGGGGGTCTTTGACCGCTAAAACGGCTCATTTCAGATCGGCGACGCACTGGTCAAGCTGAAATACCCATTCGGGGGCTTTCTGGACGGGATCAGGATGTATTCGCCAGACGCTGCAGCTGCAACAACGACAACCTTTGGCCCGGCAGTGACGGTGAAGATGGTCGAGATGAGCGATCGCCAGGCCCCCAGCCCTCCAAGGCACTTTGCTGACTGCAACGAGCCGGGCAAGATCATGTACATCCAGCAGCCAAAGGGGCTCTACTCAGCCTGCTGGGGCGGACTGATGTCGACGCGGGCCAAGCACATGGGCGCCGAAGGTGTGATTATCGACGGCCGAATGCGCGATGTTAGAGAACACCGCGAGATGGGGTTCCCGGTAAGAACGACCACCCCCTTCTCAAATGAAAAAGAACCCTGTTGATTCGCCGCTGCTGTGAGCTAACTAACACACAACCTCCAAGGTCTTCGCCCGAGACACGTCCATACTGGGTTCCAACACCTTTACAAGAGCGTCTGAAGTCAACATCCCTTTGCAGTTTCGGGGGGACTTGTGGATTCATCCTGGCGACATCCTCGCGGGCGACTGTGACGGAGTCGTCGTTGTGCCTCCTTCGTTGATCGACCAAGTCGTCGGCCTGTGCCAGGAACGGGCGGAGATTGACGAGAAGACCTTTGCGGCCCTTCGAGCGGGAGAGGAAATGGGCCCAACCATCAAACGGCTTAGAAAAGAGTGAGAGATACCCAACGTCGTCGTTGTAGATTTTAGCCGTTATCGAACCAGCTTACTTCGGTTTTTTGGAGGCTCGGGGTCTTGTCATTCGAAGTCCGTGAACAGCATCTGGACTCTGTAGCCGTTGACAAAGTACGGTGTAAATGCTTTGCGGGATGTCCGCAATATCCTCCACCGGTATCCGCCTCTGACTTGCCCTGTCTTCCTCCATCTTTATCTAGGAAAGGAAGCAAGTGTCATGTTCTCAGCACCAAGGGAAGCCGAACACAAGACAGCGATCAGCGAATACCCAGGATTGAGTACATCTACAGTTCCGTCTTCCCACCCCTCCAACTCGCATGACCCGTTGGGTCCCTCGCAATGCTCTCCCACTCTCTGGCTTTCTCCATTCCTACACCATCAAACCCATACTTTAACCAAGTTGCCTCGACAGCCAACTTGGCATACTTCTTGGCCCCTCTCGCACTTCCTACCCTGTTATATGCGAGTGCGGCGTATCCGTACGCCGAGTCTAGAAAACCATCCAGTCCCTCGGCCTTGTACAGTTTGACAAGCATTTCGGCTTTGGTGACGCTAGCGGTCGAGTTAGGTTGAGAGAGCTCCCATTGTAGTGTGACGATATCTTGGGTGGCTCTGTCGGAGTCTCCTATAGTGCGTTTTTTGTTGTAGGAGCTAGGTGAGCAGCGTTGACAAGTACATGTAAATTGGAATATAGATTGGAAGTATTGCTGTCGATCGGCGTGTAGACGAAGAGGTGGCGCATAAGAGATAGTGATTTCCTCGTCCTTTTTGATGGGGCGTACGGCATGAATGTATTGTGTTAATAAGTCGGTGGAGAGGAAGTATTGAGCGCTATAAAGGTCAGTTCTAGGTGAACATAGCAGATTTGAAGAGAAAAAAGAACGGAGAGGATAGCGAAGAGGACATACTTTGGCGCGCAGGCATGATTAATTCTCGAGGCCTCTGGGAATACAGCCGGATGCATTAAGCCGCCAATCTTCATGTTAAATGCATTCGCTTTTAGCACATCCTGAACCACGACGTCTGGCTCATTGTAAATCTTGGCCAAGGCGAGATACGCATCTCGACTCGCTGATGGGAGCTGATCAACAGCATGCCTGAGCAATTTCTCCCGATCATCTGCGAAGGCGAGGTCGTCTATGTATGCAAGAAGATAAGGCGTATAAGCCGTAATCAGATCACCACGTCCGAGAGGCCGAGAGGCAAACATGCCCATACCCTTGCCGGGAACGGAAGCAACGTACCACGGCCGATCTTTCGTATCTGTACCAAGGTTGATGCCCTTTGAGGACAGCGCCGTAGGATCTTGAAACGGTGGTAGAGATGCAAACTCCTGTGCGATTCCAGGTCTGGTGAAGATAGAGATCCCTCTCCCGTTACTGAAAGACGCATTTGTGTAAACGCAGAATTGATCTTTCTCATCGAGATGCTCCGTGCAGATTGGCTTGTGCGTCCAAGGGAAATATGAGCTCAAGCTCTCCTTTTCCCCGGAAGTAGCCGGCTTGATCCGGTCGTCGTGCTCATGGTCGACGACTATCTCGCTTGATGTTGTTGACGATTCGTCCTGCGAAGGAGGCGCGGCCTGCTCGCTTGAAGCAACAAGAGAAACAAACAGACAGAGAACACCTAACGAGATTACGTTAAGCTTCATCTTAGCCAGATATCGAGACAATGTCACTCAAAAGAATCAAGGTGCGGCAAGGAGGACGGCAGCAACGACCAAAAGTGATGCGAGATACCTCGTGGTTGAGTCTGTTCGAAATCCTGAAACACTCAGGCACCGATCTGAGTGTTTCACATTCGACATCCCCCTGTCTCGTGTTCCAAGGGGCCACATAAGAATGCTGACTTTACAACATGCCATCGTCAAGACTTTCTTCATGTGCAAAGCCAACTTTGCACGTATATATGTATATCCTTGCCTCGGATACAGGATATAGCGAGGCCGAAAGAAGTTTGAAGTTACACAGCCTTGTCTTGGCAAGATCACTCACGTGCCAACGCTGGACGGCTATATCTTTCATCACTTTGCCGAGGCAAGTCGATGCTTTGCCAATCGAGTATTACCCGGTGAGAATGCCAATAACTAATCATAATCCGTACAGTTACAAAGGTGACCAAGTAAGTTACTTATATAGCTGGGAGGGACCCAGAACATCCTCGAGCTACGATAAGGGAGATCCGTCTCGTCTCGTCTCTTTTTATCCTCTCTCTGGAGATCCGGGCTGCCTCTATATATCTTGCGAACTTTAGGGGAGGCTCCATTTCTCTGTAATTTCAAATACTTCTGGAACCTACTTACTACGGACGTGGCGGCGTGAAGAAAGAGACGGAAAGGCACACGGAGCGGCCCTGCGGGAGAAAGCTGCGAAGAGACACAAAAGGAAGAAGAAACTCAACTCAAGATGGCGACCGAGGACAAGCCACTTGCTTTGGTGGCCCTGGTCCATCCAAAGACAGCCGAGAACCGGGATAAGGTAGGTTTGGCGTTCTTCTCTTTTTACCCTCTTCCACGTTGTCTTTTTGGTTTGGGCGTATCGCGAGTTCTCTTCTTTAGGGCTTTCGAGTTCGATCGAGCTCTGACTCGGACTTGATTCATGTCTTCTTTGTGAGGTTGCTCGGGGAGGAAGAGTGAGAAAGAGATGTGATTGATCTGGCCAGGAGCTGGGGGCCCTGCACGGAGGACCTTCATATGCCAAGGGGAAGAGGAGGGCGAGATAATACCCCATCCTCACTCTCATTCTAACGCACCTTAACTGACATTCCCTCCCTCCAGGCCCTCCAACTCAACGCCTCCGTGACGCCCTTCTTCCGGCGTCCCAGCACACAGTGCACAACACGCAGCATCTTCACGCCGGCGACGCGCCCGAAAGCGAATCTGGGGATGGTGCCGGCAGCAGAGAAGGACAGCATGTTCGGGGTGGTCGAGATCTGGTCGTCGCCGGCCGCGCTGGCCACGCTAAAGACCACGGCTCCACCCGAGTACAAGCAGTACCACTCGACCGTGGCGCGGGAGGGGCTGTACAGCGTCGAAAGGGACATGGATATTTCCGAGTGGACGCCCTGTGCAGGGTTCGTGGCGCGCAAGGGCGAGAAGGAGACGCCCAAGGCCGGCATCGTCATGCTGGCCAAGTTCGTCTGCAAGGACGGCGAAGGCATGAAGGACGGCTTGGTCAGTGTTATTGGGTATGTCCCCATCAAAGCGCGCAATTTCGCCGTAAATCACTGCCCCCTTCCTCCTCCTGCGTTTATTTACGCCTCTACCTCCATTTCCTCTCCTTCTCACCCTCACCCTCTCGGATGAGGTCATCCTCGATCCGACCGACACTATTCAACTAACACGACCCACCTCCCCGCCAGGAAATTCTGCGACTGGGTCGAAGCCAACGAATTCGGGACCTTGACGTACAGCGTGATGGCCAGCACCACGTCGCCCAACGAGGTCCTCCTGTTCGAGCGGTACAAGGACCTCGCGGCGCTGGGCGTGCACGGCAAGACGGCCGAGTTTAGAGCCATGTTGTAAGTACACGCCCCATCCGCTTGCAGTACTCCTACGTGGGTGCTGGCCTGCTGGCCTCACCTATCTATATCTCTTTGCAGCCCAAGCGCCCAGCTAACGCATATTTGGTGCCACAGCAAAGGAACAGGCCGCTTCATCCAAGTGAAGAAGACGGTGCTAAGCGAGTGGGAGGAGCTCGAAGGCTCGTTCGTCTCGAACCAGCCCGGCGGCGCTGGGGTCGGGGGACAGGCGAAGCTGTAAGCCCTGCATGAGCCGGATGGAGTAGCCGGGAACGTAGAGAATATCGCTCGCTGCTCGCTGCTCGCTGCTCGCTGCTCGCTGCTCGCGGTGTGGAATGGAATGGAATGAAACAAAATGGACCAGCTAACGCACGGAATCGCAATGGCACTAGAACTAGTAGCGGTACTAGTAGAGAGTAGTAGCCAGGGCAGATCGTACTCATCCAAGATGACCGGGGTGGAAGGAGAATCAAAGAAGAGCCATGTGGTTTGTAGCCATCGCCACGAGGCTGGACAAGGCTGGGTAGCAAAAAAAAGACAGATTGAGCGCCCTCGGCGCCTACAGACGGGTGGAGCACAAGCACATTCAATGCAGTTTAAATCGATTTCCAAGCTTTACGCTTCAAATCTCATGATTGCGTAGTAATATTCACAAATGAAGGATCGCATATGGAATACATCCTCCAGCACTCATAGCTATGCTTAAATGCTCATTTCCTTCCTATGGGGCAATATTCTCGATAGGTCCAGCCACCCATAGTTCCAGCGCCTCTCTTTCAATATTATACCTTCATTATGGTTGATGATATAGGCTGCACGTCCGCCCAATGTGCACCTGCCATAACCCAAATCCCTCCAAACAATTCAAAGATTGTTTCTGATTCGTTCGAACACGCCAACCACCCGCGTTTCGGGCAAAAAGTCCTCCCTTCCTTCATATTTCGAGAACGCCATGACGGCTCATTATCCGTGTCGCCGTGTATGTCTATGCTGGAAGTTCAAATTTCTCCATGGTATGTACAAGTTTTAGGCCGAGCTGCTTCCATGGAAGTGCCTGATGGATGTGTTTAGCCCCGCTCCATTAATCCAGTTTTAGACCGTCGCAAATTGAAACCGACAGTCGTCGACATGCTCGTTGCATCATTAATTTTGGTGTTTCTTCGGTCTCAATAAAAGAATGCCGCGACAAATACTAACGCCGTGAAAGCAGTGGTGATGGAGTATTCCAATTCGAAGAGGACCGTTTGTGGAGCAAACGCGATCTTCTTCGCCTCTGGGGTCGGGTGTGCGACATTAGTCTTCGGGTCGCGTACCAAAAGCTCCTCGCGATCCGGGCAATTGGGAGGGTCGCAGGCATAGGTAAAGGGGATCCAAAAGGAAGAGCACACGATTAACCACGCCAATGGAGGCTGCGTGTCCCAAGTCAGTATGTGCAAGGTAATCAGTTCTGAATGGACTTACCCAGAATGCGTGCGTCAGGAGACCGACAAGCTTACCCCTCAGAGTATGCTGAGTTAGGAACGTTCGATATGATGACAGCGTCACAGCAACGAGGACAAAATAGACATATGCCACATGGAAGCCGGCGAGATAATTGACGCAAATCGTCCAGATGCGCCGCCACATAGGCGCTCGCCTTTTGGGATCTCGCTCATTCAGGGCAGACTTGATCGACCCGGTCGCTTTGAAAGCTTGTCTTTGCCCACCCAGCCAGGTCGGAAGAACAAATGATCTGATGATGGTGAGGGAGATGTACGGGGCCATCCAGAGCTGATACCGGCTTCCTCTTTGCCCAGTGGCGTATCCGGCTGGTATGAAGAGGACAAACTCACACAACCTGTTAAACACCATGTTGGCAAAACAAACACGAATCAACCACCGAAGTTGCGTATCGTTTGCATATGCAACGAGTGGCTTGTTGGCGATCAGGACAATCGGCATGGCGAAGATGGAGAGGGTGAGGAAGATGTTGAACAAGCTGAGAAAGGCGTAGATGAAGCTGGACGACCGCTGCGCAAAAGTCATATGCTTGACCTTGTCACCCCAAAGGCAGAATCGAAGCTTGAAGGCGGTGTCGACTGTGCCAATGGCCCATCGCGTACGCTGCTTGAGATGACCACCGTAATCTTCTGGTACGGTGCCAAACTGCAGTGCCTCATGGACAAAGGCCGTCTTCCAGCCAGAACCAAGCAGCAAGGTACTTGTCGCAACATCTTCTGCCAGCGACCCGCAGGGAAAGTTGCCAATCTGAGCTAGAGCGGTGGTTCGAGCCACATATCCAGAACCTGTGCACCATGCCACTCCCAAAGCGTCTTTGACTGGTTCAGAAACGTGGACGAAGAAATCCAGACTTTGGCAGAGGGGATCGTCTCTTGGAACGTTGTAAAAGAGTTGAGGTGGACAAGCCAGACCCATTTTGTCATCGATCAGCAAATGGGGGAGAACAGCTCTCAGCCATTGTTGTTCGGGTATCATGTCGGCATCCAAAGCGGCCATAAATTCCGAGGCGCCGCCCGGCAAGCTGTGAACGGCGTCTAGTCCGTAGTTCAGATTGCCAGCCTTGAAATGGTGAGGGACGTTGGGGAATTTCGGGCGGCGCATGTAGTAAACATTCGGAATCGTCTCACGCATCTCTTCTAGCACGTTCTTGAGGGGGTCTGACTTGCCGTCGTCGAGCAGGATGACGCGAAATCGATCTTGAGGGTAATCCAAGTCACAAGCTGCGCGAACCGTGTCGAGAATGAGATCGTCGTCCTCGCCGCAACACGTGATAAAGACGTCGACAGCAGGCACGTCATTCCCGACGAGTCTCAGCTTTGGTCTATGCCGTTTCTTGATGATAAACAGGGACCACAACGTCTGCATGAATATCGGTATGGCAATTGAGATTTCAATGGCCACGAAGACCCACGCCAAGGGAAATGGGGCCTTGTAATGGCGTTGGGCGTCGACAATGAAGGTAATGCGCAAGCCAAAGTAGAACCAGTATAACGAGAGGGAAATCAAGCACAGGAGTGGGGCTACCCAGCGAAAAAGCCATCTCTTCTTGCCCGACAGGAACTCTTTGTCGTCTCTCGAATGTAGTTGGGCGATTGAGCCTTCTTTAACCCAGTCCCGTTTGAAGTAAGTCGAGGGAGCGTCGGGAACAAGGGGCTTTAATGTTTCTTGACTTCGCTGTGGACGGGTCAGTGGCCATGCTCTCGAGAGAACGGGCTCGACTTACGAAAGGAGACGGTACCGGATAGGGAGACGAGCTTCGCGTCTGCGACTCGGAATAGGTCGAACCTGCTCCAGGAGCAAACGGGGGGTATCCGCCACTGGGCGGTTCCAACGCACTGTCGGGTACGCTCTCTGTCATGAGATCTGAGAGAGTTCTGTTATGAAGGTCTGATAAACCTGGTCTCCGCGAAAGCCGGGGTTGATCGAGGGACACGCTTTCTCTATAGCTGCCATAGACAGGGTGGACTGTCATGGGCTTTTCAACGAACGACTCTTGACTTTCCCGCAGCGTCGAGGGTGCCGATACGGTTGACATCTCGGTCATGGGTGGCTGTTCGGATCTCCTTCGATCCGCTTTGCGAAGAGGAGGCATGGTGGAAGAACGAGGGCAGTGTACAGGGAAGGGTGGGATGCAAGGGTGAAGCTTTGAGCAGGCTCTGGCCGGGAATGCGTATGTCGTGTCACTGAACGAGCGTCTTCATCGTCCGTTTCCCCAGATCGATCTCGTGCGCTAGCTGATCTCTTTTGTTATACCCGCGTTGGTTGATTAAACAATTAACGAATGTCTGAGCGAGCGTGTTAAGCAGGAGCCGAGGCCTCTTGCGACTGTGAGCCTGGTGAATATACAAAACGAGGGATAAGACGGAGCAAAAGAGCAATGGCAAATTGCACGGCGAAAAGCGAAGAGTGATGGTGGCAGAGTTTGACGGGGTGACACCCTGGGCTTTGGTCTGAGAAGAGGCGTGGCTATCCTGCGCTACAGTACTGTGTTAGGTGCGCATTGAACGACCTTATCATGTCATAGTGGAGTGGTTAGGGCTAGTGGGCTTACAAGTGGGAAAAAGTCCCAGCCCGTAGATCCCAGCGTCACCACCGCGGCGTGGCCGATGGCCGAGAGGAGCGCGTCAACCCGGGAAGGCTGGGGGGGGAGGCAGGCCAAGGGGGGAAGGAGAACAGGTGCTAGTCGCTGGGGAAGACTGGGTTACGAGGTCTTTGGGCGATAACGTGGTGACGGGGGCAGCACGGGCAGTTCCTGAGGGGGCTCACCAGCCTATCTTGACAACCTGGTCCCAGAGCTGGGCAAACAAGGCAATTTTGAAAGATGCAAATTGGCACACGCGGGCGCAAGTGACGAGGCTAGCAGCAGGGCAGGAACCAAGCGAAGCCAGGGGGGGAGACCCTCAAAATTGAGAAACAAGCCCAACCACAAACAGTTTAGGCACTCACGCCTCAGCCAAGCGAGAGTGGGCTAGGAGCCGCTAGGCCCTGATCTGGGTTAGGGGTGCCGTGTCAGTGGGCCATTGACGCCACTGGCGCGCCAAGGGCTGCAAATCTCAGGCTGACAGGGGGGGGTGACAGGCACTCACAGGCACTTCACAGGCAATTGTCTTGTCGATGGGCAAAGATTGCTGAAACGGGCTCCATCCCACTGGGGCCAATGCCGGGCTACGGTCCAATGGCCGCATGGATGCGCGGCCAACACCAACCCGGGCAACGGGGCATGTCGACCACTTCTTTTTTAAAATCTTGCCCGAGACTGAAACAAAATTATCACTTTGCACTTGCCACCGAGCACATTGCATTATTGCTCAATTCAATCACTGCAACCTGCTCCCGCGCCTCTTCCAGCTCTCTCCAGCCGGAAAGGAAGCACGCGTCTCCCGTCCCCCTCCCCCCCAACTATCCACCTGTTTCTTCACCCATCGGTCATAGTCACGGTTATCATCTATTTTTTTCATTCTCAAATCAAGACATCTTCGTTGAAGGGCATTCATTCATTTCCAGCATCAACTCTCACTGTCGCTCACCACCCGCCCTCTATAGTCAACCTACCGAGAACATATTCCATCTATCAATTCATCTGGTCTTCAAAGCAATCCATCGACACCGACCAACCTCCCTCCCGGCCAATATGGGTCTCAGATCTCTCGTCTCGTTCGGCTTTGTGCTCATCCCTATAGCTGTCACCATCAGCGTGCTGCTCGGAATACAAGCATATCGCGAATCAAAAGGACTACCTTCCAACCCTTTTGTGGACAACTCGATCAAATCATCATTATATTGTCAAAAGGCTTTCGGTGTCACTCCGTACACAACCGGCCAGCAGTACACATTGTGAGTGCCTAATGTTGCCTCCCCCCCAAAATCCAATGGGCACGATTGCCTCGTCTGTTTCTGCGCAATTATCAGTACCCCTGTCATGTTTGACAACTCTAAGTTGTCAAGGTTTTTCGTGTTCCTGAACCATCTCCGCGTTGGGTATGGCTTCGGTCTTCCTGGCAAGGATCCGCTACTGTATCTGCAGGGATTTTGTCCGGTTCTCCCAACCTGGATATGGCTTCCGACCCTCCGACATTGATCGGCCAAAATGACACCGAACCAATCATTGTTTGGCGAATGTTAAGACTGACCTGTCCATTCTCCATAGGAACCCGAATCAGTGGGCTCTTCCAGACCACTATACTGGACCAGGAGGGTTGTGTATGAATGTAGGCAGACAACATTGACTATATCGAGAGACTGTCGCTGACGATATGCATAGGTTACAACATTCGATGTAAGTTTCCTGAACATAGACTGCAGGGCCTTCGTCACGAAGGCTCGGTGGATATCTGCCCTACGATGTGATACTGATGACAGGCAGAACGGTAGCTATCCGACAAAGACCTCAGCCGCAGAGTGGTCGATCACAGTAGGTCATTTCTCTGTTCGCTCGGGTTATTTTTGGAAGTGCCATCTTCATTCGAGATCGGCACCTTGTCGGCCAAAGACTGACAATGATTTGCAGTGGCAGTTTCCTCGTGGCCCCCCGACTCAGCCCGTTCACGCATTCCCCAATATCAAACTGGACTCGGCTGTTTTCCCGATTGAAATCTCGCAGGTCTCAGCCATCAACTTCGAGACCGAATGGTACTATGGAGTCGGCGACGACAGGCCGGATGTCCTGAATGTCGCCGACCTGACTGCTGCTCAACTTGACGCCAATGTCGCCATCGACATGTTTTTGGACTCGGATCCCGACAAAGCCACAGATACCGTGCAGGCCAAGTATGAAGTCATGATCTGGCTTGGGCAATTTGGAGCGTCGACACAGCAAATTGGTCTACCACAAGGAGCAATCGCAACACAGGTTGTCAACGGAACGACTTTCTCCTTATATTCTGGCGTGAATGGCTTGGGCCAAAGCGTCCTCACGTGGGTTGCAAGCAATGCTGCGAGTGGGGTTCAGACCTTCAACGCGGATATCGGTCCATTACTTCAAGGTCTGACCGGGTTGGGAGGCCCTACTGTGAATGGTAAGCATCGTCGAAATCCTGGTGCAACGTACTGGAGTTTGATCTCCTCATGTGAACACTCCACTGTGCAGACTCTTATTGCTAACAAAATACATAGACTATCTCGGCTATATTGCGTTCGGCTCTGAAGCCCTTGATTCGGCGTCCAATGTCACTTTTTACAACAAGGTCCTATCCATGGATGTGGTCTCCTCCTAATGCTGATGGGCCACCGTCGAATGAAGCAATTAAGAGTCAAATATGGTAACATGACCACGGTCACATCAATCAATGTCGACCATATCCTACAGAACTCATGTGGGCCAAGTCCGGAAGAGTACAACCTAGCACAAAATTGGTTGATGATTCGGCCAGGGGCATCAGAAAACAACTGCCACCACGATACCGATAGCTGCAATGTGTCCGACGGGAAATCGCAACTTCCGGGATAATGAGACGGTCCTGTTCATGGTTTGCGTCCAAAAAGTTTTGCGATCACCATGCGCACAGCTTCTTCACGTCATTCCAAAGTTTTAACCCCGAGGAAGGCAACTCTACAAAGCCTCATCGCATGGACGGTGGTCGACAAGCCATCTGGAAGGGGTTCAGACCACGAGGCAGGTTGTGGCCGTGGCGGTGATATTGGGATAATTCTTTTCATTGCCATCCTGTCTCTTGGTCAAGATGCAGCCAATTGTGGATGCCACACGCCGTCACGGTGAGACATGCAGAATCAAGATCTCACCCAAGCAACAGGGGATGGGTGGTGTGGGCCAGTCAAAGCTACGAGGATGTTTCCCAGGCGCAGGAACATGCCCAACAAACTTGGCCGTGCTCGGTGGAACCCATCCGGCTCTCCGCCGGAGAAGCGAGCCGGGTCTAAGAGTGATGAATGACGTGGCTGGCATTCCAATCAACAAGTGTGTTTTAGTCGATGGCGCCATTGTGAAATACTATCACGCCTCGACACTGGCAACAGACCGCCTTCGACTCGGGCTAGGGGCGCAGGCGGGTGTCAACTCCCATACAAACCCCCAATGAGCAGGGTGGCTCCGGTTGCATTCAGAGAGCTCGCCCGGCGGCCTTGGATACATGATATCAATAACAAGCTTATCTGAAGGCCATTGTCAATTTTTCATGCAACCCGGGCGAATCTAGGCGAAGATCCCCCGACAGCCAGTATCAGGCGTGCCTTTTCTTATCGAGGAGCCTTTTGTTCCTCCTTGTAAGCACTTTAAAGTTGCTCCAGCCTCCCCAGATTTGTTAGCCTTATCGCTTCCTGTGCCTCGTATTACGGAGTATATCACGCGACCTCACCACCAGCAACTAGGAATTAGGAGTGCTGCATTTCCATTCCTCATGCACAAGTTCGGAAAGCTCAGTCAAAGCTTCTTCCTTTACCGGATCCAGCAGATCAGAGCTGTCATGCCAACGGTGAGTAAGACGGACTACGGAATTCCGATGGCGGGGTCTCCGGGCTTGTTGGCTGGGCGGTCAAAGTTAGTACATGCATCCACAGGTTTATTATATACATACGGAGGATTTCCAAACACTAACTACTGTCCATAACTATCAATTTTGACAGGGCTAGACCACGCTGGGCTGATTCCTAGCAAATGGGGTCCATGATTCCCAGAGTCTCCCGTCGTTATCGCTGAGCAAGTACTTGTCCAGCCCACCACGGTCGAGTCAAGTCGACGCGAAACGATTCGCAGTCGTACCCTCTCAGCGCGGAAGACTCGACTGAGTCCTCATGCTCTTGTACTCTGTACTGGTAGGTCGGTCAGTCGGACATGAATTCTCCTCTCCATCCCTCGGAGGATGCACCAGAGGTAGAGGAAAGCGGCACCAGAGTCGTGACAGCTCATCGTCTGGACTTGCGCGGCGGGAGTCGGGTCTGGGCCTCCTACATGTACCGAGTAACTACGCACTATGTACTCGGCACGGAGGACCTAGTACTTCGCAGCTCAAACAACTGCCCCTAGGTATGTACGGCTAGGCGTAGGGGAATGGAGACTTTCCCTGCTAGGGGGGTAGGCTGCTGCAGTATAGCACTGGTATGAAAACGGAGGGGTTTCGGGCTAAGCAAGAAAGCAGGGAAGTCTTCTTGACGCTTACATTGAATGTTTGCACCCTCATCTTCGTCTTCACCTTCATCTGGCTTGACCCATGTACTTTAGTCCGGACAGGAAGGCTCGAACCAGGCTGGACCGGAGTGAGATGGATGGTATGGGTGGGAAGGGAAGAGAAGGGAACTTGCTGCAGACTACCAGTACTACATATCGCTACCTCCTTTCCTTATACTCAGTTCGTCTTCGCGCGCTCCAATCTCCCCTCCGTCCTCCCGTCGATCCCAACGTTGAACCTCACCGTGCCGTCCTCGCCAGCAACTTCGTCTTTGCCCATCAAGCTGTACTTCTGCCTGGGTTCGCACTGCTTGAAGCCCAGGCCGAACACCCCCGGTTCCCGTCCATTGTACAGCACGAGATCTACACTCTCGCCGTCGCGACTATAGCATTTCGCAACTAGGACATCCGGGAACGGCACGTCGTCCAGGATCGGAGCCTTGAAGACCTGCGCGGGCGGGCCGCGCTGGATCATCTTGGTCCAGTCCTGGAACCTGCCCAGCCTCGCGCGCAGCGTGGTCCCCTGCCACAGCGTGCTGACACCTTTGTTCTTCAGCGCCCCGGTCTTGGTCTGGAAAACCGGGTGGTACTCCTCGTCGATCTGGCGGAGGAGTTCCTGGCGGAGCGTCTCGTCGCCGTACTCAGCGGCCGCGGTCGCACAGATACAGCGGATCGCCCCCTCGCCGGACTTGTAGTTGCCCGCGTCGAGCATGTCGGCGCCTAGGAGGTTCCGGACCTCGAGGCGGCCCTTTTCGTTGTACTGGAGTGTTTCTCTCTTGGCGAACGCTAACCCACCCAACGTTATTGACTGCTCTTGTCTGATATTGTATTGGTGATGAGACGACTTACCCCAGTTTCGGTGTGCGATGTGAGGGAGGTACGAGGCGCAGAGAAGCGAGTTCACCATGTCAGACATGGCACCTGCGAGGCCAGGGATCTTTGACGCGCTCTTTGTCAGCTTGCGTTGTGCTGGGAACGTGAGGCGAAAGCCCTACCGTGAAGCCCGTGAGCTCACTGCGAATCGGCAAAATGGTCCCATCGGGTTCACTGAATTCAGTCTCGAGAGCGTGCTCAAATCGCCCTCGTAATTCCTCGCCGTACTTGTTCCCCAATATGCGGTCGGTGAGGAGAATACCCCCAATACCCACAAGGCTAGATTAGGTGCAATGTCAGCCATGAGTGTCCAGCTTGAAGGAAAAGGGTTGGCTGACTTGCAGGGCGTATATAGCCAGTTTGGCTCGCAAGGGTAGAGGCAGTATGCCGCCTCGTTCATGTTTCTGTAGACTGCATCGGCAACACCCTTGACATCATAAGGAAATTTGAGTGAATCTGTGATCTCGAAAGTCATGCTACCGGGTTTGGTGTATCGGTCGTCTCCCGTGTTGGATTGGTAGATGCCGACGGCTTGAAGGATGTATCCCGTTACCATGATATTGTCTTTCTTGCACGGGTCCCAATCATGTGCGTTGAATTTGCCGGCCATGGACTCCCACTTCCAGAATCTGCGAGGGTGAGAGGCATGTCAACAGGAGTCAACAACATGGTCTGGATGATCCACACTTACTCCATCACCTTCTTGGTGAAGCTGTGGACGAGAGGTTAGCACTGGTAACGTCAGATTGCTGGACAAACACCCACCTCTTTTCAATGGCATTGCGTTGCGCTCGGGACAGATAGCCGTGGAAATTGGGACAGTACACGTTCTGATAGAGACCAAGGCAATTGACGGCCTCGTATAGCTGATATCGAATGGCTGACGTTTGAAACTGGTCGATGACGTCGTGGTAGGAGAAGTCGTCTTTGGGCGTCAGGCCGAGCTCCAAGTACCATTGAACGAAGCGAAGGGTCTGCTCGTCGACCTCGCGCGTTCCTGGCTCGGGTGCCGCGACTGCTTGAGTTTGATTCTTTTGGACTTCCTCGACCAGATAGTTGTTGCGAGTCGCTCGCTTTTTCCGTGCCTCGGCGTTTGCTCGCCGGCACGAGTACGCGATGTAGATTATGCCGCCTATGCACACAGCGGACACCAAGGGACCGGCGAGTTCCAGCACGGAATCTTTGGCCAGCGCCGCTGAGAGGGCGGCGGTACCGACCCAAAGCACAATCGGAAAGATCAAGCCGCCCATTCCAAACCAGGCAAAGAGAACCAACGGGATCAACGCACAGGAGACCACGAACGACAGGATTGAAGGCATAGTACAGACGGCGACGAGACCAGCCCCGGGGAAGAGAAGACCCAGCCCAGCTGCGCGGAGAGCAGGGGATTGGAATTTGTAGAACGACGTCAGTCCTGCTGCGAACAAGCATGCATATTGCATAAGGGTCCGACGTTGATAGTGCCATTTGGTGACACCGGCTCCCGCATTTTCGGGTACAAGGACATCTAAAAGGCAAAAGTGAGCACCGTGATCGCGAAACGGAGACGTTTCCAGTCGCGTCCGTACCATGCCAGTTGAAGTCGCCTACAAGTGATTTCTCAGAAGCCTTGCCGGGACCAGGTATAGCCTGCACTTTGGCAGGGGCCGTGGTTGTCTGCATGAATATGAATAAGTGAACACTTCACTGTGCTAGTACCGCCCTTACCATAGTCGCCATGGTGATAAGGTCAAGTCGCCCGCAACTTGCAACAGTATTCCTAGATTTTGATAGACAGCGAATGGCGAAAAAGAGGGATGACTATCGTAGACGGACGAAACCCATATAGCCTGGAGTGCTTTATGTCTCGGGCTTACCTGTAGGTTCGACCTTACCTAGGTATCTACCAAGGCAGGCACTCATTGTATGCCCCTGGCTTCATTCTTGTAGCGTCGCCGCTTTCTAGACTCTAGCAGCCTCTACAAACCCCGCAGAGTTGAACTGGAGATGCAGATTTGCGGGGGCTCAGATGTCTGTTGCAATGGTCGCCTGTGCAAACCCACGAATCATTGCCACTGACTCGAAGAACATCGGGGAATTTGTAATAAAAGTCGCAGTCACCCCAAGTCTGAGAGTTTGCGAGGGAGGGGAGTAATCAACTTAAGATCTCTCCTGTGGACGAGGTGGTCTGGGTCCAAAGGGTCCAGCTTCTGCCCTGGATTGATGCATCTCTGGCGCCTCGGATTGCTGACCTACCTTCTTCTAGCCAGGTCTCGATGGTGTCGATTCGACCAAGGGCTTGCGAAAGCCACGAGTCGTAGGCTCTGACTCGGATCGGAGAGGGAGGTTGTGAAAGTTGAAGGCGACAGGCTCTCTTCATGGCATCGTTGCTGATGCGTTCTGGAAGGAGTCAGAAAAGCTCTCTCAAGACTGTTCCATTGGCTGACGCTGGCCTTGCTCAGGCACGCGGCTAACCTCGGCCAGTAAGGTTCCTTCTGATCGATGAACTGCCATCCGAGGTCCAGTAGGCCCATGGGGCTCTAGCCGTTGTAGATCGCAGTTGAAGAAATGTGCACAAACGGATAATAGCGATGCCGTCGATGGATGCCTCTGGAAACCCTCTTGTGCATCCCGAGGTGGTTAACCGGACTTGACCTGCCCCGCGCTTCAATTCCCCCTCGTCTTGGGATATCGGCGTCGGCTCCATAAAAGAAGTTGTTGCTTTGGTTTTGTATTATCGATAGACCCTCTACCGCCCTTGACTTCTTGACTACAGCGAGTCGTTCAATCCGGGAACTATTCATAACGCAAGTCATTCTCCAAGATGGGCTCGATCTCAGGGCCAGGCTTTGACGTTTTTAACGGATTTTATAACACCATCAATGGAAAATTGACCAGCACTGAACAAACAAGACACGGCATCAATCCGGCGACAGGCAAACCCAACCCAGAAGTCCCGGTTTCTACTCCAAAGGACGTCGACGATGCCGTTGCAGCTGCCAAGGAAGCATTCAAGTCATGGTCGCAGACTCCTTACGAGAAGCGTCGGGAGTGCGTCCTGGCCTTCGCTGATGCTCTTGAAAAATACGCCGCGGACTTTGGAAGGCTCCTAACCCAGGAGCAAGGAAAACCGGTAAGAGTGTCTCTAGACGATAGACTTGGTCTCGGTACTAAATACCATGGCGACAGGTGCAATTCGGCGTCGGCGAGGCCCACACAGGCGTCCAATGGATGCGGGCTTTGGCCCAGCTAGAACTAAAGGAAGAGGTTGTTGAAGAGAACGATGAGAAACAAGTCATTGTCCGGTATACACCTCTCGGAGTCTGCGTGGGCATCGTACCTTGGAATTTCCCCGTTCACCTAGCTTGCGGCAAGATCGCTCCTTCAGTCCTGACTGGCAACCCCATCATCATCAAGCCATCACCCTTTACACCGTACTGCGACTTGAAGCTCGGTGAACTTGCTCAACAATTTTTCCCTCCTGGTGTCATTCAGGTTCTGAGCGGTGATGATAACCTGGGTCCGTGGCTTACGGCGCATCCTGGCCCTGATAAAATCAGCTTTACTGGTTCGACAGTTACAGGAAAGAAGGTTATGGAGAGTGCGGCTAAAACATTGAAGAGAGTGACTTTGGAGCTGTGAGTGTGATCTTCAATCATCCACCTCTCTTTCCCCTTACTTACATGTCCAGGGGTGGCAAAGATCCCGCTATTATCTGCAAGAATGTTGACATCAATGCCGTTGCTGCAAAGGTACGAGTCGTTTTTGGATCTCAGCTCGTCTGACGGCGGTCACTAATGGCGACGGCAGATCGCCACGCTGGCCTTCCTCAACTCAGGCCAGATTTGCTTGGCAATCAAACGTATCTATGTCCACGAGTCGATCCACGACAAGTTCAGAGACGCCATGGTCGAGTTCACCAAGACGCTAAAGGTTGGCGACGGTACTGAGGAGGGAGTCTTCCTCGGACCTATCCAAAATAAGATGCAATACGAGAAAGTTAAGGTATGTCTCGCCCTCGCCGTGCGCAATAGATCTGGCCTTGTTTTCTGGCACTAACATTGTTTTAGACCTTCTTCAATGATATCGAAAAGGAGAAGTGGACCGTTGCAGTTGGCGGTAAGAATGAGGACAAGCCTGGTTACTTCATCACACCTACCATCATCGATAAGCCTGCAGATGATTCCAGGATTGCCACTGAGGAACCATTTGGGCCCATTGTCCCTCTTATGACCTGGACTGACGAAGCCGATGTCATTGCTCGCGCCAACAACACCAAGATGGGTCTCGGTGCCTCCGTATGGTCTGATGATCTGGATGAAGCAACACGCATCGCCCGACAGCTAGATGCTGGCAGCGTCTGGGTTAACACCCATCTCGAAGTTGACCCTAACGCGCCTTTCGGTGGGCACAAGGAGAGTGGTATTGGCTTCGAATGGGGCATTGGTGGCCTCAAGTCGTTCTGCAATGTCCAGAGCTTGTTCTTGAAGAAGAAGACTTCGGCTTAGTTTGCGGCTAGAACGAATAACTGTACCTTGTGCACGTCACAATGCCGCTTCTCAGCAGATTTCCTTCGACGTGTCGGATGATAGTCTTGCGCAGAACGGAATAGCAGCCGGGAGCACAGGTATAATTGTTGAAAGAGTGCCCACTGTCAAACACCAGTAGGCTGAAGCCCCTTTTAGTTTCACATGCCTTCGTTAGTACTCCGCAGTACTGGAATTGCCAAGCATACGGTGGGTAATTAGTGACGCCTAGCGCAACAGAATAATTGCGCGACGGGAATTGGCAAAGGAGGTGATTGAGGACAGACATGCACCTTGCAGGCCGAAGTTGCGAAACACGGTCAACGGAAGGTTGAGCATTTCTTGTGCCTGGCATATATGACTTTGAACGCACATAGCAGCGTTCGTCCATCAGGGACGTTCGCATCTTTCCTGTCCTCGACAAATGGCAACGTCTTCTCCCGCTCCCGCTCCACAATCCGCGCCTGCGGCCAACGGCACATCGACTCTTGAACTCGACGTATCCAAGTTGCACGCCTTACCAACCGAGCAGCAAGATCTGTACCTGTTGACATTTGTCTCCGATTTCCAGCGCTATGTCGAACAGTTGTCGGTAGAGTCTTTGCCTTCGTATCAGGCCTCGATTAAGAAGGAGGTCATCAAGATTGTTGGACTCGGCGCTCCGGTCCCTTCTCGTGTCGTTCGAAACGGTCTCGGCAGGATTCTAGCAGATGCGTTTGGTCGTGGCAGCCGGAGCCTCCTCTACGAAACCATCAACGACCTCTTAGCCATCTTAAACGCGGGAAAGACAGACAAAGAGTTGGGTTCAAAACATGCGTCCGTGGTTTGTCTAGGCGCCCTTTTTCGCGCGGCGGGCGACAGTGCTATTAGTCTCTCTGGGCTGACGGTTGCAACAATTCTGAAACTCCTGAAGTCTTCCCATGCTGGAGTCAGAGGGTGCGTATTCCGAGCGCTCGGCGGACTGATCATTGGAATAAAAAGGAGCCTGGATGAGCATGTGGCCCGGGATATCTGGAAACAAGCCCGGCATGCTGCAACAAGTGAAAAGTCCAACTTTGTTCAAAGATGCGCGTGTTCATGTCTCCGCAGTCTTGCCAGTGAGACCGGCTACTTCAACAATTCGAATGACTTTGACAACCTGAAAACGACCATTTGGAAAGCATTCGACAGCTCAACTCCATCTGTCAGGCATGCTGCCGCCGCTGCCATGGCGGCTGCACTGAACCAAGCATATTCTTCGAATGGTCATGCAGAAGTGCCGGTATTGCGGAAACCTAAAAAGTCCAAGAAGGCGGGAGACGACCTTGATGAGGAAGTCGAGGCTGATAGGCCTGACTCACCTTCACCGGGACAGGTAAAGGCGTCTATGCGATTGACATTTTCTTTGAACGAAGTTCTCCGGGTCCTATCGCAACAGTATTGCCGGGCGTCCACAACGAACAGATCTCGTGCAGGTATTGCAACCTGCTACAAGCGTCTCCTTCACCTACTGCCCCGGAAATCTTTGGAGGAAAACTATGCCTCGATAGCGGTGCACACATACACCGAGTTGCTGAACCACCCAACGATATCCTTCAATCGATATCGACTGCTCCTTACCCGGAAACTCGTTCAGTGGATCCTCGCCGATGTGACGGTCCTCTTGACGGAAAATGCTCAAGTCCATGCAGCACGCTATCTGATTAATGACGTTATTAAGAACTACCCTCAGGTCTTGCCAGAAAGACGCGAACCGTCAAAGCGGATCCTTGCTGGAGCCCTAACGACTCTGACGGACTTGCTATTGCGGCTAGGGCCAGCTGCTAGCGTATTCCACGATTCATGCAGAGAAGCATTATTCCAAGTCGTCCAGCACCCAAGTCACACGGTGCAAAGTCACGCCGCTCAATGTTTCAGGGCTTTCATACTCGCTTGTCCAAGTCAGCTCATGCGCACCATCGAGCATGGCATGTCGCAATTGCAAAGGGAGTTTCAACCGTCTGAAGCCAAGCAACCGCACCGAAAGTCAATCGGGTTCGCCGCGGCCATCGCAGTTGCTGTAAGTTGTGCACGCCAAAGACCGCTATACGGCTCAGTCCAGACATATTCTGCCATTTTCACCTTTGCAACCGACTTGCTGAAGTCAAGTGCGGCCGCCGAATTACGACTTTCAGCAATGCAAGTGCAGGTGGCTTGGACCTTGATAGGGGGTTTGATGAGTTTAGGACCAAGCTTTGTAAAAGTGCACCTAAATCAGCTCATGTTACTCTGGCGGAATGCACTGCCTCCTCCGCTAACTCACGAAAATGCTGTCAAGAGAGGCCATCTGGAGCTAAGCTTTTTGTCACACGTCCGCGAATGTGCCCTCAGCGCGCTGCTCATGTTTCTATCCTCTTGCAGTGGTTTGGTCACCACTGATGGATCGAAGCGGATCTCAACCATGCTGCATAACACTATTCTGTTCCTCGACAGCTTACCACCTGCTCGGGAGGCAGAGGATGTCTCTCACCGATTACTGCCTGCTCTCCAGCTACAAGACTTTGCGATTTTACTCCGGCGACGAGTGCTTCAGTGCTTCATTTCTTTGGTTAGCCTGAAGCATCTCGAGCAAAGCGATGTTGTGTCTCACTCGGATCTAATAGGTCTTACAATGAGGACGTTCACGGATCCTGAACGCCCGGTCCTAAAAAGCTTGGAGGCATCTCTGGCAAATACTGCGAGTAATTTTGAGGGATTGTGGGCCACCGAAGACAACTGGAGCTTTGGTGTCAGTAATCTGGCCGACAGCTTCGACACCTATCTCCCTTTTGAGAATCACGTTGAACTGAGCACCGACATGTACACTGAGCAGGAAATCTCCATACCAGATATTCTGGTCCGGTGCCCTGCTTTGCCGGCAATTGAACACGATCCCGCGTTGCTGTCAAGACCAGAGAATCGCTTGGATGAGGCGGAGATTAGTTCACCTGCAACGTCTTGCGTGAATCTAGCAATCAAACTCTTCGCCATATCGTTGCCTCTCCAATCTCCCCGGATACAGGAGAGCACAGTGGAGCAGCTAATTACTGCTGTATCTCAGCCTCTTCAACGTGAACCGGGCAGAAAGGCAGCAATGCAGATCAATACGGCCCTTGCTTTTCTATGTGCGTTTGCTGTTGCGAACAATGAAACCCCCTACAATCCTGGGAAGATGCATGTCGGCGCGGTGGGACAGGTCATCACTGAACTCTTGGACAGATACCTGTGCAACTCGGATTCAATCCTGCGTCACATAGCTGCTCGTGCTATAGGCCGCATATGCAACCTTGCCGGAACACAATTCACTAACAGAGAGGTCAAAGTCCTCATCGACACAATAGTGGCAAATCGAGATCCCAGCGCTCGTGCTGGTTGTGCCCTTGCGCTCGGATACATCCACTCAGAAGTAGGAGCCATGGCAGCGAGTCTTCATATCAAGTCCATCGTCGGAGTTCTCCTATCACTGTGCAGCGACAGCCACCCTACTGTTCATTACTGGGCTCTCAAAGGATTGCTTCTGGTGGCTGAGTCCGCTGGACTGGCTTTCTCAACGTACGCCACAAGCACTCTGGGTCTCTTGGCTCAACTATATTCCAGTGACACTCATAACGAGGAAGCTGCGTCACTAGTCACATCTAATCTTGAGCTCGAACTTTTCACCCCTTTGGCGCTTGCTCAATGTGTTGACAGCATCATCAACGTCTTAGGCCCCGACCTGCAAGATGTCTCCAAAGCTCGCAATTTGATACTGGTATTGATCGGCTATTTGCAGAAAGAGCCTTCGGCACGACTGCGCAGTTCGAGTTATCAGTGCCTTCGTCATCTCTGCATGTACGCGCCAGCACATCTTCAATTTGCCAAGTATGTCTTGGATTTGCAGGCGAATCTTTCGTCTGATGAGGATCTACTTCAGTCCGCTGCGATGAAAGGGCTTGGGGAGCTGATGAAAAGGAATTCGTCTGAAGTTGCGCGCGTGGCGACTTCTAAGCTGAGCGATGATTTGTGGGCACGCCTGGATGATAATCCGGAAAATAAGGCGTTACACGGGATGCTACAGAATTGGATGCAGCAAACGATTCTTGTTGACACAGCAGCATGGATCGAAAAATGCCAAAGCATACTTTCCAGGACGAGAACAAAGGCTTCGGCACCACCCCGAGTCACTACAGCCAAGACGGCCCTGCCAGACTTGGCAGATGAGGAAGTGGCAGGCTTTGCTGCTGCGGCAGCTGCTGCACAAGGCGAAGCCCCCGATGCCGCTCCAGAAGGACAAGAGTTTCTCCGCTGGCAGACACGAGACTTTGCCATGCGGTTGCTCAGCGAATCAATGGATATCATACAAGCAGCCATGTCGCCAGATCGAGTGATTCCGGCCGAAGAGGTGCTACAAAACAAGGTTGCGGACGTCGTTCGCGTTGCCTTTTCAGCCTCGACTGCTAACGTCGTTGAGCTCCGCATATGGGGTCTTCGGATAATTGACCAGATCCTGAAATTATTTGGCAAGACCCCGGATCCCGATTTCTTGGAAGCGTCCCTTCTCGAGCAATATCAGGCTCAAATCAGCTCAGCTCTGACGCCGGCCTTCGCTGCCGACTCGTCACCAGAACTAGCGGCTGAAGCCATTGGCGTATGCGCTACCTTTGTAGCTACAGGAATAGTGACCAACGCGGAACGCATGGGTCGTATTTTCAAGGTTCTTGCCATGGGAGTGGAAAATCTTACTCGACCTACGCCAGAGGCAGCAATTGGTGATCTGAAAAATCTCAGCCCAAATGCACAGGCTATGCTTAAGATGGGCATCCTCTCTGGCTGGGCACAGCTGCAGCTTGCAAGTTCTGAGCAGCCATTTCTCGAAGAAATTCTGCAACCATTCATTCCCAAACTCGCGCCACTTTGGCTTACATCGCTACAAGAGTTTGCCGCCTTGCGGTTTGAACCAGAAATTTCAGATACCCTGGGAGGCGAGATTGCGGGCGGTAACTTGGACGAGCGATATGCTTCCTTCAACCGAGAAGTCCGTCTTAAATTCTATCAGAAGAACTGGCTCAGCATAGTGGATGCCATTGCCGTACTCGTGGAAAAGGACAGCGAGTCAGTGTTCGACGCACTCGATAACAAACGCCTCTCTACCGTTGATGGCGCTGCAGACGAAGGTGTTGCACCTGGAAAAGACATGAGCTTCCGTGAAGAACCCGTTGCGTTCTTTTTCATCCTTTTCGGACTGGCCTTTGAGGCATTGGTGACACAAGCTAGGGAAGACCCTTCGCAAGCGCTATCAATTCTGCAAGCTCTCAGAAAGATTCTGACCCCCGAGGTTTGTGGCAATGCGATCTACGAAGAAGCTGTGTTCAATGAAACCACGGATACCTTGGATCGGCTTGCACTCACCAGCACAAGAGAGACGCAGAGCGTTCTAGTTGAAATCGCCCGGAATTTGTCAATGGATCACGTGGCAGCGAAAAATCAAGATCGTGATGAGAAGCTCTCAGATGATATTGAACAGCTCTTTGAGTTGACGAGAATTATCATTTTGGTCATGACGGGTCTCATACCGACACTCGAAGACCCTCCAGGTCCTGCTTTTCGGAGGCTTGGAGAGGACGGTATTGCTCTTGTACGACTCTGCTTCCAAGCGCTAGTGGATGTTGCCTCGGTATTTCCAGCTATCATCCGAGCGGATTTACATGCCTGTATCATTCACAGCTACTGTACCCTTCTTGCAACTGGTATCTGTCAAGACGAAGTGCTGCCACAGGTCATGCCAATATTCAAAGCGTTCTTACAGGATGTTGTTCAATCCGGATCCGGTGAAGTCACTTCCAGGCTAGTCCGCGGGTGCTTGTACCGCATGTTGTCAGTACTGGCTGTCGCTCAGCGCCGAGAAAACGAACATGCGATTACCTGTGCAAAGAACACGTTGCTGTCCATGACGATCTTGCTCACCACAGCCAGCTCGGTCATTCCAGCCAACGACGAGCTTATCATAAAGTCCCTCTCGGAGTTACTCGACTGCCTTCAGGACGTGGGTCTTGCAAAAATAGCAGCTGGCTGTATGCGGTCGTTACTTGTTACCAATCCCAAAACACCTTGTGATGAAGCGGTTGGGAGAATGCTATGGGCACGACTCGTTCCATACGTGAGCGACCCAGAAGCCGAGGATCCAGAGAATGTGAAGACAGCGTTGACCCAAGCTCTCGCAGCGGCTGTGGTATCTATCAAAGCTGTCGGTCGCTTTGCTGCTATGTCGATATTGGTGCCGTTACTCCTGCTTCGTGCTAAACAAATCCCCAGAGGAAGCAGCCTGGATGCTATGCGGAAGGAGAGCGCTGCCAGGCTGCTCGAGCTTGTGGCGACCGATCAAATAGCGTTCAAAGTGACGGTCGGTTTGTTGGGCGAGGAACAGCGCTCGGACTTGGAAAGCTTGCTGCGCGCCGCAGGAGTTGGCAAGAAACAGGAGGCTGCTTCGGCAGAAAGTGTTCAAGCAAGGCCAGCGATTGAACTGCGCATGGATTTTGGATAAGAGTGGAATGACATACCCGTATATATAGAGAAAACAAATAAATGGTGAAACGACAGGGACCATTTCGCACTCTGTCGTTATTCGAATGTAGCGAGTCCTCGCGGGGTTTGGGCGATGAAACCTCAGCCTTGTCGACTTCGACATATGAGTTGATTCTTTTTTCTCTCATTGGTGCTTGGTAATATGATCTAATGCGGCAATTTTGGACGAGGCTCGCTCAACCAAAACTTTAATCTTTGCATGTCCTGTTTCATCAATCTCATACATATATCACTCACAGCCCCTCCCTCCGGTTTGCTTGCATAGAACAGAGAGAGAAGAAAGCATTACGCTTAGGCACTTACAGCGCTCTCCGGTGACAAGGTAGAATGGAGTACGATCCCAAAGTGCCGACGTACCAGACGTCGGACCCTACATCCTTTGCACACAAGTCTGCCCGGGAGCGCTGGCCGGCCATAATCACAGGCGCCATCGACGACGTTCACCGGACCGTCGCCAAGCTCCCAGATTCGGACAAGGATGCCCTAGCAGAGGGCAAATCCATCATCTCGTCGCTGGGGTCCCTGAAGTACGAGCTACAACATAATCGGACATTATCCCCGATCCCGGACGACGGGTTCCCGGACATCGAGGGATACAATCTGGAGCTGGCGGCGCAGGGGCCTCCGACGTGGCACAACGTCGAGTGGCTGTTCTCCGAGTGCTACCTGTACCGCAGACTGGCGACGCTGTTCTCGACGGCCAAGACCACGTTCTGGCGCAACTACGATCCGTTCTACCGGCAGAAGATGGAGACGTTCAAGTCGTCGCGCCCCGCGGTGCTGGAGCTCGCGGCCGAATACCGCGGGATTATCACGCAGATCCGCGCGTCCAAGGCCCATGCGCCGGTTGCGTTGGACGTGACGGACGAGAGGGCGATCGAGGAGGCTGAGAAGCTGCTGTTCGTCGAGATGGCAGAGATCTGCCTCTGGGGCAACGCCACCGACCTCAGTCTCCTGACGAGTTTGACGTACGATGACATCCAGAAGCTGCAGGGCAGCAGCGCGCGCAAAGAGTCGGAGAAGAACATCCTGGTCAACGACCTGCAGCGGGCGTTCCAGGTGTTGAACGCCGCGCACCGGGAAGGCAAGCAACGGAGGCGGGTGGACATCGTGCTGGACAATGCGGGCTTCGAGTTGTTGGTCGACCTGGTGCTCGCGGGCTACTTGCTCGCCACGGGCCTGGCGACCGAGGTCGTCATGCATCCCAAGGACATTCCGTGGTTCGTGAGCGACGTCATCCCCAAGGACTTCCAGGCCTTGCTCCAGGCCATGGCGGACCCGAGGGCCTTCTACGAGAGCCGGGACCACGCGGCCGGCGATCAGGGAGCCAACAACGACACAACAACAAAAACGACGCCGCCGGCACCGCTGTCGGACGACGAGGAAGCGGCCATCAAATTCCTCTTCGACGACTGGAGTCATCTGCACAGCGAGGGCAAGCTGATCCTCCGACCGAACCGGTTCTGGACGCACGCGGGCGGCTTTTGGCGCATGCCGCACGTCGCACCGGGGCTGATGGAGGACTTGAAGGAGAGCGAACTGGTTGTTTTCAAGGGAGATTTGAATTATAGGAAGTTGACGGGGGATGTATGTTCTTTTCCTTTCCCCCTACCCCACTCCTTGCGCCCTTCTGTTGTGCTTTGTATTCAAAACGTATTATCCCTCGTTCCGGCGCAATACGGAGTCAAAGGGGAGTCGGCTAACGCAGAAATTCTCAACGCCAGGCTACGTGGCCCGCCACCACGCCCTTCACGGAAGCAATCGGCCCGCTCGGTCCATCTTCAGGCATCAGGGTGCTGGCGCTGCGGACCTGCAAGGCAGACGTCGTGGTTGGGTTGCCCGAAGGTAAAGACGAAGAGATACGGGCGATGAAAGGCGGTGGCGGTGATTCGGGAGCCAGGATGTGGGCGTGGAGCGGGAAGTGGGCTGTCGTGCAGTTCTCCGATGGCAAGGCTTGAGTATGATGGACAAAGAGAGCTCTCTCCTATATGGTTGTCTCAGTGTGAGTGGACTTGAGCGCTGGAGTAGCAGGTAGACCGGTGCCTGCGCGGTACTTTTTAGAAAATAGAGGGAGCGTAGAGAATGCGTAACAAGTTGTGGGTGCATAGGCAATAGCCAGGCCAAGTTCATTGTGATACCTTTCGCCTGCACCCGAGTTTTGGCTGAGACGGCAATGCACCCGACTCTGTCATACTCGCAAATGAGATCACCTGTGCTTCGCAAGAGATTTGAACCGACTGCCTTCTCCTGAAGGAATGAATGACACATTGTTCTCGCACGGCTGATCATCTTCTTGTCATCGTTCGAATGGTGGAGTGATCCACCCCTTCCTGCCCGGCCTCGTGCAAATAAAATGATGCACCGAAACGGGGGGAAGGTTAACTGCACCATTTTTCATGCTTTCCGTCTGTTGAAATTGGCATGAAGAGAACAATAGAGTAGCCAGCCAGCCCCCGGATCAATATCTGGTACCCGGCGAGACGGAATGTTCGCTTTTTCCCCCCAACCTGTCGTGCTCGGGACACGGAGAAAAGAAAGAGCGTCGCCTCGAGCTGCTAACCTTCAATCCATTCCCTTCCCTTTTTCTGATCTTTAATTGAGCCGTGATCTTAATTGAGTCGGAAACTCGCGGAACTCGGGTGTTGACAGTGCGTGGTATCTCTGGAAGGATATAGGCCCCATTCAGCCAAGCAAGGCTGAAGCTAGAACTTTGATAAAAGGCTGTGAATGATGTGGGGGTTCCCGCGAACCCAAGTTCATTAGCCGCCACTGAGAATGGTTAGCTGAGCAGTCTTGTGTGGCCTGCACTTTCGACCGTCATTATTGCCATGGAGTGTCGACTTGGCTGTTGGTTCCGGTCAACAAACCCCTTCCTGCGCATCCCGTCCGCAAACTGGCAGTTGGCCGTTGCCAGGAGTCCACAGCCTCTGCAGATGAAATTCTCGCTGAGCCTGCGGGTTTCTCGATACCCATCCGCTCGCATGCCGAAATCCTTACCGAATTCAATAGTATGATTCAGAGCATGTTCCTCCCAAGATGCCCCATGAGGGATCATGGTCCGGACGCAGCCGGATAGGTCTTAGACCGGGTGGATCAGTCAGCGAGGCAGTGCAAGATGGACACCTGGTCTTGCATGAAAATATTTGTTCAAGTAAACCAGCGAGTAAAGGGGCATGGAAAATCTGAGGCCTGAAGCTAAGAAAACGACGAGACAGCATGATGATGAGTCCCGTTCCGAGCCGCATGGCACATCTTTTGCACAAGATACCCGGCGTCGGCATCGGTTCGGCGCCCTCATCGTGCGTAAAAAGAAGTAACCGGAGGTGCTCTGATAAATCATCTCCGTTCCGAGATGCGATCTTGACCAGAGATACGAAAAAATAAGCTTGAACTTGAATTAAGGGCTGTGAGGAGCCGTTTAGCGGACCGAGAAAGCGCACAAGAGCGGACCATGCAGATCCCATATCATACCTGTGGTGTACTGTACATACCCTGGATGGAGTGGATGAGATATCTCGGTCAGCCGTAGCTTTGTCGTGAAAGAGGTGAGATGAGGTGTGATGTGATGTGGTGTGGTGTGGTGTGGTGTTGTGATTAAAGTACTGGGTATGCAGCAGTAGAGATCTCATTAAGGCGGAGGTGGTTAGCAGTGGATTACACACCGAGCACCTACCTACAAGTATGTAGCCGGAAGAGCTGGACCAATATAGGCGAAAGGGGAAGGGATTGCCATTGTACCGAGTACCACCAGGAAGCTACTGCCATACTAGCTAAGTAAGCGCCCTACTTGGTAGGTACAGTGTTCGTAGGGATAATAGAGTCCCCCTTGGTACCCCTCAAGCTCTAAGCCCCCCAAATCTACCCAAGTGGCTAGATGCATACGGGGAGTGTTCTTTACTTAAAGTGCCCCCTACACTAGCCGGGATAGTAGCCCACTCGCCCATGGATCCACGCCCACGCTCACGCTCACGCCACAGGGGAACCAGCAGTGAGTGGGTGGCTCTAACCAACAGCTAACGGCATCGAGCTCTCCCTCGCTCCATACTGGTGCCACTCATTTCCTCGTGTCTTCTCCTTCCCCTCTACCAAGTATTACTGGTGCCTGTAACTACACCCTCCCCCCTCTCTCGCCTGCCTCACGCGTCGTTGCCAGCGGCCGCCCAAACAATAGGCGCGATCCCCCAAACCATCCCAAAATCATCTCAGTCCGTTGGCGTCACTCGCCAATTCAGAATCTTTCAATCCAACGGGCTTCTCGCTCCTTCGCACCTCACGACACCGAACACCTCCTTTCAGCTTTCTTGTAAACTAATCCTTTTCGCTCGCTCGCTGGCTGGCTTTGCTCTATCAGTACCCAACCATTCGACTTGTCCCCGATACCTCCTTCGCCCTAGACCTTTTCTCACTCAGCGCCATGCGTTGCTGAGTTTTGGCTGAGCCTCCTTTTTCTGCCCACCGCCAACTTCGCCCTCACCCTGACCCTCACTCTCGTTCTATTCGCCGCGCTCCATCCTAATTTCCTACCACGACAATTTTCAAAAGAAGAAAAAAACCCCGAGACCCGTGTCATTGGATTACTTCTACCTCCGCTCGGGACCTCCATAGTCCGCTCCAGAACCGCCTGAAGGGGAAGCACTTGGAACACGATATATCCTCGGAGACCGCAATCCGCAATCCGCATACCGCGTTTTCAGTCCCTCGTGACTGTCCACGTCGAACCTCATGCCGATGCCTATTCTTACCGTCGCTATGCCCGTGCCCGACTATGCCAAAGTCGCCAAGGAGGGGAAAAACTCACAGCTGTCGTCCTTCCTACGCTGGGTGCAACTGAAGAAATACCAATATGAAGTCACTTTCTCCCTCTACATGCTCACGCCAACCGAGAAGTTCATCTTCAGTACGCTTCCCCCCTGCTCTTTCACACATTCTATCCTGCCAGATAACTAACTCCGTCCTGTCTAGATTTGATCCTTTTCCTGCTAGTCTCCATGCTGGTCACTGCTGCAACGCTCTACCTTCCCAATCACGTGATCGTCATTTACCACCGCATCTGTTATTATATCTCCGGTGAATTCGCCTACAAGACGTCGACCAACCTCTCGGGGGAAGCATTAACTCTCGCGGGAGATGGCCTACGGATTACTGCAGACGCAATAGATTCGGTGGTCACTCCAACGTTGCGCGTGGTTGAATCAGCCAGGGAAGCGTTAAAAGAGCTTTGATACTTTGATGATACCCCCTATGTGCTTTATTGGTGCTGGCGTTTGTACGGCCATGGTGTTCGGGATTGACCATTCGGAGTGGGAGAATGTCTGATGTACGCGGCTTGTTGCTGCCCAATATGCTCACAATGAAGATTCAATCTCCGTACGGCGTTCAAGCGCCGGTTGTTTAATACATCCTACCACGCGGCTGCTGGAGCTTGGAGGATTGAACTTGTGGTGAAGGGTGTTTTGGATTGAGTGGATTGCTTTCCTTGCATTGACACCGACCTCAGCACTCGGCCGCGACACATTTCTTGCACAGCTGGCCCTGTCACTGCTCCGCCTGGGTCGCCAGAGTTCCTGTCGCCCATTTGTCAATGCGCCATCAGCCGCCCCCGAATATGCGGGCCCAAAATGGTATAATGTACAGTAATTCTTCCGCCCGGGGCTAGTGATGTAATGTAATGTAATATAATATTATTTTCCACATGTCTTTGCGTGATGTTCTCTCCAATGATTCCCATTGCGCCGTCGCCATGCAAATGCAAACCCAGGGGCCAGTATGTGCGGACAATTCCAGCATGATCTGTCCGTTTCGTTTTCGCACATGTTTTCAAACCGTCTCTTTCTGCTCGTCCACCACTTCGCTCTCGCTCTCACCCCTCGCCCTCTGGGCGGCAAAGGCGACCTTGGCCTGTTCCAGCGCCTCTCTCTTCTCTTTCTGCCTTTGCTCGCTCTGCTCCCTCATGAGGCGCTGGTGGCGCTCGATCTCGGCCCTGATCTCCTCCTTCTCGTAGGGGATCTTGTGCGACTGTTCGGGCGTGGGCCAGAAGCCCGGCACGGCGAAGCGGTTCTCCAGGTTTGTCCCGAAGTAGTACATGTAGCCGATCGGGAAGGAGAGGTAGAGTCCGAACTGTTTCATAGAGCGGAGGGGAGGGGAGTTAGTAAAGACGAAAAGGTAAAAAAAAAATATGATGGAGAAAAGAAGGAATCAACATGTGGAGGAGACAGATGGTCGTGTTGAGGCGAAATACCCCACCGGGCGGTGGGAACGGGAGGGAGAGGGTTTATCGTAGTGTAGATATGTATACCTTGAAGATCTCGAGGTTCGTCCCGCGCAGCGTGCGCTCAATGAATTTACGAACCACCATTATCACCGCCGTCGCCTCGCGGGCGTCCGGTGCCCCCCAAGAAAACTGAGGGAGTGGGAGGAACTTCTGCACACCGTACTCCCGTAGATGGGGATGTCGATATCTCTTTCACGAGAAGAGAGGATGCTGGAGGGAGCCAGGGAACGTATGTATGCGTATGAATAGGCGTCTGTAAGTGTGTGGATGATTCGGAGCGGAGTGCAGGAGGGGAGGGAGGGTTCAATGTACTAGCAGAGAAAATGAAGGAGGAGCAGGAGAGGTCGCGGATGGTATCTGCACCAAGGAGTCCCTCGCACGAGGTATGTAGATATTTTCGGGAACTTGGAGGAAATTCTCGCCGCAGAGCAGAGGATTTGTCCAGGCGGAGGAGCAGTCGCAGCAGTGGGAGAAGTGGCATGACCATCTGCTTCGTACCTACCTGGTCCCCAATTTTTTTTTGGTTGGCGAAGCTTGTCCGCAGCCTCGCCCGCATCTAGGTGAGTTGAAAGACGCCAGCCTCGCGCTGCTTGATCGGGCGCTTGGCATTTCAGCCTTGCTTACAGCGATTCATTGCTTTTATTGGTACGAGATGAACTGCATTCTCTGTTCTCTATGTATACCTATGTAGGTCAAGGTAGGTGTATATGGTCTATACAAATGGTTACGTCCAGTTCATACCTCTTGCTGCCTTTCTTTTTCTTCATTTCCCCTTATCTTCCTCTCTTCATCTTCCCTCTTCTTCGCCCTCCATTTCAACCGACTTTGATCATCACCACCAACAGCGGCAGTGTAGCCAACTCGACTAACCCAACCAACGTGAGAGTCCAGCCGTTTCTCATCGCCTCAATCATTGGATTCGTCGCTGCGCTCGCGCCCGCACCCAAGAGGCACCGGACAAGATTCGACGCAGCGCTGGCCGTCGCGGCCCTTTTCCGGTGTAGGTTAATGACCAGGACGCTGAGGGTATTGAACCCGACCATCGTGGTATACCCTATCGCACCAAGCATGATGATCGGCCCTGCTATGCTGACTGGCCGTTCCAAAAGCCATCCATAGACGATGGTGAAAATGGCCCCCGAAGGCGAAGAAGGGCATTCCGATCTCCAATCTGGCTCGCTCGATCGGCATCTTGGTCAAATCGCCTTGTCTCTTGCGGTCAACTTCCAATCCAGCTTTGAGTGCATGTCTCCTGAAATTTCCATCGAGAATCCTCGTATTAGTTATCGTTGCCAAGATGGTCCCTACAACCTGAGGGATGAAGAGAAATCCTTGCAGCGTACTGCTCAGGCCGTAGATATTGTGGAATTGTACCGTGAGACTGGCGGAGATGGCGTAGAAGCCTGTGTAGATGATACCCATGTACAAGAGCAAGATTGCAGTCTCTGGATCACTGACAATGGTTGGGGAGGCAAGGACGTCCCATTTGCGCTTTCGGATATTGGCCTTCTCCTTCTCTGTCCCGTCTTGTGGAGTGGCCTTTTGTCGAGTTGTGAATGATGAATATGGTCGGTCATTTGTTGGGGTCCGTTCAATGGTGGTGGTGATCCCACTTCGGGCCTTAGATTGTTTGTCTAATATCTCAACATCTGCTCGGGCATGGACCGTGCCATTGTCTTCATCTTCTTGCGTCGTTGCGTCTAAGGTAATTTCGTTCTTGTGCGCGTTGCTGTCAGACGCTTCATGGGAAGTCATCCTGTCAGCGGGCTTGTCTTCCATCTGGATAACTCACTTCGGTGCAAGATAACGTTCCAGACACAGGCTGCGATTGTTGGAGCAAAGGCGGCATGGTATGGTTCAAGGTCTCGTTCTATTCGAGTAAAAACACATAAATGCATGAGACCATGGTAAGGAAAGGCGGTTGGAACTCAATAGTACAATTCAATTAACCTCGTTGTCGACGGTGATCGTCCCTTGTTATTGGTTGTATCAAGCCAGTGGAGCGTTTTTCAGGACCGGTAACGGCCCGATTGTCCGGTCCTTTTGGGCTGGAGCAATGATGACGAAAACCTATTGTGGCCCTCTTGAATAAAACCGGCAATCTCTTGTTGTCAGCGAAGCTTCGATGGCACTTTCAGCATCAGGTCTCGGAAGAAAAGACATCTCTCATGTGGACGATGAACACGCTGGGGTCGATGTAGGACTCCAAACAGGATACCGCTTCAAGGCGGGCTCTTGTCTTAGCACTACGATTTCGGCGTGAATCTGGCGACAATCAAGTTCAAATCATTGTCGTGCGGCCGCGGCCACTTCGCATAGTAGATCCACTTCTGCTCGTCCTTATCCCACTTACGGTGCGGCACAAAGGCGCCGACGGAGTAATAATTGTCGCGCATATACAGCGGCTGGTAGCTGGGCGGTCCCTTGCGATCCAGGAATTCATCAGTTCCGGCTGCGGCTTCTGCATCGGTAAGCTGATACAGGCGTGGTTCTGGTTTTGTGGTCTTCGCTCCTTTCTTATCCCATTTTCCAAAACGGATGATGGTACGAGTGGTTGTGTCAAGATGTATTTGCAGAATCCGTGCATAGGTGAGCGGGCTCTTGGTTGCTTCCGTAACGATCTTGGCATGTCGATCCAGCAACTTGACATTCCAGTCCGGGTTCCTTCCAGGAGCGATTACCGGCAATGGTTCGCGGTTTTCCAGGTTTTCCTGCCATTGCGCAAGGTCTAGAATGACGTTGAGATTGTTCCACGAAAGGACGCAGCTCATACACGTACAAACATTTCGCGGATCGATCTGCTTGATGTGTTGATACGGAATCTTGTGGATTCGACCTCTACCCTGCCCTTGCTCGCTGATAAGCGCTGGTCGAGCCACCAAAGGAACTTGGTCGAGTGATATAGGTGGAGGAAAGCACTGCCGGAGAATCCAATAGCGACGGTTCAGGATCTCCTCGGCGATGGATCGCTCGTTGTTCAGAATAAATGTGCGCATTGACTGGTTGAGTCGAAGCAAGTTGAAAATGTCGGTAGGTTGTAGGAAGCCCAGTATTATGGACAGCAACTCCTGTGGAAGATCTAGGAATGATTGGACGTCGGAATGCACTTTTCGAGCTTGCTTCTTTTGCAGCCGTCGTTGAATGCGGGCTGTCTTCTTCGAATGCAATGCCAGGGCGGCTGTGGTGTCGACCAGAGGTTCCTTTTCTGCAAAAGTTTTATGTCGCCTCCAGGCCACGTTGTTGACATAGTGAATAGGCACCTCCTCTAACGGATTGTCTATTTGTGCCCCGGGTGGATTGGCTTGAAGGGTGACACCATTAATGGTCGATGAGTCGTTCTTCGGACCATCCACGGCGTCGAATGCCTTGGACACATGCGATGCTGCATGGGTCCGGTTGGGGGGCGGTTCAATAACATGGGCTGATCGTTGCGGCATTATCGCTGCTCCACCTTGGAGAGCTGTGCCAGCCCAGTATTCTGTCTTAGAAGGAGATAGTGAAAGTATCCACAGAGAGCACACATTGAAATATCGGTGTTTGATTGGTGAGAAAAATGCAGATATACCGAAGCAAACCGAAGCGAGGCTGAGAAGGCTGAGGCTCGGTGGTGTCGAATGCGCAGCTATTGCCAAGAAATGACGTCACTAACATCAAACTGCTCTGATGCTTCTGCCAAGGCCTTGCCAAGTCCTAGCGAGTACCACATCAGCACATCAACCGCATTGGCAGTGTCCTGGGTGTCTTCATCTTGACATCTACGGACCATGGCTTCATTTTCCGCTGCTCGCCTCTTTCAATTGGGGCTATAGACAATCACTTCTGGCCACTGCATGTCTCATCGACGCGATGATCAGAGCGTGCCTAGAGGGATGCCTCATGACGATCAGGTGTGAAATGATCGAGGCCCGCGATGAGACCGCATACCTCCTTTTGTAATTGTGATTCTCTCCGGCGCAAAGACAACTCCAAGTGTATGTTGATGATGAAGCCGAGAAAACGTCCTCGATTCCATTACCAGCGCCGACTTTTCCAAATATTTCGACGCTTTCAAGGCTGCTAAATCGCTTTAGGACATTGTCTGGGCGGCGGTGCCATCTCCGTACGAGATACCGAAACATGTCATCTAAAGTAGGATGAAGCTTATGGAGGAAAAAATGGGAGAGGCAGAAGGCAACAAGCTGGAAACAACAGAGTGACATTGAACCTGTTCGGCGACCTGGAGAATGTTCGGCGACCTGGAGAAATCGTGCTCAGATCGTGAGATGATGTCTCAAGGAGAGTTGCGAAAGGCAAGCTGGTTTAAGACGGACACGGTAGTCGAGCTGAATTTCTACGATGAAAGCCCGAGGAGTGAGCTCGTTTCTGTTGGAGGACAACTTTGCGACGAGCGAGACAAGGCCGACCAGGTCTGCGCTGGGATCGGGGAGCGCGAGGTTCATGAGTTGAGACACCGGATGCGTCTGTGTAGTGCACGCGCTGTGAGTGCTGGTTATGGAGAAAATGAATTGAGAAAGTGGCGGGTGGTTGTGTCCATACTCGTACATCGTCGGATCGAATTGCGCTCAGCAAGACAAGGCTTTTAGCTATGGACATGGTAATGGGAGCGATGAAGACGCACAACACAAATCGAAATGTGATGCATGGAAGGAAGCCCTTAATGGGTAAATTTCTAAGCTAGAGGGCTGTTAGTCAGGGTCGAATGTGTCGTCCATATTATTCTGCGAGATCATAGAAAGAAAAATTCTCCTCTGCTTTTGTTCAATGATTAAAGTCGCCGCGAAGGCCTTATACATTTTAAATTGCTGTACAAAGTTGTCCACAGGAGGGACAAATTATGCTTCGGTCTTTTGCATTAGCTTCTTGCGTTCGTAAGAACATCTCGCATGCTGAAAAACCACACTCAAAAACACCTGTCGTAGTCGAACATTAGATAATGTTACAGAATTCGTCCCTTAACCACCGCTCTCTAATTTAAAAGTGTAGCTTGGACTTCAACCCTTCAAAGGCCATGCCGGGATGCCAGCTCTCCCTTCTCGATTCTGTGGTGGCAGCGGAACTCCTTCTACGCTCGCTCACAACGCTGTTGTTGCGGCTGGCGGAAACGCTATATTCGTTGCCAGGCCTGGCCTTGTGGAACAGTTCTCTGCGGAGCGGGACGTCGTAGATGCGGCCGGGTTGTTGGGGTTCGTCGGTGGGCAGGAGGAATGATGGAATGTATTTCTTGAGGGCAGACATTTCTTTTTTGGAGGTTGAGTTGAGATGTTTGTTGGGTTTGTTAGGGCTTGGCTGATTTGTTCTGTTTGTTTGAGTCTTTTGGACTTTGGGTGCGAGCTTGGGATTTTGGGTTCTTCAAATACGGACCGCTGTTAGGCTTGGAGTTGGATATTCCCGGTACAGGCTCTGATTGTTAGGATTGCAATGTATTGAATGATGCAGATGGAAATCTCGTTCTAAAGACGACTGACAAAGGAGTTATATATACATTCGCATCTGATGCTCATCTAAACAATAATCTCGCAAAACAGAAGAGCTGCGTGTAGGGGCGGGAGGAGGTTTGCGTCATTGCGAGGGTCTTCTTTTGCTCCAGCCAAAAACCGCGCAACTCTGACAGCTTCTCCGAGGTTTACAAAGCTGCTGCGTATCCAGTTCGAGTAAAGCGCGCATCTTTAAATGGGACGACGATCAGTGGGCTCGGTGGGTAGGAACGACATCGACCGTTGAACGGAGCTGACAAAGCGAGCGATTTCTTTTGCGAGCTGAGGAGAGAAAGGAAAATAGTTGAGAGAAGCGAAGGTTGAAGTCCGAGGAGCCGGAGATGCCAAGCCATGACGTCACGCCGATGTTGCATCCTGCGCGCTGCTCAGCCTCGTCCAAGCCTCGTTCAGCGAAAGGAAAATTCCAGCGTGAGCCATTGCCCGCCTATGATGTTTGGTCTTTTGTGGATTATCAGGCCTTTTCTGATGGTAGAGTTGGTGGGTTTTGCATCCCTTCTTTCTGATGCAGCCCGTACTGCCCGTACTGAGGGTGGGTGCTACGGCCAGCCTTGTTCCGAAGCAAGGCTGAGAATCCACCTACGAGACGGATCCATCGCCCACAAGAGCTAAATTCGGCTGCGAAAAGCCTTCCATAGATGGTAGTACGCTGGTCTTTCTGCAACAAGGAACTCACAGCAGCTCACAGGAAAATGTTATTGACATTCTTGGAAAAGCAGAAATTCGAATGCACGCCTATTTGATATCTGTGAAGGCTCGCAGTCGTATCCAACTGAGATATCCGCACCCTCAGAATGGTCTTTCGCTTAGAAATGCTTCCAGTATCCGTCTCTTGCGTGCGTCCAGTGCCTTCTTGTCCCTGCCTTTGAGCCGCGCTTCATTCTCAGCCCTAAAGACAACAGGCGCAAATGTTTCAGCATATGCCCCGACAAGTTTCTTTCGTCGCTCTGCGATGACCGCCTCCGCCTCCGCACCCGTCTCTGAGGTGACCGAAGAGGACGAGATGCTGTTAGTACGGGGTCGACGTAATGCCGGGAAGAGACTTCTCTTGCTAGGTGCTTCTTGTGTCGATGTCGAGAGCCGATGTCCCGAGTCGCTGGAGAGTGTTGACGCTCTCGACCGCCCGAAGGACAGCCGACTTGACGAGGTCGGCGTAGTCGGTGTGGCCGATCCAGGAGCTGGAGCACCGCTACTTATCATCTCATTGACAATCCGTATGAGCAAGAATGTGATAAAAGTCAGTGACACGCTGTGAACTGCAGAAGCAGACATGGCGTCCATAACCACATCCTGGATCTCTTGCGGTGACAGCTGCGTCTTCCCTTTTTCCAAAGAGCTCAATCGTCTCTCAACCTCAGCCCATGGCCCAGCAGGGACTACACCGTCTCTTAAAGACCGAAGGAAGGACACGAGGGTTTCGGCGAGCACTTCCAGTCGAACGATGCTTGGCACATCCGGGCCAAAGTTTATGTCGAGACGATTTGCCGTGTCCAATGCCTCCCTCACGCCAACCAACATGGCAGACCTTTCTTCACCTTCGTGGAAGGTCCAAGTGTCATGACTGAAAGGCCAAGACGTTCCTCCAGTCTCATACTGCCATGGCGGTTTCTCCCCTTCGTGCAACATTCCCCATTCTGCTATCGACCGTTCGATATAAATAGGAAGGATTTCACTGAGTGTATATAGTTCTTTGGGCGCCGAGTGATGGGCAGCCGAGTTCGTGGTCTCCATGATTTTTGTCAATCCCTTGGTTTTCGAGTGCTGGGAGAACTGTCGCACACCACCTTCAGGTGCCAATACCAATTCGTCAAGCGTACGATAGAACGATGACTGAAGCCATGTCCCTTTGACAGGTATGAAATGATCTCGACCGTTCTCGACCCTAAGTACTAGCACATCTTCGAGTTCCGCGTTTCCATCATTCAAGTCGTGTACCAACTCGCCATGAGAAATGTCAATCGTCAGGTCGACAACAGTGGTTTCGCCGGGAGACAGGACAATTTCGTACGTCCCTTTGTGCTCACCCTGCTCTGATGGATGGATAGAGCCAGGTTCAACGCTAAGTTCGAGCCATTTTGGTACAACACGTGCATCTTTGTCGGACTCCGAAGGACGCTCCACGAAAGAAAATGTGGCAGTTATTTGTCCTGTGTTTGCTATGGTGACCATTCTCGTCTTCTGCACGCCGTACCGAACTTCGCCAAAATGTACAACGTTCATGTCTGCCGCACCGTCAGCGTTCGGTATCGGCTCTTCAGAATGGTTGTCCACTACCACTGTTACCGATGGACGGCCTTCGTTCTCGGCCTTGTCCAGCTGTTTAGCAACATCCTGATGCACCTTCGCCTTCAGATCCGGTATGACGGCGTCGTATAGGATGGTAAAAACAGCATTCAGTGGCTTGTGGTCGGATGAGAGTACCCGTTGGTGCGAGATGTAGCTGTTTAATTCAATCATGTCTCCATAGTCCTCGTGTGACTGTACGAGTTCTGCATCATGAAGTACATCCTGAGTTTCCTCATATTCGTCGTAGTCATCGCCATATGCAAGTCCATCTGTATCGGGATCATAATCGAATAGCACGTCGTGCTCTGCGCTGGCCTCGTCGATCCCGCGGGCTTTCATCGATTCGTCCTTTTTGCGTGCCTCTTCCCGTTGCCTGGCCCTCTCCTCATATATGTCCTTGTCGCGGCGAGTTCTGTACAGGATTCTGTCGCACCAGCTGGGACTCCTCTTCTTGTCTCCCGAGTCGAACATCCCAACACTGCCCACGTCATATTTGTAGGTGGGCAAAAAATTGATGTCTCCTTCCCGCCAGCCGTCGTGAAATGCCTTGCCCAGTCTTTGTTGTGCGCGCAGTTGGTCGTGTGCCAGCAGAGACTGAAGGGTAGTGTGGAGCGAAGCAGGATCGGATTTCGGGTCTAATTCCGGTTCGGCGGTGCTCTCAGTGGCTGGTCTTTCAGCATCTTTGTATTCGTAGTGGGGATTTGGAGCCGGTAGATGCGGATCACTTGATGAGGCACATACGTAACCCAGTTCACTGTCAATTTTGCGTTTTGACTTGTTTTGGATATCGTACTCGTTCTGTGTATGAAGCAATAGCAGTCTCCTGACGTCCTGGCCAGGGACATCGTCCAGACGGTAGTTGAGGTCGCCAAACCAGAAAGCAAAGTCCTCGTCCCCAATCTTTTCCTCTCCAGTCTCAACAACGTCGCTGTCTGTAACGGGAGAGAACCGAGCTCTGCTTAAAATTTGATTGGTATCCCAGATTCGGCGAGCTAAGGTTGCTTGGTCCGCGCCAGCGGCAAGATGACAATTGATGAAGCAGAGCTTGGTCGCCTCTGCCACTACGAGTCTCGCGGCAACGGCACCTTTATTGCCGAAATATCCCATCAGACCAGTGCCCACAGACGTCGTACTCACCGAACTAATGCTCGGCGCCAATTCGGGAGAGGCAAAGATGAGGAGGAGTAAGCCAAGCAGCTGTTCTTCGGCCACCTTCTTGTAGCCCTTGGGCAGAGCTCGCCTCAAAGACTTCTTCCACTTTTTGGCAGGGTTTGGATCTGTATAAGGCTTGATGGCCTCCGTCATCGAAGTCACGTCAATGACTTCCTGTAGTCCTAGAACGTACAGGTCGATTTGTTCACGATGTGCCTCGGCCGGAGCATCATCCAGTGGTGTGGTAACGCTCTTCCTTGTCGTTGCTACATGCGCTTCTTGAGACTCGACGGATTCGATGTTTTTATCGCTGTCAGAATCGTCATCACTGTCCTCGACTGAAAGGCCGGATAAGTTCTGTGACAGGCCCTTGGCACCGTAGCCACCAACAAACCAGGCACCTAAATCCTTCTCGGTGCCACTGATTGCAGCAACATTCCAAGTGCCGACTTTGATTTTCATCGACTTCTTCCGGATGTATTCATCCTTTCGAGCCTTGACAGCAGCCGAGAGGGATTGAGGCTCAGAGCGATCGGCCTCGCGTCCTTGTACTTCGGGGGACGGCGGATAAACGCCTTGTAGCTTCGTGCCCGATCCCCAGGGATCTCCAGCTTTCCATGGCTTTGGTGAGAGATAGCTCTCTTCATTTGCCCTGGACGACATAGCTGCCAGCGACGAAGGATCCGTCGGTGATCGTTGATTCCGTTAACTCATTGTGGCTGCATGCCAAGGGCCAGCTTAAGTCGAGGTCTAAATTGACGTTGCTCTCATGGAAGCCACGGGGTGTTGGTTGGTGTGATGGTCAGCTGTTGCGTTGCTGTTGTGATTGCGAGACGTGATTATAAGGGAGTCTCATGGCTATTTGATCTCCAGCAATCGAGGTCGCGTGGGCAAGTCATGACATCTTCCCAAAGCTGTGGAAGAATGTTGGATGACTTCGGAATGACAAAGCCATTCAATCAGCAAGGATTTGCTGTTAGGGGCCTGCCGGAGCCTGAGCTCGCCACAGGGGCGGCAAGCTGGGCAGCACTGGAGGAGATGAAGTCTCTGTTTGGTGCGGCTAACCCATCGGTCCGCCAAGCCTAGCGAGCCCAAACAAGGGCATGTGGGTGTCTGGGTGCCCCTAAGCTCTTCCCTAGGGCTCATCAGGCCTAACAAGTAGATAGGCATCCCCATTGTAGGGTTAGTGACGCCTGGGTAATACGGTTTCAGGTGCCTGGTGCCCACCTTCGTCATCTCGTTGGCAGATGTTACAAACCCGCTTGATGATCCTACCTGACAACAACGTCCAGCACTGCAACTGCGCAACGTCTTACCAACAAGCAACATGGGAATTTTCAAGAATTCCATCCTGGATCTTCTCGCTCCCTGATGGACCCTCGTCCTCTCCCCTCACGATGATCGCTTTGTTGTCGATCCTTGGATTCCAGTTTCATCATGAATACCCGTCCTGTCATCGATGAGTCGGCCGGGCCTATTGCGCTCTCAGCCTCGTTCAACAGCGATGCGAGCTGTTTCGCCGTTGGCCTCGACACGGGCTTCTGTGGTATGTCTGGAGAATACCCTCCCCTCGATCTCGGCGATGACCTTCTCGAGTGTTGATGTTCTCTCCAGTCTTCAATTCAGATCCCTGCGAACTTAAGGCTTCCAGAGGTACCACTCTGCCAGTTGAATCCCCTCAGATCGTCACATTCTGATACAAGATGCAGACTTAAATGCCGGAATTGGTACAGCTGAAATGCTTGGACGATACAACTATCTAGCCTTGGTAGGGGGTGGCAAGAATCCTAGATGGCCTCAGACAAAAGTACGGATTGCGCGGAGTGAATGAAGAGTTGGGAAGCTGATATACACTGGCAGGTCATGATATGGGACGACGCCAAACAGAAAGTCGCCATCACACTCGAACAAAAGACCGCTGTGCTGCGAGTGCGCCTTACCAAGTCGTGGATTGCCATTGCCATCCAGAACAGCATTAACCTCTACAAGTTCTCCTCGCCTCCCGAAAGAACTGCCATCTTTGAAACGGCAGACAACCCGCTTGGATTATGCTGTCTGGGCTCTAGGATCGTTGCTTTCCCCGGTCGCTCGCCTGGGAAAGTACAGCTTGTGGAACTGGGCTCAGGAAACGTGAGCATCATCCCTGCCCACACGTCTGCCCTGCGAGCAATGGACTTGAGTAGGGATGGCCAACTCTTAGCCACAGCAAGTGAGACTGGCACCCTGATCCGTGTCTTCTCTACCGCAAACTGTACCAAAATTGCGGAGCTGCGTCGTGGGGTGGATCCTGCCTATATCTTCAGCATTGCCATCTCTCCCGATTGCAATATGCTCGCTGTCACCTCGGACAAATCGACGTTACACATCTTCGATTTGCCGCCGAATCCTTCTTCACAGTCACAACCAAACAGCCCCCTCAGTCCTTCTTCCCAACAGCGCCGCTCTCAATCACCACATATCCCTACCATGGCCGAAGAAGAACCGCCAACAAATCAAAAATGGGGCTTTCTTTCGAAGATCCCGCTGCTCCCTCGCGTCTTCTCGGATATCTACTCCTTTGCGTCTGCGCATTTCGAGATGGGCGACGAGAGTGTGGGTTTCAATCACTCGACGCTATCATATTTGCCCGCGCTCGGCACTTTACCAAATCGGCCGCAAAAAGGGATCCTCGGCTGGATAGATAATGCCACGATCATCTGTATCGGGACAGGAAGAGATGCGCGATGGGAAAGGTTTAGAGTTGGTGAGAGGCCAGGGGTGACGGATGAAGGTCATAGAAGCGTTTGGAGGGATGGGTGGAGAAAGTATTTGGGAAGCTGAAGGCGACGACTAACTTGGTTCACGGGAACGCGGATTGAAGTGAACACAGTGAAATGGCTGCTTTGAAATACCCAGACAGCAACGACGGGCTGTGAATTATTATCGCCATAATATCGACAAACATCAGGCGACAGGAGACGTGCCAGAATCCCCCGTGGAGCTCGCACATCTGTTCAACACCAGGCGAAGGAATTCTTTTTGACTTCGAGCAAGAAAGAAGACGATCAATCACGAACCCTATACTACAGGAAATGGCCGCCGGAGGCTATCGATCCTACTTTTCGGCAGACTGGCGTTGGCTTTGGACTGCATTGGAGCTTATCCTCGCTCAGAAGGGCGAGTGGGATATACGCGACATGTGATTATTGGTTTGTTTTTTTTCTCCTTCAGTCGATTGACCAAAGGCGTTTTATGACATGTGGCCCAAAAAGTGCGCTGTATCATGTTGGGCTGGAAGCAAAAATACCCCTGGCAAAGGAGGATCGACCTCGACAGATAGAAATGATCAACGTTTTGATACATCTTGTGTCTTTTGTCTCTGTTTTCTTTTTGCAAGCCCATCATCGTGGTTTGCGGGAAAACCTCTATATTTTGCACTTCCACGATCGCGGAACATGGAACATGGAACATGGGACAAGGCAGCAGGGAACAGGAACTTGTTCTCTCAAACGGCAGTATGCAATATGCACAAGGCACAGGATTGATATCTGACAAGCAGAGCCTTTGCAAGGCACTGGATTCTACCTTTGTAGCATACTGGGGGCCTAGGATGTGCGTAGGACCGAAGAGGTAGGCCGCGACGATATGGTACCGCTGTAAAAGCCTCAAGAAAGACTCAAGCCACAACACATGGGACGGCAAAAGAAAACAGTGCAAGTATGCGCATTCACTTTTTTGTTCTGCCCTTTTTACTTTTTTGGCTCTTCATTTTCCCTCCCTATTCTTCTCTCCGCTTTCTCCCACACTTCCTCAAGCTCCGATTCCGATTCCGAATCTGAATCCAACTCCACGATCCATTCGCCCCCAGCCACCTAACCCGCCGTACCTACATCCCGAATGTCCAGCAGTGCCAAAAGCATAAAAAAGGAAAGAAAGAAAGAATAGAGGAACGCCGACTACCACTTGATTCGAGTTGATTTCCGCGCCGCCAGCAGAGGAAAAAGGGTGGTTGAGAGCCCCACGAAATTGGGATAGAGTTGGATAGGAGGTAGGTACGTGCAAATCAAAACATCTTCAACTCCAAGGGTTCCAAGGCTCCATCGGCGGAGGAAGTGGTGGAGGATACTGCCAATATTGAGACTGATAAAACTGCAGCTCAAGGGCACGAGGATAATGTGTAGGCAGAAGATGAAATTGTGCCGGCCGGCCGGACCATTGCCAGTACTCAGTTCCAGGAGCTGGATCCAACAGACTTGTGGACTCGTGAAATAGTTCCAGAGCGGGATTAAGACCAAGACCATGCACAGGGCCAAGATCACAATTTGGGCCAAGACCAGGATCATGACCCGCGATCCCACCCTGTCCTCCTTTGACTCCTTTGTGTCGGCGACGACCTCGAGGAGAGGGCCCCTAACTCAACGCCTTCTGGTACTGGAAATTCCCAAACCCTCCCGGTGTCATGGACCCCATCATCCCGGCACCACCAGTATGTGCAGGGACAGGCGTGTGCGAGGAAGGCCCGCCTCCGCCCTGTCCACCCGCCATACCAATGTTCCCAGTCTGTGGTGTCGTCGGTGTTCCATTCTGATTGTAGAAGGTCGCCCCATTCATGTTCGGAGTGCTGAAGTCACGCGTCGTCCCTGGAGCCCCTCCACTTCCGCCACCAGCGGCATTACCGCTGGTTGGCATCTGCGCATTCAGTCCCCAGACTTGAGATCGGTATTTATCCTCTTCGATTATGCCATTGAAGATCTTCTCCTTCATCTTGAAGTACACTTGCCCAGTAAGCAAGGAGTCCGAGCCAGCTTGGTGTGCTTGTCCGATCCGCGGAACGGCCAGCTCTTCAGCAATGTCTTGCAGACCTGATTTGGTCATTATGCGCTGGACCATCATCGCCGCTTCCTGGGTAAGAGGTTGTCCGCTATTAACTTGACCTTTTACACCAGCGTGCTTGAGGATGAATTTGATGTCAAACAAGGACGGGAAGAACTTCTCCAAGTACTTGTGGAACATCACTTCGTCCTCAGGTAAGGGTTTGCAGATCATGAGTTTCATAAGGTAGCCAAAGTCGTAGCCTGAGTGGAAAGAAATCCAATGTACATCGGGGTCCAGCACCAGACCAGAACTGATCAACAGCGCACCAAAATCATGGGGGTCGATTCCATGCTTCGCATGTCGGTCAAAGTCAATGCCAGCTTTTGAAAGCATCTGCGTCGACTCTCTCGCATACATGTCCGTTTCCAGAGAGAACTTAAAGTTGAACTGCCACGTACATGGTGTAGGTAGGACACTGGTATGGAACTGAGACTTCTGAGGAGCGGCGTCAGCTGGAGGGAGGGTGCCGTCAGGTTTAAATAGAGTGATTCCCAACTGAATCATCTTGAGGAGATCGACATTACACCGTAATGTTTGATAGTGATAGTCTGCCTTTGTGGTGAATTGGCCGATGGGCCGAGCAACAATACCTGGGAATTCGGTGTCCTAGACAATCTATGTCAGCACAGTCAGGAATGACCACAAACGAAGACAGTCGCCTACCATTGCAATGTATGGGTAGATATCCACCAGTTGTCTCAATGTCGCCATCTCTTCCTTGAGATTATGCTTCCACACGTTTCGGATCCTGGCGTCGTCTTTATTCTCCAGCGGACCCCCGAGGCCATCGTATGACTGGTGAGCTTGCACTGGACCTCCTCTTGAGAATCCCATTTGGGCCATTTGACTAGGGAGAAGGCCGCCATCTAGCATGCCGCGCTCAAAGCCGTTGTTCAGGTTGCCTGCCAAAGCGAATGGGCTTGCGTTGGAAGACCCAGCGGCACCGAAGGACGGAGTGCCCAGATGGGTGGGAGGCGGAAGGGCACCATGTTGATGTGAGGATGCGTGTGACTGAAGGTGATTTTGCTGAATATGATAAGGTCCATTTATGGACTGATTTCCATAGCGCGGAGGCGCCATGATGAAGGTCGAGTAGGTATAGGTAGTCGAAAGTGCGGAGGAGATGCAGCAGACGATGGTAAATCAAATGTGTTCATTGCGGGAGTATGGAAGGCTGTGGTTGAGACGGTTATTGTTGAACCGCCGAGTGGTCCATGAGTGCAAGAGTCGAGACCGCCATTGGCTTTACCGGAGAGAAGGTTGTCGGGCGTTCATGGTTCAGTGTAGTGATTTGCGCAGACTCGATGTAGGTGTGCTAGTGATAGTTCATCGCAAACATGCGGCGGGACAAAGTCTAGTCCCAAGTCTACGAGTGCGACACTTAAAACGGCAAATGCGCGGCCGTAATAGGGGGGAGTATTGACCACTCTAGTGACACTACGTGATGCAGGAATTCACTCGTCTGACAACATTCTTTTTGATCTCTTGAGGGGTAGGTTAGCTACCAGCGCCCAATAACGCCTTCCAGTCTCTCATAATGTTGCTGTCAGACAGTATGCCACGACTGCAGAAGCTGCTTCGGTTATCACTTGTCAATTGCTTTCCGCGATCAAAGATCTCGTAGGAGGTACTCTCCATCAAGCTCCCTCTCTTCCCCTCAAAAGACCACCTTGGGTCTACCTCTACGCGACTCTCCTGCGAACTCTAGAGCTTCGACATTAGCCTCCTCCTGGTTCTATCCTGTCAGCGTCGCCAGTCATAGCTCCCAGCTCATCATGGCACCTCCGAACAACCCAACGGGGTTCAGTATGAAAGCCTTCACCGATGCAGCAACAAGCAAGGAGTGGCGGGCACGGGATCCATGGGCAAGACAGTAAGCAAGATGAAAGAGCACGGTGAACAATGCTGACAAAACTCTAGTGAGGCATGGCGATACACCGGACCTTTCACGAGATGGAATCGATTCAAGAGAGCATTCCCCGGATTTGGAATTGCTGTGGTCGCGTTCACGGGCTATGTCATCTTCGAGCAATTATTCTTGAAAGACTCCCATGGTCATGGTCATGATGAGAGTGCAGGACACCACTAGACAATCCCAACGCCAGAAGGACAATACCTCTGCTCACGACCAAGTGCTGGAGTGAGCTGAAGAAAACCCACGACAGAAGAGCACGGCCCGAGTGAATGGTTATTGTACATATAAGAGACAACTGGGGTGGCCATGTACAGAAAGCGAAGATGGGAATATTGGAAAAACGCCCTGCAACACTGCCGCACTGCCTTGGGAAAGCACAGGCTCATTCATGATCGTCCAAGCCTACCTCCGCAAAGAGTATGCAGCCTTGCTTTCCATGCAGCATAGCCTTGCGCTCGGAAAAAGCTTTAATTAACGACATGGTTCCGTGGAAACAGGAGGACTCGATTGTTCAATTTTACGTGGAAGGAGAATTCTCGGCCAGAAAACTCTTCCTGTTGTCTCTGTGCTCCTTTCCTCGGGCCACCTCAACTTCCTTCGTCGTCTTGGGACTTGTTCGTGTGTAGTTTGAGTCGTCACTTCTCGTGACCGGGGTGCTGAGGAACCCAGATGTTTCTTGCTCGTGGTCACCTTCTCTTTTGATTCCCGCGAGTGTGGAGTAAGATCTAAACCACAAAGGGCAAATTTTGCCAGGCCAGTCAGAAGTTGAGCATGGATTCTGATGCGGAAAAGAGGAAAGCGACCGCGAAGCCGGCGAGTAGCATAGACGCTCTTGCAGACCCTTATCTCCTTATCGTCCGTGTTATATGTTATAATGCAGTTGATGGCGAGCTCTGGATGCTTTGGCCTTGGTGTTGGTGTCGGCTAGGGCAAAGCATTGCCTTTTTCATCGTGAGGAGTTGGCAGTCATTTGGCCGCTATAAGGGACATAATACATACATATATCTTGTCTGGACGCTCCGACCTTTCTTCTCCTCATCTTCTGCCTTTGTCGCATCGTTCTGTCTTTTGCTGTCCTTCCAGTCAAGTGGTTCTCTCCGCCAGTCAGCCATGGTTCTTGAGCGTGTCAAGCAGTTGGCCCAACAGGTGTCCAACACCGTTGCTCCTCCTCATCCATTTGACCCTCTCTCTTCCCTTGAGATTGAAACAGCCGTTTCTCTGCTTCGATCACAGCATGGCAAGTTGTATTACAACGCCGTCACGCTGTACGAGCCTCCCAAGGCTCAGATGCTGAAATGGCTGGCTGATCCCGATCACACACCAAAACCACACCGGGTCGCCGACATTGTGGTCATTACTCCCGAGGGCAAAGTGTTCGACGGCCAGGTCGACCTCACAGAGCGCAAGGTTGTCAAATGGGAGCATACTCCCGGCGTGCAGCCATTAATCACCATGGAAGATCTCCAAATTGTCGAACATGTTGTTCGCAAGGACCCCGGTGTCATTGAGCAATGCGGCCTGATTGGCATCCCGCCTGAGGAGATGCACAAGGTCTACTGTGACCCATGGACCATCGGATACGATGAAAGATTCGGCAATTCTGTTAGACTCCAGCAGGCCCTGATGTACTATCGACCTCACGTCGACGACTCTCAATATTCTTTCCCCCTCGATTTCTGCCCGATTTACGATGCAAACAAACAGAAGATTATCCACATTGACGTGCCCAAGGTTCGACGCCCTCTGAGCAAGGCACCACCGAACAACTATCATGTGAAATCAATCGAGGAGATCGGTGGCTACCGGACAGACCTTAAGCCGATCAACATCACCCAGCCCGAAGGTGTTAGCTTCAAAGTCCAGGGCCGCATTCTAGAATGGCAAAACTGGTCCATCCATGTCGGCTTCAACTACAGAGAGGGCATCGTCCTCAACAACATTACCTATTTCGACAAGGCAGAGGGCAAGGCCCGTCCTATCTTCTACCGCCTGTCTCTCGCCGAAATGGTGGTCCCCTACGGCAACCCTGAGCACCCGCATCAGCGAAAACACGCTTTCGACCTGGGCGAGTACGGTGGTGGGTACATGACCAACTCACTCAGCTTGGGATGTGACTGCAAGGGCAGCATTCACTACATGGACGCCGAGTTTGTGAACAAGGCTGGCGCCGCACAAACGATCAAGAACGCAATCTGCATCCACGAGGAAGACAACGGTATCCTTTTCAAACACTCGGACTTCAGAGACGACTCCGTCATCGTCACTCGCGCACGCAAACTAATCATTTCCCACATCTTCACCGCTGCGAATTACGAGTATTGCGTTTACTGGATCTTCCACCAGGACGGCACCGTCCAACTCGAGATCAAACTTACAGGCATCCTCAATACCTACGCAATGAACCCCGGCGAAGACACCAAGGGATGGGGCACGGAAGTCTACCCCGGCGTCAACGCCCACAACCACCAACACTTGTTTTGTCTGCGCATTGACCCCAACATCGACGGGCCCAACAACACAGTATTCCAAGTCGACGCCGTCCAGGGCGCTGGTGAACCGGGCTCCGTCGAGAACTATTACGGCAATGCCTTCTATGCCAAGAGGACCAAGTACACGACTCCCACAGAGGCTATGGCGGATTACAACGGATCTAGCTCGCGGAGTTGGGACATGTGCAATGAGAACAAGTTGAACCCATACTCCAAGAAACCCGTGTCGTACAAGCTGGTGAGCAGGGAGGTACCGGCGCTACTGCCCAAGGAAGGATCTCTAGTGTGGAAGCGGGCCGGCTTCTCGAGGCACGCCGTGCATGTGACGAAGTGTAAGTTCTCTCTCTCTCTCTCTCTCCAAAACCACACCCCACGCCCGCGAGATATACGATCTCTAACCGTCGTCATGTATGTAACCAGACTCGGACGACCAAGTGCACCCAGCAGGGCGCCACGTGCCGCAAACCTCGGGCGAACCGTCTATGGGCCTGCCGCAGTGGATCGCGGCGAACCCGACGGCCAAGATCGACAACGAGGACATCGTGTTGTGGCACACCTTTGGCATCACGCATTTCCCGGCCCCCGAGGACTACCCGGTCATGCCCGCCGAGCCGATGACGCTGCTGCTCCGGCCGCGCAACTTCTTCGTGCGCAATCCCGCCCTCGATGTCCCGCCCAGCTACGCGCGGACGCCCAGTGAGGTCGCCGCCGGCAAGAGCGGGTGTGCTTGTTCGAAGGACAAGTTGAGCGTGCAGGTTTGAGCCGGGGGTTGAGATGTTGTGGGATATACGTGTGCGAGATGAGTGAGAATGAATTTCTTTATATTTGTCGATATCATGATCCGGGGGGGAATATCCAATGGAACTCTGTTACTTGATTGCGAGGGCTCAACACACAGCATCTGGAAAAAAAGGAATTTTAACTGAACTGGGTACGCAACATCTCATATATTATGTACCATCCAGATGACGAATTTTATTCGCAATCTATGATCTTCTCAAGAAATAACATACCGTCTTTTCAACAGACCCGACAGACCCGACAGACCATCGACAGAACCCAGTATCATATGTAACCTGTTGCATGATCTAGATATGCGATAAGCTGTGCTATGGTCGCCCCAATTACTACCACGTTTCCTGTTTATATCTCCCTTCCTTCTCCAGCCTGGCAAGGTACATCTCAGCGTCCTCTGTACTCTTTATCGACTCTTCGGTCTCACCATCTTCCTCCTCGCCATGACCGATTAGTCCTTGGGCCGCAACCTCGTCCTCATCCTTGGTCCCCGCCCCTTGCTGAATCAGCGCATCGACCAAAGCCTGCCTTACAGCCTTGGGCATCTGCCCGGAGGAGCCGCAAACAATGACCGTCGCCGCTCTTTCTCTCAGGAATTCCCAGATCAAGTGGCTCCGCTCACGGATCCGATCTTGCACATAGACTTTGGATCTCTGATCCCGGGAGAACGCCGTGATGACCTCGAGACTGGCGCTCGGGGGATTCTGGGCTTGGAGCGCTGTCCACTCGTCGTGGAAGAAATAGTCTGATTTCTGGTTACGGCAGCCGAAGAAGAGTGTTGTCTTGCCTGCGAGCTGACTTTGCATGGCTTTTTCGTGAATGAGTGCTCGGAGAGGTGCGATGCCCGTGCCGGCGCCGATCAGGATGTGGCTCTTACCGGTCAAATCAGCGGCTCCGGAGAAGCGGCCTTCTGTCTTCAATGAGACTTGGAGCGTTGTTCCGACCGGTAATTGCGCCAAGTATCGCGTGCACACACCCTCTCTGATCCGTTTGATGACCGTCCTGTACTTAACTATTGCGACCAGAAGCTCAAATTTGGTCGATCCATCTTCAGAACTCTTCAAGGGTCCACCGCTTGCAATGCTGAATTGTCTTGGACGTATTGGTGGAAAGATATTGGTGGCTTCCTCCCATGGGAGATGCACGGAATCGAATTCTTGCAGGATCTCGAGGATACTCCGTCGAGGACGGGTCGCATAATCGTAGTATTCATCGAGATATTGTGGGTCGGTGAACTCGAGGAGTCTTTCCTTGTGCATGCTGTTGCTTGTGTAGTTTGCGATGCAGCCCAAGAATGAGCGGCGAGGAATGGCGTTAATGTCCAAATACTCGGTGAGAAGAACTCGCAGGTTGAGATCGACACGGCTGACGATGAGATTGGTTGCAGGAGTGGTTGCGGTGGAGGTTGAAGCTGATCGAGTTGAGACGAGCCGGATAGGTGTATCCGCAATATGTTGCCAATTCATGCGGTTGATCAGGGATTCCACATCCACCGGCATGTTTCGAGGAGAAATGGCGAGCGCATCGCCTGGCATGTAGTCGATTTTTCCTGAGGCTTTAAGGCTCATAAATCGAACATCTTGCCAGTGGTCAGATGGAGTGACTCGTTGGTTAGACTCCAAAGATACAGAGAAGGAATCCGAACGAGTGCTGTGTCCAGCTGAAGAAGGAGGGTGGACACCATTAGTGATTGGAGAGGCAACAGATGGATCGGCAGGTCCAGAGGCCTTTTCCAAGCGCCATTTACTAGGCAGCAGAACATCATTTGGGATGGGGACTTGACCGTCAGTAAGAGGGAAGATCTTGGTTATAGTCTCTCGAAACAATTGAAGCCAGATCAGAAAGGCGCCATCCGTTCCCTCGTCACCTTGTTCGTCGGCCTCGCAAGGCTCGAGAATTGGCAATGCCCCAAGTTGACGCAACCTCTTATCCAATTTCCTCGCGGCCCAGTTGAATTTAGGGTAGGAGCTATCACCGAGGCCAACTAGAGCATAATCAACGCCGGCCAGTGTGGTAGCCGTCAGCTTCTTACGAAGAAGGCTGGTCCAGAATTTGCGAGCATTCTCAGGAAAGTCACCCTGTCCAGTTGTGGCAACGACGAAGACGGTGAGAGTATAGTGGTGCAGGAGGCTGTAAGTGACAGCGTCTAGTCCTAAGACATCCGTGTGGAAATGAAGTCTCTCGAGACTGCGACCGATTTCTTCGGCCAGATCTTGGGCTGTGCCGGTTTCTGTTCCATAGAGAAGAAGAGCGGATCTGGCGCGGCCTTGTTCGGTCATCTTTCTCCTGGAAGGCGAGGCTCCAGGCGAGCATTGTGCGGCCTGACGTGACTTGCGATAAGAGCAGACTGTCTCCGGATGAAACGTGATGGGACCGTGGAATGAAGTTGTCTCGGGCGTCTTGGGCGTCCAAGGTGTCGCACCACCATTGTTCGTCCGGGAAAATGTGTCTCCGAAATCCGGTCTTGGCGCAGAAAGTCAAATAGAATCTCAGGCTGCGTTTGGCCTGCTCCTTTACTTCGTACCGCTGCGGTAGTTGGCCGAAAGGTATGTGGTTTGGTAGGTAGAACAAGGGCAGTGGCCACCCAGGTGCTCTGCAGCCGCCTTGTCGCCGTGCTCTTTCGTTTCTCGCTTGTTTTGTTTCGTTCTGATCCCCGCGCAAGGTCACTCGCCCTATCGCTGCGATGCTGGCTGAGACAGTGAGGCACTAGGCTGAACACCTCGCTCAGCCCTGGCTAATTTAGCCTGATCAAGTTATATCTGACCTGTTTACCACTCATCGTTTCTTGTCTGTTTCCTTTTCCATTTTGCACCGTAAAGCATGTCCTCAGATCCCCGCTACAAACATTGGACACGTCGCCCATGGCTGAGATTGTTGGCATTGTAGCAGCGGCACTTGAGTTTGGCAGCGTCATTAGAGAGCTGAAAGAGCTGCGTTCCTCAATCAAGCATGCTCCGGAAGGTCTTGGACAGCTCTTGGAGGAGCTCGATTCTCTGGAGGATGTTCTACAAACACTTGCCGAGCAGGAAGCGGTGACCGCCGCCTATGTCTCACCCAATGCGGTCCGAAACTGTCGACAGCGTTGCGAGAAGGCTGTGCAGGGCATCAGGATTGTTTGCGATGGACTCTCAAAGTGCATCAAACATTCCAGACTGCGTGGCTCCTTGAAAGCAGCTCTTAAAAAGGATGTGCTGGAGAAATCCGCGCGGGAGATTGAAAGAGCCAAATCCAACTTGATATTGGCTCAAATGGCCGCGTTGAAGTAAGAGGCCGAGTTCCCAACTGCCTCATTCGCTCAGGGCTAACTCGATACAGTGCCATAAGTACGTTCAATCTTCAACATCACGCCACCACGCAAGCCCGGGTTGTCTCTTCCTCTGGTAATGTGTCTGCCCTCCTGGAAGACATTCGTCAGGCTCCGCGGTCCGCAGTCTCGGCGGCTGTTTCAACTCTTACCTGCCAGAGTGATTCGACTCTTGACATAACCCCTCTAAGCGAAGGAGCTCAACGCAGCCAATGTGCCCGTGTGCGCACTCAACGTCTGATTCTTTTGCAAAGTCGGCGACTGGGGAAAGCCATCGAGTTCGTACAGCAACAAGCCTATGGCGCATGGACATACGGCTTTAGGACCTACAGTATACGACCATGCGATGCGCTGGTTTTCAAATACGCGCAAGGCGACGATCTCTCTGCGCTTCAGCAGTTGTTTCAAACGCACCAAGCGTCGATTCATGACAGGGATCAGTTTGGGCGCACGATACTTCATGTAAGTGCAGCATTCTTCTCGGCATTAGGGGTAAGCGAATCTCATCGCATTAACAGTGGGCTTCGACACTGGCTCGGGTGCCAATAATGAAGTTCCTCATACAACAGGGGGCTGATCCGAAGGAGAGAGACTTCGAGTAGGTCGCCAGGACGAATATGTTTTCCAAAGTCTACTGACATGACACCAGCAACATGTCTTGCCTCTCATATCTTGCTCTTTCTGCATGTGCGGCCCCTGTGGTCGATGCCTTTCGCGTGATGATACAATGCGACGTGCTTAGCGACCTGGACGACGACCCGCAGAAGGCGCTAAATGTGATCATCGCACAGAAACCTGAAGCAGCGCCAGACATCCTAGCAATGCTATCGCCGCCTTGGAGTTCTCATGATCTCCTCACTCGGCTCGACGCAGCGTACAATGTATGCGACGCCCGAGCTCATTCAACCGCCTTTTGGCGCTGTCTGTCTCAATCTCAACTCGAATCCTCATGTCTTGTGAGAAAGCTGTCTCGAAATGGGAATAGCTTTGTATATGAGAGTCTTATTTCGCGTCTAGCGGGCGTGATGACCAGTTTCTGGCCCAACCATGGTTCATATCGTTTCTGGGGGGATTATGGTTCTTGTCAAGACTATGCTGGCTGGAGGGTGCTTTTTCAGTCCGCTGTGAGGCTTAGTGGGCTGTGTTTTTCATTCGATTACCTTTGCTTCTCTCCAATGCTGACATATTTGCGTTTTGGCAACGGGGACAACCTCTGTTTCTACGGATCACATTCGGATCTGAGCTCCAAGCGTTTGACGCATAAGTTACGCCACTGGGCCCAGGAAGTGCTTGATGCAGGGCAGGACCTGAGCGAGTATGGACAATGGGAACATGGCTTCCTGTTCTCGAGAGCACGAGGGCCATATATGGTGACACCTGGTCGTTTCAGCGTGGTTGTCTTAAATTTCACGTATGGAGCCAATCCGAGTGACTGGCAAATCTGGGTATCGATGTCCTTGGATGAGCACGCGGGCGAGTTTTGGCAAAGTCTAGAAGATCCAGAGCCCGAGTTTGATTTACCAGGAGCATGGCCTAGCACGCCCCCCGTTAGTGGTGCCAGGTACGATGTTTTCATGGGCAGGGGATTCTGGTATTCTCGAAGGAAACGTCGCCGCTGGCTGAGATACCTGGGTCTGACCGGAAACGAAGCGGACAAGTTCTTTGGAGACCACTGGAAAACGCGTGTCGCACTATTGGCAGGGAGTGGAAAGAAAAAGAAAGCAACGGCAGAGATCTTCTTCCGGGAGAACGGGATCAGTCCGCCATCCTGATGGGGTGGTTTTCTGAGAGGCAACGCCACCGGTCTCGTTGCCAGAAGATACCAAGGACGTCATATGGGACTGAATGGAGCAGTCCACGGCAAGGGTGGTACATAGGAAGAAGATCGTGTATTGGCTGCTCTGCGGCTTCTTGAGCCAGTTTGCATCTTCAGACAGCCGGATTTCCTGGACCAACCGCGGGATATGGTGTAATCAAACTGACACAAGTCCATTCAGGTGAGCATTGATCGTGGCGACACAAGTCCTGGCCTGGTCACAATCAATGGGCCCGCTGAAAGAGGGCATTGAATTTCACATCTGGCTATTGCCACGCCATCCAACCACGTTAACCTGGCTCTCTTAACCCCTTCGCGCAGACATCTGGTATCTCGTGCAGAGGAGGGGGCATCGTTCAGTATTCACCACCTTCGTCACCGCCTCCACCGCCGTACGCGAAGCCATCCTCATCATCCCCTTCTCCGCCATCAAAGTAATTCTCGGCGTTGTAATCGTCGGCCTCGCCATCGTCGGACTCTTCAAACTCGGAGTCTACGGGCTCGCCATCTGTGTCGTCCTCGTCTTCTTCTTCGTCTCCATCACCATCTTCGTCTTCGTTCTCCTGCGCATCGGGCACGTCGTCGTCGTCCTCCTCCTCTTCGTCAGACTCGCTTGCGCGCCTGCCCGTCTCTTGCTGAGGCCGCTTCCTCTCCTTCGCGCGCAGGCTCGCCGGTAGAGGGGAACGGCCATTTTTCTTCTTCGGCCCAAAGTCGTCTTCGGCGTCGAGACCGCGCTTTTCGCGGGACTCGGTCTCGCGGCGTCGTCGCTTCTTCGCCGCTTTGGCCAGCGCCCGCGCACGGCGGGACGCTGAGAGAAGCGGGTCCGACTCGTCGGTGTCGTTTCCTTTATCGTCTTCTGCGACCTCGTCGCCTTCCTCATCGTGGTCTTCGATAACGAGGCTGTCGCGCTTCCGCTTCGATGATTTGCGCCTTGGGATGTTCGTCGCGGCGTCGATGTCGATCTCGGCCGACTTCCACAGCGGGTTCTTCCTGTCTGGGTCGAGGAGGGGCCAGAGTTCGTGCGGGAAGTATTTCAATGCTGGAAAGTTCGAATAGACATTTTCTCTTGTCAGCAGGTAGTCTCTTCTACCTCCTTTCTTTTCCTCCCATGCATGTGCAGAATTCCCGTTGCGTATGCCAACAATTGTCCAGGAGCAACCAGGGGATGCTGTTGTCATCACGTACCATACTCCCTGCCACTTCCCTTCAAGTCCGGCAAGCTCCTCTTCTTCTTGTGATACTTGGCCGTGTACTTCTCCTGATCGTTGAACGGATCAAAGCCCGCGCGTTTGAGCGTTTTGCCCGTCTTTTCGTCCGCAATGCTGCTGGGGTCGAGGGTAGCGTAGTATGGTCCGTTGCGCACACGGGTGCGGAAGGACAGGTAGCGGCTCACGGCCGCAAGCTCGCGGGCCGTAGGTGGCCGAGGAACGGGGAGGTCGATATCCTGCAAAAATTTGAGCGCTTGGTTAGGACGGTCTCTGTTTGCCTTTCAAGTTTCGTTCTTTTATGATGTTGGAGGCACCGAGAAAAGGGAGATTAGGAGAAGAGTGCAAGACAGTACTGGAAATAGCGCTTGGGGCTTCTTCTCGGTCGGCGGGAAGGAGATGTCGGCGTCGTCCTCATAGTCCAGCTCCGGGGGTGCAGGGCCTTTTCGACCACCACCGCCACCGCGCCCTCTTCCCCATCCACCTCGCGACATCGTGGACCACCTGTCGAGGAGAATGTCACCGGACTCTAACTTCCATGCTGCACTGTGCCAGGTGAGAGACTGGTAAAGGCAAGAGTGGTATTTCGTGGATGAAACTGAAAATAGGAGTGCTCTCAGCAACTACTGAACCTATACGCACGATCTTCATACCAGAAAACCGACTGGCAGAATTTTGGGACGGAGATGGGGAATTTAAGTGGGCGGAGAGGCGGGTTTTTCTCACCGCCTTCACGAGGCTGAGCAAGGCTGAGATATTCGTCCCAATCAAATGCACTTATTGATTGTGATAACAGGGCAAATTATCTTGGTGCAAATATAAAATGCAGAGAATCTGGTCAGATGATGCAGTCGCAGCCTCTATGGGTTGATCTGTACATTCTCGTCAAGATCAGCTCAGATGATGTCGGGAACAAAGCAAGGCGTTTCGACATTCGAGTAACGTGGTGGCCGCGGTTGGACATACCCCTAGGTCAGCAGAGGTATAGACTAAACTGGAGCACATCTACCCAAAATAACAGCGTACCGCGTACAGAGAATTGGCAGTATGCTAGATGTCATGTGGAATCTAACCTCCATCATTCCAGGCTGTAACGAATGACATTGGCCACTCCATCCATTCTGACCAGTGAGGACCAAGGTGTGAAGAGATAGCTTTGATCAGAAAGTGACCAGAATCTCCTACAGCCCAGCAATCCCGGTAAAATCTCATCAAGGCCGCAAAGTATGCGAGGATTATCAGAGCTTCAGGTCTTCGCTGATTGAGTCTTTCTAGATAGGGGGTTTTGAGCTGTACAGGCCAGGCAAGTAGCCAGCGGATGGTTGTATGCCTTTCTTCGGGCACCCGGGATATCGCAAACACCCACTGCAATCGCTCAATCGCCGACTCATATGCGTCCCTAGCTTGGTCCCCCAGGTCCGGGTTGGCGGTCAACTTCGACAAATCCAGGCAAGGCTGAGGGATTTGGTAAGGTTTTGGAGGCTGTTGGACATTGAACATTGGTTTGAGCTCGGTCTCTTTCATATGTTCATACCAGTCTTGGATGATCAATTTTGGGACATTGCGCATCAGCATGACACAGCCGACAACGTGGTCGAGATACTGGTGCGAGTTAAGGCCCTCGGTACGAGAAGGGTCGGCAAGGATATGAACCGCTAGAAGCATTGTAAAAATGAGAATAGCAGCGCAGTTCGAGGCGTTGATATCCCTCTCTACGCTGTTGAACTTGTTGAGGGCCAGAGTTTGCAGCTCTGTAGCCATGGTGTGGTACCATGTAGAGTGCTCAGGCTTACAGTAGGCGAGATGTAGAGCTGAGATTGCAAGAAGCTCGTGCATGAGGAAAGGAAACGAGAAGGCCATGCGGACCACTGATTCTTTCCATATGTGCTGAACAGAATCATCGGTACTAAATGTTCTGTAGGTGGCAAGGAGGAAGTGATGGAAGAGTTCGAGGTGTTGCATATTGAGATTTGGATCAAACAATCCCGAGGGAGCAAAGGCCGGCACCACACTAGACTGATCGAGACCTTGAGGCCGCTGGTCTGGCGTTGAGGTCTCAGACGCACTAGCAGCAACAATTTCCGTCTCTGTGGCAATCGGCCTTGATGAGGATGTGCTTGAAGCAAAAATGCAATTCAATCCAGCGGTCTGGCAATTTACACACCGAGGGCGATGTTCATCACACTGTTGCAACGGTTTCAGTGGGTTAACCTCACCACGGCTTCCTGCTGGAACCTCTGGCATCTTTTACTGACCTTGATGTGTCGCCTTTTGCAGTCGATACAGCCACTACGAGACTTTTTGTGCGGTCGTCGTGGCATTGGGATCTTGGACCATGCATGCACAACGATATCGTGTACTTCCGAGATAGGTGAACAAAGAGCCGGTACCTCGCCAAGGAAACGGAACACAGAGGAATATTACAATAGGCTGGCTCAGCCTTTGTGCTCTCGTGAGTTGTGACAGGATTGAACACCAACCGATCTGGGCATGGCCGGGGAAAATTGCTGTTGCCTGGATTCCCTGCGGATCCGAGCCTGCATGCTGATTGCCGGTAAAGGAGAGGAGAGGGCGACTCTCACAGCAGGAGAATTCTGAAATTCATCGAGCGGCCTCCCAAGGGCGCCATATACACAGATTGTCGACAAATGGAGGGTGATTGAAAATTTATTGGGTAAAAGGGGGGAGGTAAACCCTACCACTAGCGGAAGTTGGAAATCGCTTCTTCTAAATTCCCCAGACATGGAAATTCTAGACATCTGGGCGGATCAAAGAGCACAGCCCACAGCGGCCTAAAGCGAGAAGCAATGGAATTTAGCTTCCAGATTGACAGGTAGGAGTACCGAGGACGGCAGAAGGATGTTGGTATGTCAAGGCTGCAGACTGGGAAGCAAAGCACGCCTCTCTCCTCTCTCCTCTCGCCTCCCCTTTACCATGCTCCTACCCTCCAACCGCATATCTCCCATCCCCGAGCCCCTTTTCATCAGTTCTTCTCCTTCCCGTCCTTCATTCAAAACAGTGAAACCGCATCGCCCACGTTCAACGCGAGGTACTTTGGTGGGTCTGGTGGCAGCCAGCTAGTCTTTTGCCTTCTTCGGTGTGCTTCTCTAATACCTTCTCGGGCATCTCAAGATGGTGGTTTACCTCATATTTCTTTTTTGTGCTTTGCTGTTGTCACCAGTGGCCCTTTTGCGGTCTCTAATCCTTCTGCTCCAGAAGTCGTTCGACGTGCCGATCTTAGCTTCGACTGTACCTGCATTGATCACTGGTTCAAACACAACCGGCACTGGATTCGAGCATCCTCCACTACCGGTTGCATGTCCTTGGAGACCATTCCCGAAAAAATCTATGCTCTCAATGCACTCCTGAAGCCAGACTATATTTCCAACGATTTCCCAAACCTGATTTGCAGGTTGAACCAAAACAGATGCGGATGGACGTACAGCTCTCTGGACTGTCTGCGGGAGATTGTCAACTCGGCATCTTCAACTTCACCCTACAGCAACGTGAACTCGAGACAGATCACGCCTGCATGCGAGAACCTTGACGAGATAGCACCTTCGGACACGCTCCTTTGCCGCATCAAAGGATACCTTTGATCGGCAATGGCATAATAAAGATACGTAGGAGACCCACTTGGCGGCTGGAGACGTTAGGTAACGCACATACTAAGGGGGACAAAGGCAGCAACGGTGAAACGGGTGTGGCAGCATGCGCGAGCTGCGAAGCATCCTGGCGAATGGACGTCCGCCGCATCCTCATGCCTTGGAGACAGCAACGAATAACGACGCATTGAACAACGGCCAACAAGTATCTTGAACGAAGTATCGATTTGTAACGAAGATCTGGCAGGAATCAGCTGTGTATTTGACGTGGGCTGGACACATTGATGTCGCTTCAATCGTTAATGGCTTGAGGATAGGGTCAATTCAAGAGGCCTGTGAACTTGTACGCTGATCAGTTTGATAATTACGCATGCATTCAGTTCTTACTAGAGATGCAACCACAATTCATCTTACCACCTCGTCGGATGGTCCATTTTCCCTGAAGGAAGGAAACCCTCAGACCGTGAGAGTTGATTGTTATCATGCTAGAAGATGAGACATAAGGGAGATGAAGATAGCCTTCAAAGATGATGTGACCAGTGGTGATGTTTTCTACGAGGATGAAGACAAAGCAGAACGAGAGCAGAATGGATGACCCACGAGGCTTTGCGAGCAGATAATGGGAAGGCTGTGCAGCTAATTTGTAGACCAAGGTAGACCATTAGCCGTAACTCGTAGTAGCGCCGAGGACGGTCGGTGATGCACGGAGCAAGAGCCGACAAAAGCCAAGACGGCGTCCGGATAATTACAATTTTCCGTCAACGCTAACCCATATCTGGACTGTCGCGCCTTATCCCACGAGCCTTTCCTCGGCATTTGCGGTCGAATTTCTTCCAAGGCTCCCACGGTGGCTGGCAGGTCGAGTCGCTTCTCCGCTTTCCACCAAGTTCGTCTCCCAGCCGACTTCATCTTCCCCTCTCTCTCCATGAGGGGCTCCATCTCCACACCTAGCATCAAAGCCAGGAAGATACGAGGCTTCAGGAAACTATGGACACAACGCAGTCAACTGGCGGTGGTGGCAGAGTCAAAAGAAAGCAGTCGGGCAACAAGACCAAGACGCTGCCTTGCCCGCACTGCCAACGACTCTTTGCTCGGCTAGTAAGTCATCCAGCCTCCGGTCTTCCATTCCTGGTTCGCATTGAGATCGATGGCCCGGCGACCGCAGACGACTGATGAGAAAATCTGTCGCAACTAGGAACACCTTCAGCGGCACATCCGCACCCATACAAAAGAGAAACCCTTCGTCTGCGAGATTTGCTCCAAGACATTTGCGCGGAGTGACCTGCTGGTGCGTCACGAGAGACTCGTCCATCCAGACGAGGAAGAGCAGCATACCACACGGAAGTCACACAAGCACCACATCCAAAATGCCATCGCGGCAAAGGAGGCCGCAGCCCGCGCGCTGGCACAATATGGATCTTCGAACCATTCCGAACCAATGGACACCGCGCCGCAGCAGAATCAGGCTTTGCTGTCCCCTCAAGCTGCGCACGAAGGGAGAGGGATGATGGATATGCTGGATCCGCAGCTCATGCAACCTGCCAACGGCATCAATTCGGTGGATGGAATGTCTACGCACCAGTCATCCGTGATCAACGCCCCATCGCTCGATCCGTCCTGGGGTTACGACTTGAATCTGCTCTCCCACGCCGCGAGCCATGTCGCGTCTAGTGGCCAGGACCACTACATGTCCGGTTTGCCGCAAGTTACGCGAGAACAGCTCAATGAGCCATTGCAACAGATAATGCCGGCAGTGACAGAAGGGCAATACCAGCCTAGAATGCTGACCGAAGGCTACGGCCAGCCGACCCCTATGTTCGAACCGCCTGACCTCGGTGATCCAATGCAAGACTTCACCGTCTTTCTTGATAGTGTCGGCCTTTCATCCGAATGGTACGCGAATATGTTTGGCAACGATCAGGTTGATACTTACAACTCACCCGTCGAGTTGAGAGGCGATCACTTGAACATATCAAGGCCTCAATTGAACGGTGAGCATTCCACCGATAGCAAACTTGGTGTTTCTCAAGAAGAGACGAGTACATTTTCACGATTTGGATCAAGACTACCGTCCCTTCAACCAGAATCTAGAGATTCTGACTTCACTCGGCCAGAACCTCCACGAAGTACGGTCGAAGAAGCCGAGGCCAAAGTGGTCAGGACAACCTGGGACGTCTCCGACTCAGACCGATCCATCTTTGCCTCCAAACTTGCCGCATTCGACAATGTCATGCCCAAAGGTTTTATTCCTCCATCTAGACATTCGCTCTCAAGGTATTTGGCGGGTTATGTCAACGGCTTCCACGAACATCTTCCGTTCATTCACGTACCGACGCTACAAGTCGCAGGCAGTGCTCCGGAGCTTGTCCTGGCACTAGCCGCCGTGGGAGCGCAGTATCGATTTGAGAATAGCCGAGGAATAGAATTATTCTATGCCGCAAAAGCTGTTGTGATGGAACAGATAAGACGCCGCGACGAGTCCTCGACGACCCACCTCTGGAATAGACCTCGAACCGGGTCGATGGCTCAGTCTCCAGGAGGAGGATTCACAAACCAGAGTCATTCAAGCAGCCCGTTCCAGCAGATTTCCCCCGAAGACGCACCTCCTGCGGACAGCAAAGAGCAGATGGACTCGATACAAGCGCTTCTACTGCTGACAGCCTTTGCCACGTGGGAGAGGCACACCGAGTTGCTCCGTGAGGCTTTGGCGTTCCAAAGCATTCTAGCACGGCTTGTGCGGGAGGCCGGCCTCACCAGTCCCGAGATCATGCAGTCGCCAGAGGAGCTGACTTGGGAGGACTGGATCAAGATTGAGGGCGAAAAGCGGACGAAGCTGATCGTCTATTGCTTCTTCAATCTGCATTCAATCACCTGGAATGTCCCCCCACTCATTCTCAACTCGGAAATCAAGCTCAACTTACCCGACCCTGCCAACGAGTGGAAAGCCACCAGCGCCGAACAATGGAAGAAGCTGCGACAAGCGAACGCAGCACCACAAATGCCCTTTCAAACCGCGTTCTCTCGATTGTTCACGAAACAGAATCAAGCCACCGCCACTCCGATCTCCCCACTAGGCAACTACATCCTCGTCCACGCACTGATCCAGCAAATCTTCTTTGCACGACAGCTCTCGCTGGCTTGGCCCGGCGTGGCGGGATCAAGTCTGCGCATGGAAGACATTACCGTCCTCGACCGCGGCCTCTCGTCCTGGAAAGCGGGTTGGAAACGCGCGCCTGAGTCGAGTCTAGATCCTCAAAATCCCAATGGACCAGTCGCGTTTACGTCGACCGCTCTCTTGGGACTTGCATATATCCGTCTACATGTTGACATGGGCCCACTCCGCCACCTCGAGACTCGCGACGCCACACAGATTGCCACATCTCTCCTCAACACGCCTGACATCCGCAGGGACCCTCGACTGACGCCCGCCCTCCTGCACTCTGCTCATGCACTTTCCATCCCTGTGCGGTTGGGAATTGACTTTGTCGCACGGACACAGACCTTCTTCTGGTCGATTCAACATTCCCTGTGTAGTCTGGAATGCGCCTTCCTGCTCAGCAAATGGCTCTACGTCCTCTCCAATCTGAAATCCTCGGGCGGCGCGCCCGTCACAGAGCATGAAAGGAAGCTTCTCCTCTGGGTCCGTTCTCTCCTCGATGAAACAGAAATGACTGTGCCATTGAACGGAGATGCAAATGACCATACTGTGTTGAATGAGTCGAGGGCGTTGTTGGACGACACGCAGAAGATGCGGCAATTGAGCGTGGCGGTGGTAAGGGTATGGAGCAAGACATTCAAGGGGAACACGAGCTGGGCAATCGTGGACATGATTGGGAGTGCGTTGGAGATTTATGCGGATATGCTGGAGGGTGAAATGGCACGGTAGGGATTTTATCACTTTTCAGGCTGGGAGTGAATCACGGGGAGCATGGAAACAACATTTTGGTATAACAGTGAGAAGGGGGTCAAAGAAACTGGCCGGGAGGAAGGTCAGATGTAAGCACTGGGCACTGGGCACAAAAGAGGGAACGAGGCATCCCTTATTTACAGTGTGTACGAGTCTCGTACCGTCGTTTTAACTTTTCTTCCCCTTCATACCATTGACGAGTTCGATTGATCTATTGAGCTATTGAGCTGGTGAGTTGGTGGTGGCTGCTGAGCTGTTAGGCCATTGAGCAATATATCCAATGGTACCTGACTATGATGGTGTGCGTGCCCACACTTGTAGCGCTGTGGAGGAAAGCAAAGCCAAGCCAAGCAGAATACCTAGGCAAGATAGATTGATTGATTCAAGCATTCGTTTCGTTGCCAGGCCTTTGCCGTGGGGAGGTACGAGGAAATGCATGCCGCCTCGCCGTGTAGATCGATATGCGGGATTGATACAGATTATGGTACGTCGTTGCCCTTCGGGCGTCCCTCCGCAGCTATATAGATTCAGATACATTGCATCTTACACAATTGGTTTCCACCTGCCTCAACCTTTCAACTTTTGACCAAGTCCCCCTTTGAATTCAACTGGCCTCCCTTTTCCTGCGGCAGCGTCGTCCCCATATACACCCATCCTGCTATTTCGCCAAATTCGGGACTCCCTTTGGCCGCAGACAGACAGACAGACAGACACACACACACACACAGAGCAGTTCCGTAGGCTGTCAAACCACCTTTGCGTTGCCCCTTCTCAAATGACAGCATTCCCTTGGATCTCTTCTCATCACGACACATCAGCCTAACACCCCGCCGCCATCAAGTCTGTCCATCCTAGAGCAAAAAAGGGGGGAGCCCAAGATGATATAGAGAAATCATCTGAACAATGTGTTGAAAAAAAATATGTCTCACCAAGAACCATCCGAGGTATTCAGAACCCTGTTTCAGCAACAATGCTCTGTCTGAACCCTTCAGTTGGATAGCCATCTGTGATTCTCTTTTGCCGTAAGCCTCCATGTGACTGTCAAGGCCTCGTTGAGCAAACATCAAAATTGAGCACAGAGGGTAGTGACAAAGGGAGAAAAGCTATCTAATTTGAGTATGATTTTCTGATTTTCCAAGTTTTTTTGCTGGTTCATGAGCGTCCTCAGTTCCCAATTTTTTTTTTCCTTTTTGAGGGGCAATGTTTTGTTATGATAACATCTGTGCTCGATTGCCAACGAGATGGTCACATACCTGCTCCTGCGCATTCCTCAGCAACTGAACAAACACCAAGCAACCAAAGGTGAGAAGACTCCAGCGTCCTGGAAAACCTCCACGACTGAACAGACAGCATCGTCAATCAGTGTCAGCCCCTCCGAACGACTCAACCCATCTGCAGGCATTGCATGAAATCCCTCAGAGCCCACGGGCACGGACAGAACCAAAGTCTGAAGCCGGTGTGAAATGAACAGACGGGTATATGAAATCTGAGATTTCCAAGCCAGTAAGATGCTCACGTCAAGTTCATAACACTCTTGAAGGCAGCTCAAGTCTCAAAAACTCCATAGTTCCATGGGAGGATGAGAACCTCGTTTGCTGAGAAAGCCTCCTGAATGCTTCAAGTAGTCGTGACCTCGGATCTGCTGATCCTTCAGCCAGACTTCAGTAACCTGCAGCCCTAGCTTCGCACCCACAAGTTCGCGACACCACGACAAATGCCCACAGTTATCACACTCACGACAACGCCACTCAGGAACGATGTGCTTTGGCCAACAACGGGCCGGTGTGATTTTCAACGTCGGGGCAAATGTCACACTCTTCTTCTGATCCGGGGCAGCGGATGTTACTCCATGGCCGGCAGAAGTTGGGGCAGTCCGCTCAGTCTCCGAGAGATCAAGACGGTGCTTCAGGATCGATTTGACCAGGAGGTCAGCTCGATGGCTCCTGATTGGCTCCGGATTGATGCAACTCTGGATCGACATCGCTTCTGGTCGTCGAACAAGGGGGCGGAAACCGCCCACAGTCCCTCTCTTTTTGAAATTGCCGGCCTCTTTGTCGACGGCGATCTCAGCATGAGCAACAAGGGGCTCGCTAAGTCGTACCTGCTCTAGAGCAGGCCGGGGCCCAGAAGGCAAAACCTTGATGCGAACCGGGATCCGCGACGCCGAGGCTGCCTCCTCTGTGACGGTAGGAGACGTGGCGGTTGGCTTGTCCTTTCCCAGGTCGCCTTCCTTGTCAAGTGAGATAGATCCACAAAGTCGAGACAACGGGCTATGAAGGACCGGTCTAACCGGGACAGGAATCTTAGATCCTATGGCCTTTGCGTTGGCTTGGGCTTTGACAGAAGTCGCAGCCTTTGCCTCGGCGGTCGTGTTGTCTGACGATTGCTTCTCTGGTTCAAACCCGACAGTAGCGGTTGGCGGAGGGTCGGAGACAATTGTCACGGTGGTGGTCGCAGACAATGAGGGGGCGACCTCACTATCCTTGACACCAGCGGCCGTTGACCGTCCACGAAGGACGCTGTTGACCAACCAAGGACGAGCCCTGGCAGTCCTCAGCGACCTCCTCAGGTCGAAACTGCCGGAAGAAGAAGAAGAAGAAGAAGATGGCTTAGAGACAAGTTCCTTTGCCATGATAGAATCTGTAAATCTGTAAGCTTTCCTGTACTCATGCACTGGGGTTCCTACCTGGAGAGAGAGAAAGAGAGGAGCTGAGCAAGGCGGGATGCAGAGAGGTTTTAAACGTTTACCTCGAGCCACCTCCATAAACGCATGAATGCTGACGGTCATAACACACTGACTGTACCAACGGTTTAGTAGACGGGGACAGTATAAACCTTCAAACTGTATGCTTCTTCTTTCCAACGGAGGCGAGCTAATCTTTGTCGCTGTGGAGCCAGCCAGATTCAGGTTTGTACATGAGCGATCTTTCCAGATGACCGACAACGGCTGAGTGGTGCTTATCTTCAAAGGAGTCCACCAAGGACATGTCCGCGGCGAAGTTCATGTCCATCGTAGCTAGTGCCCATTGGAAAGAGTCCTCCTCGAGGGAATGGGAATGTTTTGGTGGCAAAAGGCTCCACTAACTGACTCCATCTTCTTGCTGGGTCCGAATGCAAAGCCCAAGTTGACAAATGCAGTAAAGGTAAGGTTGACCAGACCAAGATGTCCCCAAGGAGTCGCCAAAAATCAGAAGAGAAGAGATGGTAGAAATGTAACGTGTTAGGTTCGTAGGATTGGTTAGGTGGAACCGTTGTCGAGTGCGCGCTCACGCATGGGCGAGAGGAGCTGTCAGTGAACTCATTCATGACGTTCCTGAAGAGACCGAAACCGTTAAGCCATTGGAACAGGTGGAGACTGTACCGAGGGCGCGATATGAGGCTTTCGAATTCAAAACAAAACGAGGGTGGGGATCAAACAAGAGGGGAGTTGACGGTACAGTGAACAGGTGGGTTCACGGCTGGACCAAAGCTGGCGATAAAGCGTGTTTGACCGCCCAAGACTCGATGATGGGTTCGAGGCGCGAGAATAGCGTAGCCCACAGGGACGACAACAGAGGTAAACAAAGGGTTGTTGGTTGAAGACGACGAGTTGGAGGAGTTCAGCCATGTTGAGGCCAGAAAAGGCTGAGCTTCCGCACCACATCACGTGCTGTAACGCTGCGGTGCTGTTCCTCCACTCGGTAGCCTTCTATTAAACAGTTTCCTGCCAGATCTGATATTGTAACATTTGCCAAGGATACAAGGCCTTCTTTCACCCGCGATTCCTGACGTTGGCAGCTTCTCAGGCTCGATTCAATACTGTATCCTATCATGCTGGGATCGCTGAAGAATGGGCTGACCCAAAACGCTCCTGGCAGACTCTAAACAATGCTGGTCTGTCTGGAGCCAACTACTACTCCATGTGCATGGTCTAGATGAATGCTGGGCTTCCCTCGACCAAACTATGTTCACCTGCACTTGTACTTCTTTCTCCTCTTCGGCTTCTCAGAAAGCTGCTGACCATTCTCTTGCTGCCTAGGAGACCCAACACTTTAGCCGCACTTTTCCCCACCGAGTATGATCGGGACGGTAACGCCGTCTCCCCTTCGGCGACCTCGTCTAGATCAGTCGGCATATCCAGGCCGCCCCCGTCTAACATCGTTCGAGGTGCCACGCTCAACCTGCTGCTCCCAAACGTGTCTGGGTGACCAGGTGTTCTCTTGCCCAAATACATACTGTCAAATGGACGGTTGTGGGGGGGAACATCCATATTAAACGGCCGGCTTAGTCGCGCCTTTAAGAGGTCCTTGGCATTCTCGCTGGGACTTTCATGTGAACGGCTGGGCGTGGTTGAGATAGAACCGCGGGGGGTTGAATACAGATTTCGAGATTGAAATCCGCCATCACTACCCTTCTTGCGTAACCGGCCGTTTGTGGTCCCATTCCGGAACTGGAGATGCAGTCTACCCGGTGTGCTGACCGGCGGCGAGTCTGCTTGAATCGTCGGACTGTTTTCTTTGCCAGCGCTTTGAGGTCCAACTGGTCTCTGGCTCCTCTTCTCTTTGAAGAGCTTGGTGAGGTTTCCGGGACTCAGTTTTCGTAGACTTCCACTTCCCTTGCTGCCATCCTCGGCTTGGTTGGAAATGCTACTTAAGGCGTCGGCGCTGACCCTTTTGAGCAGATCGGTATGAGGCCTACCGGAAGCAGTGCCGCTTCGCGCTTTCGGGGTGCTGGCTCCTGGGACATCGCTGAAAGTGCCTAGATATCGACGCACCGGGATGTGGCGATCTGCTGACCTCGCCAATGGCCCGGAGGCCACTTCTTCGTCATCTTTGTCCTCCTCTTCCGAGTTGATCTGAGCTCTTTCTCGCGTGTGCGAACTTGAATTGCTATCTGGTGCTTGCTCGCGGCGGTTCAGAGTCTCCGACCAAGGATTCCATCGGCCGTTCATTGAAGAAGTAAACGCTGTTGCCAAAATGGTTGCCGTGCCTGTCTGTTCGGACTCTGTGGGTCCAGCTATACGCAGTTCTTCCGAGCTGTCGTATGGCCGGTGGTATTGTTCGTTAGATCCGCCGTTTGTTGTCCGTGAATAGATGCTGGCACTGCTCAGACCGAATTGAGGGCGGTTCATCACAGAACTGCTCGATCGACGATTGACGATAACGCTGTTGCTGTCCAGACCTGCCTGACCGCCACGACTGCTGCCGCTCCGGCTCCGACGACGCCTCTCGTTCAGGAACCTCTTGAAAGGACTTGGAGTGTTCGGATTCTTTTCACTCGAAAAGGGGAAGAAGGTCGACTGTGACTCTTGTTCCACCAGCCGCTCCCGTCTCTTACCAGCATTCTCCCTAGACTGCTCATCCGTCCTCCCCCTACCCATCGAGTGGTGCCATGAGCCAGAATGGCTGCTGGTTCGCCGGTTCGGATTGTTCAGGGTCATTGCGGACAGCGAAGAATCACTCTGAACAGCTCTGATGGTGGCTTTCGAGTCCGAGACTTTATTGTTCATCTCCTCGCGCCCTTGGTTGATGACTTCCAGAGCAATTCTCGTTCTTTCGACCTCGGCTTCTTCCTGGTTGATTCGTTTGATCAATGCTGAATAGATTCGCCGACTATCCACAGCCGGTAAAGTCCGGCCGTCGTTCGTGACTGACTGCAATGGCTCATGAAAAACCTCCACCCCTCCAATATGTTTTCCGGCAGATGACGAAGGTTGGTGCGGACCGCCATCTTCTTTGATGATTGATAGCCGATTGCGCTCTATAGGACCAGACCGGAGACCAATGGAGCCTGTTATGCTAGAGTTGGTCCAGCTAGTGACTCGAGATCGTGCATTGGAATGAAGGCTTTCACGACTTGCAGCTGAATGTACAGTGTACGGCACTTTGTCGAGGTCTTCGAGCGGATCATGTTCGCGGATAGGCTGAGAACATCCGCTCAGACGCGGCGTGAGCCCATCGTCGGTGATTTGGTATGCGTCGAACCCGCTGACAAGTGTAGACTCCTTGTCAAACTCAGAGAAGTGGTTCCGCTGAGCCTCCAGTTGCTGTGGAGGCAGGCTGTCCTTTTTGCTTAGTGACTTCCCAAGGACTTTGCGAACTCGATCGCGCAAACCCAGCGAGAAGGATCTTGGGACTGCGGTTTCTGCGGGCTGACCAGTCTCGAGGAACCCGCTGGCCCGAACAGTCTTTCTGAACTTGTGCTGCGCCTTCCTCTCCACCTTCCGAGGCGTTTGCTGTTCTGTCTCTTGCCGGGTTTGACAACCAGAGCCATCCAAGAACTGCGCTCGAGCCATCTGTACTGCTTCTTCGTGTCTCCCCCAGGCCCCGTCTGCGCCATTGTAGAACGCGGTCGTGCTCTGGCGTCGCAGGAAAGGGAGGGACCGTTGAAGTCGCAGTCGAAGGTTACCGCTGGGTAACGCCACGAGAGATTTCGACTTCCGGACTCGGCGGTACGAGGATGGTAGAGCTCCGTAGTTCTCAGATCCAACTTCAGAAGAGGTCATGGCATGCCTCGCAGCGACCATAGCAAATCCATCCGCCCCGTTTCTATTGTGATAGAGGCAGTCGGTCATACTGGATATATCCAAAATTGCAGGCTGGGAGATATGGTACGAGGATGACAAGGCGATGAAGACGACAGGAGAAGTAGTCGCCGGCCATCTTCAGGAAGGGGCGGCTGCTTGGTGCAGTCGGGGGGACGTTCTCAGTCGCGAGGAAAGTGCAGCCATTACGTGCAAGATGGTCTATAGCATCAATACAACCTCATTCCAGTCACCGCAGCCGCTCAAGCTGATCATGGTCTGGACGTCGAGGCAGGAGCAGTCCTGCTCGGAGTGGCAGCGCTCCTAGTGTCCGAGACATCAGGACATGGCCTCGAAGAGCGACACGATCCAGACCCTCCTCCAGAAGCTTGGATTGAACCACAACAGCTCAGAATTAGGGCCGTGACGATAACAACCGCGTTCAAGTCTGGAGCTGTAGAATCTGAATTGCACTGCATATTGGACATGGCGAAATCAGATTTCTCTAACGGCGGCGACGACGAGACCGACATCGGCAGAAGCAAGCGCACCCACGGCGAAGGTTGAAATTTCAGCAGAGGATGCGACGGATCATTTTCCGGACAGCTCGCCGACGTTGCAAGGCTGTTTGTCTCGTAATAGTGCACGAGAGGTGAGGCGAGTCTGACCGATATGAATCAGACGCGGTCGTCAACGCTGGATTGAGCGCTGGAGGAGAGCTACAAAACGGGCTTCCAAGGCTGGAGAGACGCGGAGCTTGAGGCAGGCCACCAATCATGCCACAAGCTTGAACAGTTAGTTGATGTTGTGTTACTGTAGGGGAAAGTAGAGGGAGAAGGGAGAATGGATGAATGCCAGCGAGTCGGTCATGCGGAAAGGGCGGACAGAGTCGGCAACTTGGGGAGCGTCAAGCGATTGATTGATTGATTGATTGCTGCAGGTCAGGGAGCAGAAAGCACTGCCTACTTTTGTCTCACCAGCGCCTGGCATTAGGGGCATCGGGGCGTTAGGAGCCCAAAATTAGAGACGAGCTATTCCGTACTCCCTATTTATCAAGTACTCCTCAAACTCCTGTGAGGCGGCCGAAAAAGCAAGGTCAACCTATGTACCTCGTACCCAGTAGCGACTACCGCTCGGCCCAGATTGCCACGTTAGCCATCATTCCGGCAGTAGCACCATCTTCAACACGCGAGAGACAAAGATGACCCCGAGGCGTTCCTTCTCCATGCGAGGTGGTATGAAGACAGCTGAAGAAATCTCCCTCGGAACGGAATGGAAAGTCTTTCTGTACCTGGTAGGGCCGACTGGCCTTGTGGGGAAAAGAAAGGTGAGGCATTTTCCACGAGGATGAGGCGCGCAGGTTGCCCGATGTCCTCCTCGGTAGAAGGAGAAAGTGATGCGAAATCTCTGTGTGAGTGTCCTCGAGCGCCATCAACTCATCTCAGCGCCAAGTTTGCGACAAGTAGCACCGAGTTTCTCTGCACTAAGTTAAGAGGGTCACTACTGCCAAGTGCGTGGAATGTATTTGCATCTGCATTGTGCTAGGGGCGAAAGCTGATCAGCGGTTCTGTGGTCATGGATGCAATTGGTACAGGACGGAAAACGAAGCGAAGCTAGACGTGAATTGTTCAACTTTTTTTTTTTTAGGATTGTTTGGTTCATTTGCCTAGGTCACTCTCCGTAGGGATGAGTTGGACCTGGAATATAGGCTCATGCATCCATGTCTTGTAACGTACAAGCAGCTTGCGAGTGAGACATTGCAGACGCAAACCAATGTTGGTACATGAGCAGGAAAACCAGTTGCTGGCTCACTACCGATCAACGCGAACGACGCCCGGTCTCCCGTTTGCTTTTGTGCTATTCCAACCACGACTCCAAGCCCATTTCGTTGATGTGCTTTTTGGTGCAGAAAAGGATCGACAAACCCCGCCCCCAGCTTGTCACAAGGACCCTTCTGGCCTGCAGCTAGATGCAAGCATGCAGCATGCTGCACAGCCTCTCGTCACTCGTGGCCCAATCCGGCGTCACTGTTAATCGCGTTGATACACAGGGCCGAAAGACCGACAACAACAACAACGCGGTCTGGCTCCCAAATCAAAAGAGTTGATAAAAACGTAGATAGCATGGCATGGTCTTGTTGCTGCCTCGAGATGCAAGGATATCGCTAAAATTATGCTGATGTCAAGGTGTTTCCCCGTAAACGCCGACGCTGAAACCCAACTAGTCAAGAAATGCAGAGTGAATTGGTTGAAAAAGCGGTGGTGGCCGGATAAAAGAAGCCAAACACCAATCGGAGGCGGCGGTCGTAATGGTCGTAGCTCATGGGGTATCAAGGTTTCATGAGCACCCAATCCTGGCAGCAGGTTTCGCAGTGGCCTGGAGTGTTGCCAATGGCCAAGCTTGGGCAATGGCCAGGAATGAGGTGCCGAAGGAGGAATGCGTTGTGAGATTGGTGAGAGGGTGGTGATTGGGTTGACAGGTGCCTAAAGTTGCCCACTATCTGGCCTCATCTGCAGGGCACGGCGGCATGGTGACATCAGCCTCAAATGACGTAGTCAGCAGACCCGACCGAATGTTGATCGGCTGTGTGAGGACCGAGCGAAAGGGGCGGCTAGGTCGACTGCGGAAGTTGTACATCTGCACCAAGACACGAGTTAGACATGTCCTCTGTATAGACGAGAAGAGAAGAACGTACTCTGCACTCTGCGCACTTGCCGCCAGCGGTGTCACATCGCCCGCGGCATCCCCGAGGCTGGTTTGAGCACGAGAACATGATGTATTTGCTTGTGGCTTGTGGCTTGTGGCTGGTTTTGTTTTGTGTGTTTCGAGTGCGGTGCCTCGATGAAAGCGTAGAGAGAGATGAGAAGAGGATCTCGAGCTTGACGGCGGGTGATAGTCAAAACGGGGAGGGTTGGACTGTTGCGCTGCCAATAGAAGTGATGACGTTGTGTTCGTTTCAGATCGGTGATCGCTTTGGGCAGTTGGTCGGGCGGACTTGCTGGAGTTGTTGAGGGTTGTTGTACAGGACAACTGGTCGTTGCGTATACACAGGAGTCGTCGTGAGGGAGAGGAGGGGCTTGGTTCGGTCAATGGGTGATTGTTGTTCAGAGGAGAAAGAAAATCGAAGGGTTGAAGAAGGCGGGATGGAACGAGAGTGATATAGCCTTGGCCCTGACGCACACCATGGCAGGCAGCCCAGCTGGTTACAGTGGATGCTGAGAAGATTTAGCGGATCGGTGATCAGCAAATACCTGCATTGCTGAGGATGCAAAAAGATGTCACGCCCTCCCGAGCTCCGAAACCGTCGGGCAAAAGTCTAACTAGGGGGAGGGTGCCTGGGTGCTGCGGGTGGTGCTGGCCTGACATTAAGGGCGACCATCACGCCGCCTGACTGTTCTTCCGCTCCATTGCGGTCTCATCACGTTATGGCCTTAATCCCCACCGGCAAGGTGCCTGCGCAGTGCACACCCACCCGCCATACCCTGCACCTTACGGGAGCACAACGGAAGAGTACGACTTCCTTACCTGGTCTGGTAGGCCGTCTCCCATTGTTTTGGCCAGCTGTCCGTGTGCCTGCGCCCACCAGCCTGCGCTACAGGCACCGAACTCTCTTGGGCCTCCTTTTCTTAGCACTTCACGCACTCACAGACAATACGCAAGCACGCCCCGCTGCCCACGTACACTGTCCAAGCCCTCGAGCCTTCGAGTCCTCGAGTCCTCCGTCCTTCGTACTTCCTCTGGTCGGTCGCACCACGCTCCATTGCTCATTGCACCACTTAGCCCCCAATCTGCTCAGCAAGCTCAGCACATTGCATGCAAAAAATTAGCCAGAGTCCCGGCAAATATTCTACCAGCCGTGGCCCATGGGTCCCTTCGTTGCCCAAGTCAAATCCATTCGCAGACACGAGGTTTCGTCAACTGGTTACCTTGCATTATGTCCTCGTTACATTGCGTCCTGCCCAGTGTTCTCGTGTTCCAGGAATCAGCTCTCTGGCATGCGCTTACTGCATACCTCATCTAACAACCCTATGCAAGGTGCACTTTCCTTAGTAGGTATCCGATTCTCTTCTTAGTCAGGCAGGCATAAGGCTCCTCTTATTACATTCGTAGGCGCCTGGCAGCCTCTCCCACCGCCTATCACCGCCTACAATTCTCTGCCTAAGAAAAACTCCTCTCCCTTACAACGGATCCCTGCAGGCTTATCCCGCATATGCTATTATGTCCTCCCAGTCTTCAACATCACTACTAATCATCAAGAAGTCCGCAACACGCTCAATATGCTTTCCACCTGTGGGCTAAGGTGACCAGAACACACCCCCCCTCGCTTCATACGAAGTCGGTGGGACGAGGTGCCAGATACTGAGGCACTCACACCACGAAAAGTTTTACCCTTGCGCGAAGATAACTCTTTTTTCTCTCTCGGAGCACAAAGAGAATTCTCGGGCTTTGGAAATCATAACATGGCTCCGCAGTTCATTGAGTGTTCCCCTGTACTTCAACCGTCGGCAGACAAGCAATTCCGTACCGAGTACGGTGCCATCTGAAAGAGGGTAGCCTGGGGTGGTGAATCAGCTGATGGCTTGGAGTCCAGACCGCAAACGCGTCCATGTGGCCTACATAGACTGATCCCTCGGTTTGATAGACGCCTGGCAGATGGCATGATTGGAACTGGCACAGTCGCACAAAGTTCTTCCGTTTGCTCTCGCTCTGGTTCCCATGGAAATGGATGCGCCAACAAGTCCTCGTTACTATCATTCGGACCGGACCACGGTGACCACAGTAATCACACCACTTCCACCTCCCAACCCACTCCAGGACTTCGCGCCTCGGTCCGTCGCCCAATTAAGGGCCTTACGGTTTGGACCCAATGCTTACAAGAGCCCATTGGGAACCTGCCCCTCCACCATCGTATCACGTCTGGTTATGTCAGCTGTACTGTCAGACTGTCCAGATGCTCGGGTCTGCTGCTGCTGCCAAGGAAAGAATAATGCAAAGAACCTGAAGAAAATACCTAGAACCCCAAATGATAGGATGCATGTCGTTGGAATCGTCATTGATCAGCCTTGATCAGCTTTACCGACACGTTCATGGCTCATGCGGGCTCTATTTTCCACAAATCCGACTCCTTCGGGGTCATGTAGCGACGGTGCCTCCATGCTGGAGATGGGGTGTTGAGCGATTCCGGAAGGCGCCCAGTTTGGTAAAGTCCAACTTGGGCCAGATTACTGTACAAGTACGGTCGTCAACGTGATGCAGCGACTAGAACATGTCGGTTCACGGTCGTCAACGGATTCCCCACGCCCTCCTCCGGCGTTGACTGGCCCAGAGCCCAGGTGACAGATCAGCAGGGGAAATGTCCCGACTGAGAATGCTTCAATGAGGGCGCTAGAATGCTGATCGAAGCCTCTCAATCTTCGAGAAGCACTCGCTTAATCCTTGCTCCTTCTGGTGGTACTTTATCCTAACCACCGAGTCACACCAATTCCCCACACGCTCGATGAATCAGCTGGACAACACCCACCCTCGCTGCCGCCATGAGTCCATACCCTTCTTAGTCATTCTGAATTCCCTCCTTGGGACAAGTCCAGCCATCCTGAATCGTCGGCACCGCGAAACCCTGTCCTTCACTGCCGATCATCCGGCTTTCCTGTTCCTCTTCATTCACCTCTTCACACCATGAGGAGAGATCTGATAATCCACCATCCACCCACCACTCCAATCGTCGTTGCAAGCAACAACCCGTTCCCTTCCCAGGTCAGTGCCAGATAAGCCATGATCCCGACAGCCAGCTCCTTCCTGCGTGCCTGCACCCTCTTGCTCCTCCACTCCGGGTCGATGCCGAATGGTGCAGTCGTCGGGCCCCTCTCGCCCTGTGCCTGCCCTGCATTCGATCCAGGACCCTTCAGAGGCACCGAGGCTGCCAGTGCTACGGGGCGGTGATCTGAGGTTGCAAAGAGCGGCAGACACGTGTACCGCAGCGGAGTCACCTTGACGTCACCTCTCTGAGAGGTGTTCGAGAAGAAGATGCGGTCGCACCAGCTCGGCCAGCGATGACGTGCCCAGCTCCAGTGCTGTCGGTCTTCTTCATTGACCAGGAGGACAGCCTTGCTTCCGTCGGTGTCGTACTTGTACGTGGGTGGGAAGGTGATGGGTGCCTCTGTCAGCCCGTGTAGAGTCCTCCCAGCCTTGACCTGCTGAGTAAGCTGGTCTTCGGCCAGCAGGTCTTGAAAATATATAGGTTCGTCTCTGTTTGGGGTGGCCTGAGGGAATTTGTCCTCGACATCCTGTGGAGACGGTCGGAGCAGTGATGTGCGATAGTTGAGATCACCTGCGAAGAAAAAATATGACGATGATGACGACGATGATGAAGTCGAGTACATCCCGCTTTCTCCCGCAACAGTCTCATTCTCATGCCCCTGTGAGTAAACTTCTCCTTGTAGCAGGGGCGCATCTTCCCCTTCTTCGCCCCGAGACAGAGGAGCCTTGACCTTCTGATCCGGAAGGAACACCAGTCTCTGCATAATGTTCTTGTAATCCTCATTCCGCCTCTCGACGCCGTCCTCCATCGGAGCCAAATGGGCCGACACGATGGTGAATTCGACCTCCTCGCTCTCGCCATTTGCCTCGCCATCATCTCCGACTTGGTCATCTCGGCGTACTCTGTATCCCAGACGGACACCTACGGCGCCTTTGTTGCCTATTTCGCCAACCCCGACACCCACTCCGGCCGTGCTCACCCACTTGAGGTTATCAACGACGTCGTCCCTCAGAAAGACCATGATGGCAGTCATGCCCAGGTTTCTGCTCACCACATTCACGTAACTGTGGCGGTCGTCTTTGGAAGCGAGCCTGACGACTTCGCGGAACGCCTTGAAGAAGGGTGTCAGAAACGAGCCGCCCAGAAAGGCATAGCTGATTGGCGCGAGCTCCTGCAGGCAGAGGACGAGAAGTTCTGGAGAGTCGCTGCTTGGCGGCAGAGCGTGGAAGAGATACGGAGCAAATGTCGCGGGATCGACGAGGGTCCGCGCGCAGTTGTACGTTAGGATGTAGATGCTGAGGGAATCGCTAGTAGTGCTGGACGGAGTTTGATGGGCCATGTTTCAGAACAATCCAGGTGTTGATCGATCTGTTTTTGATCACGAACGAATTCCTTTGCTCTCGACCGCGATTGTGGGCAAAGTGAGAATGGAAGCCTATGAACAACCTGGAACTATCATCGAGCTAAACTTCATTGGGAGGATTGATGCATGAGAAAAGGGCCTTGGGAACAGGCGCAGATCTCTCATGGAAGAGCGGAATAGTTGAAGTTGCGTTGGACTGTGCAGCTGGTGTTGCGGATGATGTCGTCAGTCGCGCCAACTGTGATCCAGATGTGGCTTAGCTCGAAATCATCTGGTTCTGTGAAAGCTTCATTCAGCCTCGCATTGCCAACTTGAAATGACTGTGTGAAGAGCTGTAGTCCAAGGTCGGAAAGGAAAGGCTTGAGCCCTAGTTTCGAAAATGAAGCTCCCGGCAAAAAAAAAAGGGAGCAGTGGTCAAAACACAATCCCTTGAACGGCGGCAAACGACCAATCGTGGAAGAATCTTCCCAATGAGAAAGGTACGTGGTTTATATCTTTGGCCCAATACAGACACCGGAGGGATTTTTGTGTAGAATTATTCGGGGAATTTCGGCATCTATCAAGCTCCACCCTCATCAAAAAAACATATATCTTGATACACGGTGAAAACTTTGATTAAAACTACATAGGAACATCTTTGGCAGAGCCGTGACATGGCAACAAAAACGGCCGCTGAACATGAATCTAGTAACTGTTAATACGTACAATTGAAACAAAGGAAAAATAGCCTCCGAATTCGAAAATGCCGGGCCTCCTCCCGTCGCGAGTGCCTGCTCTACGGGCCACTAGGGCTAGGTGGTCCGTTCAGCTTGAAATATCCCGGCTGCAGCGTTTGGAACACTCCAGTAGGATCGTACTTAGCGGCAGTGCTCTTCAGCATGGCTTTGTTGGTCGATCCGTAGCTGGCAATGACGTCCTGGAACTGACTGGCATAGTTCATGTAGATGTAGTCCTCATACAGCCCCATCGACTGAGCCAATGCCACGGTCCGGTCAATGATTCGCTTGTTGGCCTGGAGAATTCTGGTGTCGTCGGCCGCATTGGTCCACATCATGTTCATGTTGAGCAGCAAGAACGGGCCTGCGGAAGCCGAAAGACCGAGCGGGTTTCCGCCATTTTGGGTCATGGCAGCGAGTTGCCCTTCGGTGATGACTTGCAAAGTCGCGGCCGGCACCAGACCGGCAGCATCCTTGATCGAGTCAAGTTCCTCAAAGAAGATGTCTCTGACCGAGGCTGTGTGGTTCTTGTTGAGCTTGTATGTAGCCGCCCAGTACGTCTCGCGCAGTCCGTCGGGGTTGCTGGCGTTGAATTCCTGGGTTAGATCTGCCAGTGTGCGGACCTTGGTGGTATCTGAAATGGCTGGGATAGATAAGTATTCGCTGAAAATGGGTGCGTTGGCCACGGGCTGCGCATATTGGAGGTCGGCGGCGGCGACGTTGAGATCGGCAGATTGCGCATAGGCGAACGAAAGGATTTGGGCAGCGTTGGGGTCCTGAGGCGAGTTGACACCGACATTGTAGAACGCGTCGACGACAGCGTCGAATTGGTCTTCAAGTATCACACGGCCGCCGCCCCACATCAAGCCGCCAGGAAGAGGGATGGCCTTCAATGTGAACTTGGTCACGATTCCGAAGTTGTTGCCGCCGCCACGCAGGGCAAAGAAGAGGTCTTTATTCTGAGTGGCGCTGGCAGTGACAATCACCCCGGACGCTGTAACAACCTCGTAACTAACGACGTTGTCGCAGGCCCAGCCGTAAATATTAGAGAAGAAAGAAATGCCGCCGCCAGTGGTGAGGCCGCCCACCCCAATGGGTGAAACACGGCCGCCGATGACGGTTACATCGGCAGGCTGAAGGGCGGTGTAGACATTGAACCATGTGTTACCAGGGCCAATGTCAGCCGTCTTCTTGTCCGACGACAGTTTGATTGTGTTGAGCTTCTCGAGGGACATGGTAATACCGCCCTGAATGTTGGAGGCGCCGGCGAAGGCTGCATGGCCACCAGACTTGGCTGCGAACGGGCATTGGGTGAGTCGTGAGAGCAAAATTGATATTGACACTTGAGTTGCACTGGTTGGCTTGAAAATACAGTAAGGGTCAACATTCTCTTGCTGGACGGACCAGTAGGCGTTGGTGAAGGCTGTGTAGCCTTGATTGCCTTGCTCGATCACGTTCGATGAACCGAACAGGATCCTGAGAGTGTCACACTGGAGGAGAGAGCCAGTCAGTGATTGAACCAGTGAGGCAGTCGGACAAGGGCGGGGACGTCGATGATGCGTTGTCCCCGGTGAAGACTCACCGCAATCGAACATGCAGAGAAGGAGGATCTCTTGGTCAGCGAGTCCAGCTCGGGCAACGCAGACACATTGACGCCCTGGTCAATGAGGGCTAGGGTGACGTTGAAATCAGGGGGCTCAAAGGTGCTGTCCTGTGCCGCAGCGGACGCGGCAAACCCCAGGCCAAGGGCGGCCACGTGGAGGGAGGAGAACCGCATGATGGGCGGAGAGGAAAGAATCAAAGGCAGGGGGAACAAAGGCTTCTAGAAGGCTTCCGCGACCTTTGGACGCAAGCAACGATTGATGCTCACTTTCCACTTGCCAAGACGCAAAAGAAGACACGGCCTGGGCCCAACCACTGCGAGCTTGACAACCCACAAAAACCTAAAGATTGAGGTGCAGAAGATGAAGCGAGAAAGCTGGGATCGAGGAGAACAGGCCGGCTACTTACGTTGGCCAGGGTCAGTCTTCTGGTCGTGCCCACCTGTCCGAAATGTCAGATCAAATTTCGTCGACCAAGCCATACTTCCTCCTCGGGTGTATCTCGTTTGCGACAGGGCCCTCCACAGAAGACGTTGTAGAAGGACTGGATCCTTACGATGTGGGCCTGTCGCGTGGCCGAAATGCGCTTTGACAGTTGCTAGACATTTTCATTTCTTTGTGTTGAAGGCAAGACAAGTGGGCTTGACAGAAACAAGTGGGTGTTGCATTTCAATGGTCCAATATATCCAAGATCCAAAACCTTCCGAGTCTGGAGTCTGGCATCTGCCACATTGGGGCCACTGGCGCTCCCTAGCATTTTGGGCGGAGAAGTCGGGAATGAGAATAATCCCTCACAACCCGCGTTGAACATGGTAGATGGTAGCTGTCCCTGGAACTAAGTTTGAAGTCGCAGCAAGGTCCTGACTCCTGGATTTCTTGGGCTCGCCGTTGTACAGCCTAATGCAGTCTAGCGAACTTGGGCCAAAACTAGCGACAGTTAGTTGCAATGGACATTTCACATGCGCTGGAGAGCTCGGAACCACCCCGACATCCTGGGCTTATCTTCCATTGCCACGTGCTGCTGGCGAGGCTGGCGGGGGCGCGAGAGACCAAGGGGGAATAGTGTAGGCAGGTAATCAAGAATCCTCGCGCCATTTAGCTGGAAATACGAAAGTGCTAGGTGCTGTGTAGTCGGGAGGAGTCAATAAGCTACACAGTACCTCGTACACTAGACATTTCGCTTATGGCTGTGTTGCACTCCTAGACCCAGATATTAGATTGTGCCTTGGGATTGCCGAGGATCAGGCTTCGATGCATATCCATCCAGTAGATACCCCTGAATCATGGCTCAGAGCGGGACGTTGAGTAAACCATAGACACGCTAGCTATATTTGTCTTAGTTGATCACATGATGTGCTTGCCACGGCCTTGGCATGAACTGTTTCCAAATTCCAACTCCTGATCCTGCAATCACTACATACCATAGTACATGATTCGACCCTCAACGCGTGATCTAAGTGCCCTTATTTTCTGGTTCGATGGCGAGCTCCCACGGAATGGGCCCTTCCACCTACCCCCCCCCCCACTTGCAGAAACGCTAAGCCAGGAGGCTCTACGAGGCTTGTAATTGTAAGTCAAGACGAAGTATTCCCCACCTGTACCATGAACACGTGGCAAGTGCAAGCCATCAAGTGTCGCTCGTCCTGCGGCTGCTCTACCTTTTTTCGAATGCTGGTACTCGTGCAAGTTGTCAATGCACTATACGGGAGTACTTGGTACAGAATACAGGGGGAGAACATACCTAAAGAGGTATCGACTCTGGGAAAAAAAAAAACCTACTCGGAACGAGGCTACCTCGTTAGCCGGGTTCCCCGGACTTCGGCTCGCCAGACTAGGCGATCCAAGCTTCACGCCGACACGTCTAACGCAACATCTGTCTTGGACTAAGTGGATTTTGTTTTCATCTTGTCTACACTCTGGTTAGCAGGTGCCAATAACGGCCATCCAGGAAGCGGGCCACTGTCGATCTTTCAAGATTAAAGGCTAGCCTGGGAGGCGGCATGAAGGGTTGGGATGTGAGAGCCCTCGATAAGCCCTCAGCAGTCTCGAGTGGCGTGCTGACCATGCATCGCGCTCCAGGAGATGCCTCCCGCTCACACAGGTGCCTTGGCGGCCCTTATTCGTTCAGCCCTCTTCAGCTTCAGATTACCCGCCTCCGGGTATATGGCGTATCCAGTGTTTTCTCTTTTGTTGCAGGTGGTCAGAAAGGCAGAGAAGCAACAAAGAAGAAAAACAGAGAGGAATCAGGAACTTCTTTTCGTTTCCGTCGACGCTGCATCCCGCAGATCAAGAGCAATGGTAACAAGCCGGAGTCGTGCGTCTTTGAGGAGGAGCTTGAGGACAGCATCTCTCGTCTTTTAGGACACCCTTAGCACCTCGCCCGCTGTCGGACCCCTGAGATTTCAACGCTGTGAAAAGCCCAAATCTGGCACTAGTGGCGTCGGCACAGTATACTCCATCCCCAAGTGCATATCTCCAAACCTTTATCGGGATTTTCGCCACACCGTGGTAGTGGGTGCCAAGTTACCAACCAGTCTCGGTCTTCGCTCGAGCTCGCTTGTTGCATCCTGCGTCGCACCAAAACCAGCTTGTGGTAAAGAGTTCTTTTTGGACCTTTGCAAAGAAGAGAAAATGTCCTCTATCTCCCCGTGCCTGAGAAGGTCGTCTTTTCTCTCAATCCTTCTTCCTGGCCCTCCACAGGCTATCGCTGTCTTCTAAGGCTTGCGGTTTGCGCAGCAAACCAACCGCTTCGCACTCCTCGAACATCACTTTGATTTCCCCATCATGTCGTCTCAAAACTATGTCTCCCAAAGGGCGCTTCTTGGGGTGGCATACTCCATGCTTGGAGTCACCAGCGTTGTCTTCGTGGCAAGGGCGCTGGTGAGATTCCATCAACCGAAAAGGTTCCAAGCAGAAGACTTCTTCCTCCTGCTTGCCTACCTCTTCTTTCTATCCCTGACCGTCATGTATATCGTCTTAACACCTACCATGTTCCGCGTCACTGACGCATCGACGGGCAAGATACCAATCTACCCCGAGATTCTGGACGACTCCCTCTTTATGATCAAGATCTTCTTCGCCAACACCATGATCTTCTGGTTTACGCTATATTCGGTCAAGTTTGCGTTTCTGTGCCTCTATCGCCGGCTGATGATGGGTATCCCGGTGTACATGAAACTGTGGTGGGCGGCTGCAGGATTCTGTATCTTGGTAAGAACCAACCCTAGAGTATTTTTGGCATTCCTGTTGCTTGAAAGAGGAGTCCGGCCAGCTTCCTCATCCACTAACTGTGTTGTCCAGACTTTGATTGGTTGTGTCGTGTCAAACTTTACCAGCTGCCACAGTATGCACGCATGGTTTACACCAGGATTATGCGCCGAGAAACGAGACGTGCGTGCTCAGATCGCCTCGTTATATTACGCCTACGCGGTAGACGTCCTGTCAGATCTCTTCAGTAAGCCCAAGTCACCTGCGCCATGCTCTAGCTTGTCCATGTTGCTGACTCTATTTTCTAAATCCTCAGTCATGTTCCTACCCCTGCGTCTGATCTGGAACCTACAACGACCCACGGCACAAAAGGTTGGCATTGGAGCTCTGTTCTGCGTCGGATTGATCTGCATCATCTTCGCCACAATCCGCGTGGTACAGATTGGGGTCAAAACACAGGGTCACTCAACTCCATCATCCTCATGGCTCGCATTGTGGGCGATCGTTGAGTCGGCCGTAACTATTATGGTCGGCTGTTGTCCCGGCCTGTATTCCAAGGCCAAAGAAGCTCACTCGACACGCAAGACGTTGTCCAAAAAGAGCGGAATGCCGCCTCCCTACCACTACGGAAGCCATGGCTACGCAAACCAGGTCACTGGCGCGGGCAACACGACTAACACGACCAACAATCGCACCAGCCGCGTGATTGACAGCGACATCGAGATGAAGCACATTCCTGTCAAGGTGACTGGCGGCAAGGAGCCCCGGCGTTGGAAGGACAAAATGAGCAGCGTCACCGACACATTCTTCGCCAACGACAGCTCCAGCCAAGAGGAACTCAACAACAATAAGCAGCAGATCTTCGTCAGCACGAGTATTGAGATCAAGGACGAGGAGGAAGGGGACCGCGCCAGCAATCGAAGAGATGCCGATTATCACTATCCGAAAAGCCCTGTTTGATCGCTCCCTAAGTCATTTACTCTGCCCAAAGGGAGATCCCCACGTTTGTATAACTAGGTCTATCCCATCCAGCACTTCGTCTGCAGCAGAGAGAGAATTGCGATAACAAGGAAAGGAGTCACGATTAGAAGAGGGCCAAGGAGACATTCTTCTACTCGTGGCAAGACCATCTCGGACGATCTACTTGAGAGATCATCTTCCCGCAACGGTTATCCCCTCCGAAGGTTCGACGTTCTGGAGTTCAAAAGAGGAGGGGCCCTGAAGAAAGAGCGACACTCGTATATATCCATCCGGTCCGCAGGACAGAACAGGATCTTCTCGAAGAGTTTCTTTCACACAGAAATTGGTTCAGAGGAAATCCGTACCTTGGGGTATCTGCATACCACCGTCTCCATGTTTTTTGTACAACATCTCTCCAGATCTCCATGTACATAGATAGATAGGCATGTATGCATATATGTGTATATACCCGATCACGGTTGGCTAAGAGGCTGATGGGTACGGAGGAGTAGGAAGTATAGGAGTGCCGAGTACTCCTAGGAACTCGCACTAAACCGCGCCGTGCCGCCCACCCCTTTTATGATCTTCGGCCCACCGTCCCCTTTTCCCGGGTATGAAAGTAATAGCACCGTAAGCCTACAAACTACCTCGCGCAGTAAGTACTCTTTATTCGAAACAAACGGCGACAGCCACGACGACGTCGACGATGATGCACAGCCCTCAACGGGCCACAGGAGTCATACATACCATAGGCGCTTCTGGAATCCAGATCCCTACGACTCCTCCGCACCGAGATACATACTTTCGGCAGACTAAAGAAAGGGCTGGAATGGGCTGGTGAGGTGTTTCAAGGTGAGGAAGAGGCCTATACCTACCCGGTACATGCATGCTGTTGTCTGGGAGTTCGGTTACCAACGATACCGTCCCCCTCCCCCCCAGGGGGGAAGAGCAAGAAGAAGAGCAATAATACATAGCGCTGAAGACGGCAAGCTCCTTGATTTTGGCGGTGCAAGCCTGGTACTTGCTCAACTCACTTCTTTTTCACGATGACGCGATCCCGTCGTCGGAGTAAAAATGCTGAAGATGGCATGCGTACTTATTTCTTGCGATCTCACGACCTGCGTTCAACTCACCTCGTTCTTCACAACCACCACGAACCTCAACCATTCTCCTTTGCAGGGCCGTCAGATTTATTGCAAGGTGCTCCGTACTCCGTACACACACACTTCGCGTCGGTTAGGTATCCTTCCAGCCCGACCTTGACCTTTTACCCAGCTGAAGCCTTTTCCTGTCCGGCCCCCTATCACGGGTGGAGAATTGGTTACCTCCCTAGTACAGAATACGGAGTACATGGCGGGAAAAACCAATTTATTGTCATCAATATCCACAGTGGTTGGTCATCTTGTTGCAGTCCCAAGGTTAGAGGATTGTCGTCAAATGGTGAAATGTGAAATGGCCCGACGCCCTCATCCCATTATCATATCATCATATATCCCATCACATAGTCCAAACAATGTACTGTCCTGAGGAGCAGACACCACGCGTGCATCAGACTATCATGAATTTCTTCGTGGCAGCATCTTGTCAATCATCGCATGTGTGAAAGTGAGGAAACCGACACCGAAAGACCACAAAAGTCCATTTTACCACAACCATGATCATCACCCTCTCACCCATCCCGAGAACACAGATTCATGAACCGCGGTATAGGGCCATTTGCGTCTTTTTTTGCTCTTTCTTTCTTTCTCTGCTGTCAAGGAAACTCTCGCTTGCTAAAATGCTATCCGCCAAAACAAAGGAAATTCGTATCAACTTGCTTTATTTCGACGCAGCTTGGACATCATTTCTCCAAAAATCCGAATCTAATTGGCTGCTCACATTCAACGTCTCCAACCGGGCGGTGGAGGTGGCCGACCCCCTCGGTAGACGACTTCCCGCTCAATAAAGCGCTCTTCTTCTCGATCCCACTCCTGGCGATGGCGCGGCGGAGGAGGCTCGATGGCGAGTGGCCGTGGCGCTGGTTCTTCAATGGCGGGAGGGAGGACTCGATTTTCCCATTCAATCTCCTTGATTCGCTTACGACGCTCTTTGCGGATGTCATCGGACAGACCCACTAGACGAGCAATATCTTCCTGGAACATCGTTAGCAATTGAGTAAGGGGCGGAGTTGCACAGACACGAAACTCACGTAGCGCAGATAGGCGATGATATAGTAAAAGTCATCAGTCTCCTCATACTCATATCCCATCTCCTGAATCGCTTCCTTCACAACGAGATCCTTTGTGACCTCGGTCCATAGGCCTTCCTTGGGATCCCGCTCCTTTCCATAACGACGGCCAATCTCCCCGTTCGATGAAGGCAGCGGAGCCGGCGGATGAACAGGGATCGGTGCCGGGAGCGGCGCAGGCAGCACAGGCGCAGGTGCTGGCGCTGGAAGGGGTCTCGTAACTGCACTGTCGTAACGCTCATCAACTCCATCTGGCATGAACTTGCTCCTTCGCACACCATTGTATCGCTGCCAGGTGATCTCCTGACTTGCCCCTCCAAGCCCATCCATTCGAACACGACGAGTACCCGGAGGAACATCCACAATTTCCCAGTCGCGAGTAGCTCCATGGTAGGCTTCGCCAACGTAAGCTCGATCCATGGCACGAGCATTATAGTACTCTGCTTCTTCTTGCACGTCCCGTTCATAGCCACGATAAACCTCACGACGAGGGGGGGGAGGCTCGTAATAAGGTTCACGTGCCGGTGGGGGAGTATACGGTGCGGCAACACTTTTCGGGCTGGCTGGACCGTCCCTGCGATCTATCACAATATCCTCATTCTCCGTACGACCATTCCTAGTTTGGGTTCTGCTGATCTCAATACGCTCTTCTGATCGAGCTCGTACTGGTGGAGGGGGGGCCAGGGGCGGGCTTGGCGGCGATGGTGGTCGTGAAATCACTCGTGGCCGAGTTGGGATGGCGACTTCGAAGCCATGATCGATATGTCGATGATGCGTTATGACCTCTTGGTGAATGGTAGGGGCATTGATGATCGGAGGCTCAGGAGGAGGAAGAGGTGCAGGGGGGGCCATGGGCGCAGTGCGAGCCGAAGTCACCGAGGTGGCAGGAGACCTAGAGCGAGAGCTCTTGCGAATGATGATTTCCTGTTGGTTGCGAGTGCCGCTGCGTCCCTCTCGCTCCTGTTGCCTGATGATGATTTCATCATTTGAAGCACTACTCGAGCGTCGAGCTCTGGACCTTGCTCGTTCATGAGATTTGGGGCGAGCCAACGCATAGTCCTCGTATCGGCGGGCGTCGAGATTCTGTTCATCGCGTCGGATGATGATTTCTTGCCTGTCGACGTCGCCTCGGACGGATCTCCGATCGTAATCACCTCCTCGCCTGGAGACCACATCGTCATAGTCGTCATAGCGAGACCGTCGGTCACTCTCATCGCGACGAATGACAATTTCCTCCCTAGAAGAGTTGACCTCTCTAGGCGGCGGTGGGCGCACCACCTCGCGCTCTCGTTCGTCGCGGCGAATAACAATTTCCTCTCGGGAAGAGTTCACTTCTCTGGGCGGTGGCGGCCGCACCTCTCTTTCTCGTTCGTCCCGTCGGATGATGATTTCCTCCCGATCCCGGTCACGTTGGGGAGGTGGAAGTCTGCGCTCAGGCTCTCGCTCGTCTCGGCGGATGATGATCTCGTCACGCTCAACTTCCCGTTCCCGCTCCCTTATCCGAGGTGGCCTTGATTCTGACTCGTCTTTCCTGATGATGATCTCCTCCTTTTCGATCTTCCTCTCTGGCTGGGGAGAAGGGGATCGCCGACGAACCCGAGCGGCGAACTCGAAGTCTTCTTGTTCTCGCTTCCGCAGGACCACTGGCCCAGCGGAGGTTCGGCCATAACCCTCTTGTAGAAAGGCAGGTGTCGAGCCTGGTCGTTCACGGATTTCTTCTCGCACAATGGTTTCTCTTTCCCGCTCACGCACGGGCACAGGCGTGGGGCGGCGATAATCTACCTCTTCCTCGACGAAACGGTCATCGTAGTATCGTCGACCATTCCGTGAGACATAACTTTCTCGGCGGTCGTCGTAACGGTCGACAGACACATCATCGGCGTAACGGCGTCCCGCCATGGCAGGGTCTGGTTATGTTTTTTTATCTTGTGTTTTTCTCGGAACTTGACGCGAAAGGGCACTGGGCAGCTAGGGGGTGTTCGGTTCGCTGAGTTGGCAGTCTGGTCCGTGGAGGGGCTCCGGCAAACTCCTTCCAGAACGGATGACCGTTTCAAAGACGTTAGAGGTAAAGTGTATTGTTGCAGAAGAGGTTTGTTACACCAACAAGGCTAAACGAAGAACAAGAAGTGCAAATGCAAGCTGCCAACGTTGGAAGAGAAGAGTGAGTGAGAGAGGGCGATGGGGGGAAGTTGAGTTATTACGCAGTTGAGTGAGGTGAGAAGAGCCAGCAAGGCCGCTGGGGGAGTTGAGCCTAGTTTTTGGGTGGGACTTGCTGGACTGTGACTGCCAACTGGGAACATGTGCGTGTGCAGGCGCAGGCGCAGGCGCATGCCCACGCGCAGCAGGCCCTTTCTGGCAGCAAAAAGTCCACCATCACCATGTCCATCGACATCGATATCGACCCAACCTGTCCAATTGTCCCGTTGTCCCACTGGCGACCCGCCGCCAGCTACAGTCTTGCCGACAGCCAGTAGCAAAACACCAACGTGAAGAAGAAGCGCACCGAAAGGTGTCGCGACGTGATGGACAGAAAGTAGTACCCGCAGCTCGAAACAGGTGACGTAGTTCCATGCACGCGAGCCCAATAACTCGCCTGGCTTTGGTGGATGAAAAGCTGAAAAACCAGAACAGCACACCTGACAGACTGGAGGGGCTGGGGGGCGGCAGCGCGGGGGCATCGACCGGTGGCTACTAGCAATGGGCTCGAATGAGTTACGCCTAGGTACGCGCCGAGCGGTCTGCCTAAGACGAGGTACACGGATCAAACAGATGTACCGTGGCATTGCATTCCGGTCAGTTAGCTGCCACCAAGTGAACTCATCTCAAGTAGCCTTAGGCAGTTATGCAAACCCATCTCGCCGTTTCTCTATCAACCCACAATGGTTACCGTTAGGCTTTATTCTCGAATTTTTGGTACCAGAGGGCGCTGATCCCCTCAACAATCGCAGTTGGGCATTCACATTCGCCTTCACAGTCCCGGCACCGCAAGCATTACCAGGTACCGAGCCAACCTTCAAACACCAGGTTGCGGGCTGGGCCGAAGCCCGACGAGCCAAAACTTCAGCCTGAAAAATGCTCGTGTCCATAGTCGGGACACAGCACAGCCTTGTCGATTTTTTCTCATGTGGGCTTTGGGCATCAAACACCAACATTCCGTCAGCCTAGTTACTACCCGGCCGGGTGTTTCAGAATGCCACCTACTTGTCCACACCGCTTCATGGTGGAGAGGAAAAATAAAAAAGGGTGCCAACTTTTGTCTTCATCTATATAGACCCATATGCCTTCCTCGGCCCAAACCTACAAGTAGACCTGCCGAAAAAGAACTCAGACCAGGTCCTGTACAGATCGACGTGGTCGCCCAATGTATCCACGCTTGGACAAGATGCAAAATGCTTCGACACTCAGATGGGCGCCCACGAGCGAAAACCTAGGTCCTGCTCAATGTGCCCTTTCCCGTACATCGAACGCCCAATTTCAATGCGTACATGTCCTCACTGCGTATTCCATGGCTATGCGCCATCTTATGATATGTTAAAATGTACAATGCGCCCACAGAACGCCTCCAATTTCGAATCAAGAATGCGTGTACCAACTGTTGTAAGTCGCGGAAAGGCGACATCTCGTCTCATCGTAGAAATCGTTTCCTCAAGGCGCAAATCCTCTCCATTCTTTTTTTTTTTCCCTGTGCGGATTCTCATTAAAGATTAGTACTAGCTAATCAAATGTCGACCAAGATGTTGGGCATTCAGGGGTCTGGGTTTGCCACCTATGTCAAAGTCAGCAGTGGGAACACGGCAACCCAAAGACAGAGACACTCACCCGTAGCTGCCTGGAATAATCCTGGTTATCTTGAAGAGACACATTGCTAAGGCGACTCTCGTCATGGATGTACAATGCATACGGGTTCAGTCGCTGGTCTGTACCTAGGCTCCGGCGATCGAAGGTCGTTGAGCCGGTGTCGACGCCTCGCAGGTCGTTGCCCAGACTGACTCCAGACGTGTTGATGCGGGGAGTCTTAGTCCCGAGCAAGCCTGACGACGACAACTGACTAACTTGCCGTGACGGGACATTATTGGAAGGCGAACTGTCGCCCGTTCGAGGAAGGTAAGCCGTCTCCGGGCCGCCTTCTGTCCCTACATTCTTGTGGCGTCTGCGGAACCAGAGATAGACCCCGGTTCCAATCACGACGCCAATGCCCAAGGCAACACCAAGAACGATGCCAACAACTTTGCCCGTACTGACGCCACCGCCCCCAGTGGCGCTCTGGCCGAGCGTGGCATCCGAGGTGGCAGCTGCAGACGGTGTCACAACCACAGTTCGAACTTCTCCCGTGACGGTTGTGACGCTCGTGTATATTTCAGATGGGCTTGGAGTTGGGCTTGGGCTTGGTGGAGGTGTCGTCGAGGGCTGAGAGGTCTAGGACGATCGTCAGCAACGCACTATAGCACGCAGGACACGAGTTCAAGAATAGGACACGTAATCTTTCATCAGGGGAATTGAGACAGGTCAGCCACAAATGGACGGGTTGTCATACAGTGGAGCTCATCCAGCTCATCGAGGTGTCGCTGGACCAAGTCACAACGGCAGTCTCGTCAGAACTCTGAGACGATCCAAATGTTACCACAGAAGATGAACGGTGAATGGTCCAAGTATCAGGAGTAGGGGAAGATGTGGGGGATCCAGTATCCGCAGAGGACATGGATGCGGACGCGGAACTGGAAGGGATGGAAGTGGAGGTATCAATACTAACCGACGATGGAGTTGAAGAAGGGGAAGATGTTGAGGATGGCGGGATGGACGTCGAACCCGAGGTTCCTAAAGGGACTCCTGCACTCAAGAGGTAATATCCATAGAGGCCGTCATCGGTGTTGCCACACCACTCCGAGGTAAAGCCCGGACATTGCTGATTGCAATTATAGGTGCTTTCCTGCGGAGAAGGAATGTAGTTGGAGCACCAGCAGTAGTAGCCTTGGAGGACGGCGAATGCAAAAGAACCTTGACATTGCTGCTGGCAGGCTCCATTCGACTGGAACTCGTTGTAGTCTGGAAGTGGACATCAGTGATTGGTGAACCTTCGCACGGACACTGGAGATGAACTACTCACGGCCTTGGTAGCTGCCAGCGTTGTTATCCGGAGAGCAATAGGAAATGTCGAGGCCTTGGGATGGTGTAACCCATAGCGAGAGAAAGGCCGTGCAAAGGAACAGGACGATCCAGAATGAGCTCAATGGTATTGAAACGGCCATTTTGAGAGATTGGCTTCAGCCTGTGGCGACGGGAGGAGGATTCCACCTATTACTGCATCGCAATGCTTGTCTTCAGCCCACGCGCAAGGGGTTCGCACACGATATCGTACAGTCGGTCGTCAATACGCTTCGATCGGAGGACTTATTGCATTGGGGGTATGTTGGTAGAGCTGCTTTTCGCGTGTCAAGTATCACGCGAGACACCGACACCACTCAACTCGATGGGAGGCTGACAGGATGACCAGTCGAAGTCGGACGTCGTCTCTTTTAACTTAGGATCGACTGTCGTGCCTAAGGGCAGGGTTCGAGGCGAAAGACAGACAGCTAGTATGTGTTGGAACAGATGGACAAGATGACGGGCGCCGGTGCGCGTATGGACATGGGCGTGGATCGTGGATCGAGGAGGACAGGTTCCGGTTCTCTGGAGCAGGAAGATGCGACGAGGGAGCTCTAGGGATCTCGAGTATCTATTCGTGCATATGAGAACTATGCGTACAGGCTGCGGATGGCGAGGATGGGACAACTGTTGCAATGGTTGACTGAGAGGTAGAGGCGAAATCTTGAAAGGAACGGAGGTGCCGTGCAGATGTTGGCAGTAGTTTGACAAGCGAGGGTGAGGGAAGAGGAGGAGCAGGTGCAGATAGGTAGCTAGCGAGTGAATTCCACCATTAAGACCAGATGGGAAAGTGGCCAAAGGCAGGGCAAGGCAAACCCAAGGGTACTGCACAGACTCGCAGCGCGTGCGGGTTGCGGGTGGCAGGTTGCGGGAAGGAGACTGAGGCGGACTGACCAAGAAGTTAGAACGAGTGATAGACGAACGTCTTATTTCCGGGGTGGATCCTCAGCTTGCTCAGGTCGACGTACTGTATCTGGCGATGGTCTGGCGTGGTGGAGGTGCGATCCCGTCAACCAACAATGCGTCAGTGGGATTGCAGCTAAGGCGTGAAGTGAGGCCGATCAAAGATCAACATGACCAGCAGGGCAGCAACAGTGATGAGAGACGAGGCGAAGAGGAGCTGGGAGGGAGTCTTTGTGTCTTTAATTTCACAGCGGAGCCCACTGTCAATACCTCGTATCTCATATATTACTCCGTACACGAAGACGACGACCAAGACGACTAGACCGGATGACGCTCACACGCTGATTGATCCGGAGCCAGCAACAGAAGGAAAAAGGTCCAAGAAAGTCAGTGACGGCCACAACTTTTGCTTGGCCTGGTCGAACCCACCGCCACCACCATCCACCATCCATCATGCACCCTCTACTTAAAATGTCACTCTTTTGGGTATTTATTGACAGGGACCATTTTCCGTACAGACTCCGTACAAGGGTCGTCGCTATTCCCTAGTAATCTTTCCGAAGCAAGACGCCCTTTCCCACCCATTGAATCCTTGACCACTATGATCCTCCTGGCGCCTGCACCTCTTGCTGTGTCCCTGGGTACGGAATATTGGTATGTCACCATACCTACTCGTGTCTAGGCGTCCGTAGTCAGCGGTTTCGATACAACTACTCTCCGTACGCTGTACCAGTCCTCGGTACTTCTGGTATGGTTTTGGGGTATACGACCAAATTCTTGCCAAGTTCTCTGAGCATATTTCCGTTCCCGCGTAAAAGGGATTTAGTCATATATATACCAAATTGCCTCTACTTGTCATGTGAAGCCAAAACTCACTCTTTCATTCGCATTGGACAAGCACCTGTCAAGCTCATGCCTTGGTTGACTCATTGCCCAGGAGCACTTGCCATCTCCAGAGGTCCAAGGTCAGCCCGAGCATCGCCTCGAATATTGAATGATGGTCGAGCACAGTCCCTTCCTGCTCTCCTAACTACTGCGCTGCAAGGCTTGTCGATCTTCCCTCAGATCTTGCGACCCCGTAGACCTCACCCATACTCCGTATACTTCGATTCGCTGCTGCTATCTCAATGTGACTGCAAGTCAAGCTTGATGATTGCCACTCTGCGGGCGGTACGCGGTACAACACTGAGGTCCACATGGGCACAGCTTCGGCCTAAAGGTTGTCTCTGACAGGTCGTGCCGACATTTCCGGGCTCTTGGGAAGCTGCTACACACAGTACAACGCCGGCGAAACACAAAGAGAGGATCCTTAGACTGTCAAAAAATCTTAGAAACGATATGCTCCATGTGCAGCCCAGCATCAGAACCCGATGGTCGGCCACTGCTCGTCCATTGATTGGCCTGACTTTGCCTTTGGTTGCCGCTGCTGCATGATGCAGTTGTTCCTATGCGATGTGGCGCCCGCAGTGTTAGGGCCCGGGCTCGAAATCACCTGAAGAAACACAGCATGCCGAGCTCACGTTTTACCAGATGCCTACCTGTCACGATGTGCGGAATGTGGGCAGAGGACTGCTCTCTGCTTTATCGTTCAGAACCGAATCTACACCGCCATGTCCCATGATAGAACTGTATCACAACGCTCCGGCGTCTTTGTTGTTTGGGTTTCTGGGTATCTTTTCACCATCTCGTTAGACCCCACATGTTTGCCATCTCCAAGGTGGGTTTCGAGTACGGAGTACAATGCTCCTTTTCAAGCTTGTGGCGAAAACATGTGTAAGAACCTTTGACCGATTTGATCGTCGTCTCACTCCCGCAATGCAGACTGGTTCGCTTACTGGCAATCTGCACGAGTAGGCGCAACATCCTGGCTCATGTCTCATCTCCAACTTGCCGCCCGGCGGCAACTCGTATCTGAGAAGGAGGACGTGCGATTGCTGGATGCAACTAGTGGTCCTCGTCAAGTTTACCTTGAACCTTGCAAAATTGAATTAGAAGTACTTGGTACAGAATGCTCGGAAGTGCGGGGGCGGGGACAGTTTGCCGTTCGTCCTCGCCCGTGCAAGTCGAATCCAATCGTTCAAGTCAACAAAAAAAGCCTCAACAGCTCTTTGGATGCCTTCTACCGAGACAGGTGGACAGCTTTGTCGGAAGATTTGGTCCTTTGCGCCAGTTGGCGCCTTCTTAGCCAGCCACCTCTCGATAACACAACCGAGTAGCTAGGTAGGTTTTTCTGCATTTGAGATATTGCAGGCATGAAGTGGTGCATTTTGACATGCATGCAGCGTATTCTCCCTCTTCCGAGACCCAGATCAAACTTAGATGAAGGTCAGCGGAAGCTTGGATAGCAAGTGATTGGCCTCTGGACAGTCTCGATTGGATGGCGGATGGTCTAGGTGAGAAAATGCATGTGTCCAGCATCGGCACACCAGCCTCTCCATTTGTTTTGTTGAGGCCCTTCTGTGAGAAACAAAGAGGGACTGGCAACAAACACAGACGCACCCTCGATAACGTCTGGCAGCTGTCGGCAGGTACGAGGTATGGGGTAGTCGAACTGGGTTACTCTGGACGATATTCGGCACCCTGCATGTCATGCTCAGGCCCCATGGCGTGATTCGGAGTGTCCAGCTATAATATCTTACAAAGAACAGCAGAACACAGAACAACCACAATAATTGAGGGCAAAGTGCGAACACAACTGAGACCTTCCTTCGTTCGAGTTTTACCACACGCTCGGAAAAGAGCCTCGGCGACGACCTGTGCTGTGTTCCATCAAGCCTCAAGTGCTGAATGTACATATGTACCTTGGTTTGCCAGGTATTCTTGATATGGTAACTGTCACAGGGAACACAAGGGAATCCCCGTGAGCATGATCCCACTGGGACTTCCGATGTGTACCGAGTATCGTTCCATGTGGCTTGCCTCAGACCATCAGATCAGTCGTACTTGGGGGTGCTCCTCCCGGATACCAGACGGTCATTTCAATGGCAAACGTGGCAATTATTGTTGCAAAAATGCGAGCGGTCTCAATGCATGTGAGGCTGCAGGGTTTCACAACAAGACATGTTTAATTTGCGGGATCGAGGGTGTGGGAGATCAGGAGCATGGGCCTTTGTTTGATCAGCCTCCTCGTACGTCATTTTCTCCCACTCCTCGCAACACCGGCTCAGGGGACACCATCCGAGGCTGCCGCTCAGCCTTTTGACTTGATTGCTGGTGCCCACACCTCATCTCTTTGTTCCTCGAAATCACTTGCAAATGGATGAAGATCTGAAGTCGATGACCACGCGGCTCGACGCTTTGCGAGACCCCTGGGTGATTGTCGAATAATCCCAGGACGATCCCTCAATGGTCTAAGTAGCTGCGAAGGGCTGGCGGTCATACCGATGTACTCGGTATATAGAGTGATTCGACTCGGCCGCCCAGACCGGTTGATGGGAAGCTAATGTTTTATCTCACCTGTCGACAGAGTTCCATGATTGCACCGATGACGAAATCGGGGGGTTCTAAGAGACGATATTTGAAAGCTCAGCCTTGCCGAGCAGAACAAGGAACCTTGAAGTGCTGGCACGTAATGTTATCTCCCACTCCCAGCGATTCCCCCAACAGATACGACAACATCGCGAGGGGGATCTGACGGTGTTGGCAGCTCCCGGAGTAGCACCAGACCAGGGCAATTGGTAGCACACGGAAACGCGTTTCCGTGCCGTCCAAATGCCGTCGTCCCCTATTGTTTCCTCGTTGGTCGAGGGCATGTATTAAAAGGGACAGAAGTCGCCAGCTTCTCAACGACAGTTGTCAACACAAGTACACCGTTCCGGTGAAAAGCCGCCAGCCACGCAGCACAGCCACGGCCACACGACCACACAGCCAGCAGGAATTTATTACGAGAAACTCCGGATGCCTGGCTGATCATTGCCGACTGCCCCCGCACTCGGACAACAGGCAATTTGGCTTGAGGCTGGTATCGGTGTGATGCTCTCCGGCGGCATCGCAACAGGTGTTTCTTGGGGGAGAATAAGGAGAGACGGAGTCAATCATCATTGAGCATTTGGCAGTGCTTGGGGAGCGGGGCGCCAGACACGGGGTGCCGGGTTTGTCCCACCGGGCTTCCACCGGGCTTCATGGCCCCCGGAACCGACACCCACAACGCCTATCATCGCCGACTCAATGCTCCCCAAGTGCTCTCAAACCCCCAATGATTGCCCGGCAAAGATGCGGCAACGCCCAATCCGATCAATGTTGGGGTAGCTTTATCACGTCTTTGCTCTGGGGTACTCCGTGCTCCGTGCTAGGCGTCTTATGTACCTCGGGTAAAAGCTCTCCATGGATGCTATCGCCATTCCATTCCCATGGAGCTTTCTCGGCCGAAGACAATCCCACCTCCCGTCCCTTGATCTTGCGCAAGTGCCTTTTGTTTGTTGACCTACGTACCTAGTTTGCTCCTCCGTCGGACTGCCTGTGTACATCTGAGCCCTGCGGCGAAGGATCGAAAGAGGGCAAAAAGGAAAAAGAAAGAAAGGCACATCTCAATTGTCTTGTTTCACTCCCTTGAGCGGTGTGGCAGCCGATCGCTTTCTTCTCACAAGTCTCTTTGTCTCCGTCTCTCTCTTCTCGGCACCCGCCAACCGCAGCCATGGTCTTCTATCCCATGAAATGGATTCCTCCTCTCCCCGAAATTCCAGACACGGTGCCCATATGCGATTTCATGCTGGACGAGAAGCACGGCCGGACCCCGTACTCCGAGTCCAAGGACGCCTACACCTGCGGCCTGACGGGGAAAAGCGTCTCGGCGCGACAACAGAAGGACGATGTGGACAGCCTGTCGCGCGCGCTGGCCAAAGAGTTTGGCTGGGGGGTCAATGAGGGCACCGAATATGACAAGGTCGTGGGCATCTTTGCGCTGAACACGGTAAATATATACATTAAAAATACATATACACATAAGATTTGTTGCTCGGGCAATCTTTTTTTATATGTATATGTTACACAAGGGGGACAAGGTTCTAACGGATATCCGCAGATAGACATCATGACGCTGAACTGGGCCATCCACAGAATCAATGGCGTGTCCGCCCCCGCCAACGCCGCCTTCAACGCCGACGAGCTGAGCTATCAACTCACCAACTCCGGGTCCAAGGTGCTATTCACCGTGATGCCGCTGCTGAAAACTGCCCTGGAAGCCGCGGCCAAGTCGAACATCCCGCGGAAGAACGTCTATATCTGTGAAATGCCAAACGATCCGCCCATCCCCAGCGAATTCAAGACTCTGTCCCAAATGACCAAGGAGGGCCGCTCGCTGCCAGCGCTAGAGCCGATCAAGTGGGAAAAGGGCCAGGGGGCACGGCAGACTGCATTCCTGTGCTACTCCAGTGGCACCTCGGGACTGCCGGTGAGTCTTTTCCCTCTTGACGACACATGAAAAACGAGTCCTGACAGGAATCCGCAGAAAGGAGTCATGATTTCCCATCGGAACGTCATAGCCAACACGGTCCAGATCTCTGTCTATGACCAGCCCAGCCGCGACGCAATTGCCCCAGGGTATCGTGATGTGGCCCTCGGTCTGCTCCCTCAGTCGCACATCTACGGGCTGATCGTCATCTGCCACTCTTCGACGTACCGCGGCGATCAAGTCATTATCCTCCCAAAGTTCGACTTGAACAACTATCTCAATGGGATCCAGAATTTCAAAATTAACACCCTCTACATCGTGCCGCCCATCATCATCGCCATGGTCAAGAATCGGGATCTGACCAGCAAATATGACCTGTCGAGCGTGACCTCCATCTTCACGGGTGCTGCGCCGCTGGGCAAAGAGACCGCTGAGGAATTGGCGTCGCAGTTCCCCGCCTGGAAGGTCCGACAAGGCTACGGCCTGACCGAGACGTGTACGGTCGTGTGCTCGACGTCTCCAAAGGACATATGGTTTGGTTCTTCGGGATGTCTGATCCCCGGGTACGAGGCCAAAGTCATGAGCATGGAGGGGAACGAGATCACCGGGTACAATCAACCGGGTGAACTCCTCGTCAAGTCTCCCAGCGTCGTGCTCGGATACTTGAAGAATGAGAAGGCCACAATGGAGACGTTTGTGGACATGCCCGAAGGCAGATTCATGCGGACCGGAGACGAGGTCGAGTTCAGGGTGTCGCCCAACGGCAACGAACACATCTGGGTCGTGGATCGCATCAAGGAGCTGATCAAAGTCAAGGTGAGTAAAATTTCCGAGAATAGCGTTCTATGTATGTGAGAGAGTAAGTCTGACACAAGTCAACAGGGCCTCCAAGTCGCCCCTGCAGAGCTCGAGGCGTGCCTGCTCAACCACCGCGCGGTGGCCGACTGCGCCGTGATTCCTGTCCCAGACGACCGGGCGGGCGAAGTACCCAAGGCGTTTGTGGTGAAGGCCAAGTCGATAGGCATGGAGGAAAGCGAGGCCCTCCTCAAGCGCGACATCATCAAGCACGTCGAGAAGGAGAAGACTCGGCACAAGTGGCTCGCCGGCGGCGTGGAATTCATCGACGTCATCCCCAAGAGCGCCAGCGGCAAGATTCTCAGGAGGCTGCTGAGGGATCGAGAAAAGGAGGCGAGAAGGAAGGCTGGCGCCAGGCTGTGATGCCCCTCCGTTTGGTCGGTCGGTAAGAGAGCATCATCGAATTGGAGATCAGGAGTCTGTTCTGTCCATACTGGGTGGCCTGGGGGAGGCTGTAGATGTTCAAAGATTGCACAATTACCACTACTCTTCGAGCTTGACCTGATGACAATACATATATTTCTTTGGGCCTGAAGAGGCTCTGGGTCTTCCCGGACTGCGCATTTGAGGAATGGCGACGTCCCTGGGTGTCGTTAGTATCCCGAAACTCAAGTTGTCATTCTCCAGATCTTCGAAGCAAAAAGAAGAGGCCACAGCCTTGCATCGTCCGTCAACGAAATACAGAAAGTAAAAGATGGACATGGTTGGCTTTCTTTAATTTTACCTAGCGAGCTAGGTACTTGTGACATTGATTCCACGCGGAAGTCAGAAACGGCAGGTCTTCCGGCTGCCGAGCTTGTCTCACACCCTCACACAAAGAAACACCGAGAAAACGGGAATTCAAATACACCCGCGAACAAAGTTGGGGGCAAAAAAAATGAAGAGGAGGTGCTTCTGCACTGGCCGTGAATCGAACACGGGGCTGAACTTAATGTTAGTTATCATTGGAATCCTTGCTGAGAAGGGTTGGTCAAACTCACCCCATCGATGGCAACGATGGATTTTCTAGAAAACCTGTTAGGCGACACTGTGTACAGTATAACGGATGCCTGGGAGAGAACATACACCACTAAACTAGAGATGCTGTTAGAATCCTAATCAAGCCAGATTGATTGTACTGGAAACTTCGCTACTTACCCACCAGTGCTGTGATTGTTGGCATATTTCTTACTTTTACAAAATATAAAGTATCAAAACATATTACAATGATGATAGGCCGGGTCGGAATCAGATCCATACTTAATTGTGACCAAGGACTATTATTGGCTGGCTGCTTTAGTAGCTAAGAACACGAAGTGCCCTCATTGCCATTAATCCATGTTATCACGAAACAAAGCATGGTAGTTCAGGATTGATATTAAGGCAGGCCATCTCTGCACCGAGGTTGGCGATCAAATTAGGGAGATAGGATTGCGATAGCCATGTCATGGCAAAGTCTATTGGAAAGCTATGGAGATTTTTGTTCAATTTCTCGAATGCTCATGTATAAGTTATAAGCTTGACATGGTCCCGAGTCTCAATACCCAGTAAAAGCAGCAGCTTCTGTCGATAATTATGTGCACGACTACCGCTCACAATAGTACCGTAGAGGGCTTCAGGGCTCAGCTGCCCGATGTACTGCCAACTCCTCTTCTGTCTCAAATGTCTTTACACTCATTGAGGTTACAGTGGTATGGCAAGTGGACAGTCCTTCGGTGAGTTGATCGCTTTCAGTTCGGGATAAGTGGTCGTAGTGAGAGCAAGCAATATCGGCTGGAAAGTGGCGCTGAAGGTGTCGGATATCATTTTTCTGATTTTTGCGGAGGCCGCGTTGGAAGTTTTCAGGAGGTTATCTAGGGTTCGATGGGCATCCAAATAACTCTTTTGAAGGAAGCCGTTGGTGGTTGGATTGAGTTCGCAATGATGAAGAGGGGCTCTCGCCAACCCGAAGCAAGGCTGTCGCCCTGCCTCGCAAAGATTGCTGACTTGACTCCCCTTCCGATAGTCTCCGCATTCACAGAGCACCAAAACTACGAAGGACGCTTCGAAGCCTTTGGTGAGGTGCTTCTTATTGGAGGCATCGGAAGGTTACTGTATGAGCACCGCCGAAGGCCTTCAGACTAGCGTTGATAGCCCCTGTGTAAGTTACCAGACGGTGTATAGTCAGACAGATCCCCGTGGCCCTACTAGAATCTATCGTGTCCTCCATTGAGTCACAGCTCATAGATCGAAATTGGCAGGTAACACTGATGAGACGGATCTATGCGAATGCGACAAAGGTTGTTGTTTGGGTAGGTGACGAAGATGAAACTACAGTGCTCGCTTTCGACACGATAGAGAGGTATGCGATGGCCAAGGAACAGGTATTCGGTCCCATGAAGGATGTGTTCGAGGGATACGAACAAAAACTCGAAAGCTATTAAGACATTTCTGACACGGGAGTGTTCAGTCGGCTGTAGATCATTCAGGAGATGGTCGCCGCCAAGGCTGTAGAAGAGCACCGCGCCCATATGTGATGCCGTGGGACACCCTGTAAATGCAGTCCTGTGGCTGCATGTCTGTGGGGTTCGACATGGCATCGATCCGGAAGGGTTGATCATCTTGGATGCAAGTAGATGACATTTTGATCTCATTGGCAACGGTACTACAGAAAACGTCGCACAAGGACGACCATCGCTTTATGAGCTTCTGGACGAGTGGCGTTCCAACCAGTCCTCAGATAACCGAGACCGGATATTCTCCCTCATAGGCATTAGTTGTGAAGCCAACGATCAGGATTTCGCGGTCTACTACACTAAGACCTCCGAGAACACATACATAAAGCTCATACGGCTGTTAATTGCGACAGGACGGGACTTGAATGTCGTCAGTCTAATGCACAAACGCGACGAACCGTCACAACTGCATCTACCTTCCTGGGTGCCAAACTTTGGTATAGAATACGGATCAGACCTCCTCAATCACCCGAACGTGGGCGAGGTACGACGCTATACTGCCCCGTGTGACCCGTATTTCAGTGGTGTATCCAACAGCAAAGGGTTGGGTGGCAGCATGTCGTCCCTTGCTTATTTTGCTTCTGCCGAAACGACAGGTGAGAGAACTTGTATGTCTTCGAAGCACTTCGTATAGTCTTATTCCAAGCTTCTCACCCACGACGTTTCAATGCTCCTGCTAACTCAGCTCCAGGGGTTGGGCTCTCAGGACTTCGAGATCTCACGCGTTTCATCTCGTCCGATATTGGCGTTCCATGGCCGAGAGGGAGAAGTGTTTGCGGAGAGAAGTATTCCTCCGCAAAATATGGGTGGATGATACTATCGAGAGCTGGTCTTTCCGAGCCTGGTTCCATGTCTGACTCCTCTTCCTCCATCTCTTTGATCGGCCCTAGGTATTTCCGTAATTGGAACTGGAACTTGGATGAAGACACCCCGAAGGATATTAAATAAGCCATGTCCTTCTCGATCTTTTGTAGTACCAGATCCAGGGAGAAAGTGGCTTTTCACGGTAGATTTGCGGCATCGTCCGTTGGTACGACATGCTCTTCAGCATTCCTTTCTCGATCCACTTCCCAGTTGTTTTCCATACAACTTTGTCGTCGAATTCAGCCAGTGCATCAGCGAGACCAACGAATCCCGCGTGCTTGGCCTTCGTGAAGCCTGTAAGAGGATGACGGAATAAGTTTCGTAGACTTGGTCGATGGTCATTCCGAAACTTCAGGTACGGGTTCTGGGCGATATCGGACCAATCGACATATTTCTTTTCGTTGTTGTCAAAATAACCCACCAACTTCCGGTTTTGATGGACAAATGACCAGCCGATAAAGAATAGTCTAAATCGTTTCGGCGCCAGCTGGTTGTCCCCGGGTGCGCTTGGAACAGGAACAATGGATATTTGCATATAACTTTAACTATAGGGTAGGTCCTCCTATAGCCAGCCCTCACCTAGCAAATCCTTGAATGGCCGAGTTATGGCTCTGGTGTGCGCCAGCCTCATTAGAGGGTCATTTTAGTAAGTCCTCACCTATGAAACTCTTAAACAGTAGGGTTACGGCTCCGGCGCACGCAAGGCTCATCAGAGGTCCTCATATAGTATATCCTCCCCTGGTAAATTCTTGGTGGCGGAGTTACGTCTCCGGTGTAAGTTCATCGTGAGGCTCATTAAGACGTCTTCTTGAAATTTTCATGGCGGTTGAACAGCCTATAGTCATGACTCATCATAAACAAAGTACTTTTTCGTGTCTAGATGTATCTTACTCGCCGCTGTCGGTCGTTGAGTGCCGTCTAACTTCCTACCATTTCCCTCCCTGGGTCTAATCCGGCTGAGCCAGCCGGGTATCGAGTTTAATCATGACTTGGCAAATTCGACCAACCAACTGGCCAGTTTCTGTACGTTCTCCAGCGGGACGGCATTGTAGTTGCTCGCCCTTATTCCACCGACAGATCGATGACCTTTAAGGCCAAGAAGCCCTCGCTGTTCCGCGCCGGAAAGGAAAGCCTTTTCCCTAGCCTCATCAGGCACGACTTCTCCGCTGTCTGACTTGGGCCCGGAGATGATCCGGAAGCAAATGTTCATTCTGCTTCGTGCGTCTTTGTGCGGGACGATGTGGTACGTTTCTGAATGAGAGTCAAGGATCTCATATAATAGTTTGGCCTTTTGATTGGCGACCTCTTCCTGGCCAGATACTTTGTTGGTCCCGAATGTGGAGACGAGGCGCTGCAGGACCAAAGTCGCCACGTAAAGGTTGAAGATTGGAAGAGTATTGTACAGACTGTTGTTGGCAGCGATGGTGGAGAAGGAGAGCATAATGGGCGGTAGGCATCCTGAGGTCGGGATGACAGGGGACAGGGCGTGCAGGAACGTAGGAGGTGGAACAAGGTCAAGCAAGGATTTCCGAATGATGACCACGGTAATGCCAGCGATACCAAGGTTCTTTTGCGCGCCGCCCTGAAGAAGTATTAGCACATCGCAAAGAGCGTTGGCTGGAATGCTGGCTCACGAAGATGACCCCGTATTTTCGAACATCAATCTTTCGACTGACGAAGTTGCTGGACATATCAGCAACTACGACTCTGTCGTCTTCTTCATTGCCACTGGTGTTCTCCAAAACTTGGGGGAAACTGGGATATTCGACACCATCAACAGTCTCGTTGTCACACAAGTAAGTCAACGCACTCCCCTTCGGTGTTAGTTTCCACTCGCTTTCGTCCGGAATTTTCCCAAACTTGCCGTTGTTGTTCTTCCTAGCGTCAATGGCAACGTTAACATATTTGGCACCGATCAGTCTCGTTGCTTCCTGACAAGCCTTGAGAGACCAAGATCCCGTTATCACGTAGTCAACCTTCAACTCTGCCTCGATCTCCTTCTTGACCCGCTCCAGGACTTCGGGTTCGTTGCTTTCACCAAGTTCTGCCACGGCCTTCCTCCGACGGCGCTCGATCCAACACCCCACTAGATTCTGCAGAGCGGCGCTAAACTCCCCCGTCCCTCCGGCCTCCATGAACATGATGTCGTATTCGTCCATCGGAATATCATACAAGGTTGCCAAGGCCTCTTTGGCGTCAGCGAGGACCTTGTTCGCTGTTGAAGAGCGGTGCGAGATTTCTGCGAGGGAGAGCCCGGTGCTTTGGAAGTTGACAAATGCTTGAGCGGCTGTTTCAATGACAGGAGTAGGGAGAGGGGCGGGACCAGCGCCAAAATAGGCGACTTCTGAGCGATCAGGCATGGTTGACAATAAGATGTCAGGGCTGGAGAAGTTTCTTTGAGCTGAATTCTCCAGACGACCTGCTTGGCTCGAGCCGAAAGGAATATCAAGCCAACTAGGCGAGAGGGCTTTACTCGAGGTTGATTTTTAGCTGCGGTCAGATGGATTGTAGAAACTCGACTTTAACTAGAAAAGTCTCGATAGCCACAGTCTCGAACACAGAGAAGATGAGTCGAGATTGAAAATCTGGGGGAGAAGACTCCTTAAGAGCTTGGCAGGAGAGAAAATCGTGGGAGCCAATCAACGATGAGCAGTCTGCGAGGCTGCATGTGCATCAAGGACGGTAGTAGCTTCTCTATATCGCTAAGCTCTATGTATAGACATGGGTCAGTTAGCCGAGCGTTTCAAAAAGCTTCTCAATGATAGAGCTTCCTGGCAAGCGGCGCGTCGATTACGTTGTCTAAGCCTTTCAGATTATTTCGATCCAATAGTTGATCTATGGCCTCGTACTCAAAACCGCGGGAAGCGTACCCTGTTGTGCCATGCCACATGCTTGTATGTCAACGCTGCATGAGGACGATGCACGTGTAGGTATCTTGCTGGCTCCGCAGTGTCTTGAATATTTGCGACGGCCCTTACCGATAGGCTGCATGGTCTCTTGCCTAGATCAAGCTGGGTTCACCAAAATGATACGAGGACGAAAAAGTTCGACAGCTTACAACGGCGGAGGTGAATTTCCTTCTTCTTTCTCTCTCTTTTTCCTTTGTCCTCTTGACTCTTTCTTTCCCCTCCACCAATCTCGAGGTTCCGCGCCAGAGGCCTGTAACACCGCTCCATTGGTATAACTTCTGCGCTTCCGCAATTGCCGCGCACAACAAATGCGATGGGCTTCGGAGCCTTGCCTCCTGGGATTTGTAAGCGTGCTGTCCCAGGCCAAGATCTAGGCGAGCTTCATATGCGTGTCTCTGCAAGAAAGTATCAAGGTAATGTGGTAACCAGTGCCCATCGAGAAAACGAGGCCGACGGTTTTCTGACACGCTTTTCTACCCAACCGGCAGTTAACGAGAATGGGCAGACACGTTTGGATAACCGCCTACCTTTCCTTAGCATCTTTCCGACAACTGACCGACCTCCTTAGAGAGTCCTTCGACCAACTCTACTTGCTAGAGGATAACAAGGGCCGAGCAAGTGTTGTAACAAGTAGGGCACCTCAGACCTGTAGATACATCACATAGAATCCACTGCCCCTTATCTTGAGCCATTGGCGTCACTCGGGTGCTCATGGTTGAGGACCTTCCAGGCTTCATGCTGCAACGATTAGTCGAGAGCATTCGTGAATGGGATCGAATATGCTTGCGTATGTATGGGCGAGACGTGGCGGCGGAGGTTCTGTCCGTGCGTTGTCTACTCCTGATCAGTCTTGTACACGTGCGGGTACTCAGGGGTACTCGCGCCACACCACTTGCAATGACTCACACATCCCATGATTTGGAGGTCTCCCGTGTTCGGCCATGGGGGATATGAATGCCTGAATGATCTTGAGTATTCGCAATGGTAGAAATAGGGGCGAGTGTAGATAAACATTCTGCGTCCACGTTTCCTGGCCCCGGGAGCATGCGGATCCATCACAAGTGTTTACGGGTTGCCACCAGTCTGCGTTGGTCATCGCTGGCTGGGAGTCCAGTAACGAAGTCCTGTGACAGGACTTCAAATGGCAGTGACGAAATCCTTATCGGCTTTAGTTCGCCGCAGGGTCTCTTGGGGGTAGGTTTACCCTACTGACATGCCGGGCAAGACCAGATATACTCCTCGAATTTAGTCATCAAGTCCGGAATGAATGCGACGTCTGTGGTTTTGTCGTATACTGGGCCAATTCCGCGTGCGCTGCGGCATCGTGGATGAGTTCAAAGAAGCGCTTCTCGCATGCCTTCGGGACGCAGATCCGCGTCGGACAACCGGGGCAATTGTGGCAATAGAAGGCCGTCACACTTGTCGCAGGATTCGTATCTGTTCCTGTGTTCACATATTGCTTCAGTATCTTCAGGGCGGCCAGCGTCGCGAGTTCAAGACCACACTCAATGACACCGTATTCTCTGTCCCCAAGCTTTTCCATCTTCTGATTATCGGTGATTCCTGGAACACAGCAGCAGCTTCTTCTTCGGAGGTAATGGGAAAAGGGATATCGACGGGCGCGTTTCCAGAAGGAGACGGTTGATTGGAGGCATCTGCAAGGGGCAGAGGGGACTTACACTCCAGTGTTTCTTTGACAATGTGGCCGATGATTCAGTGGATGGCTTTGTCCTCGCAACCTTCGCACTCTCCGCTCATCCAATCAATCTTAGTGAGTGTATCACCGCTCAGGTGTGCCGGTTTAATTGACGAAGCCCTGGCAACTCACTGTTCGCTTTTCAGTACATATATATATACATTCTCGGTCACAGCTTCGAACTCAGGCACGATGTGTTGCTCATGAAGGCCGACAAGGGGATCCGTATGTAAGGCAGTATAGGGTGGACCAGAGAACCCAAGCCTAGAGGGCCATGTTGTCAAGAGGTGCATTGTCGTCGACCGTGAACAGATTCACAAGGGATATCACGTATTTCTTTGGTCGTGTAACTGGGAAATGTCGCGAGCAAAAACATGGTGCCTTGTTGGCGAGAATGAGGACGCCCTTTCAAGGTTGTCCGGGAAGCCCACCGTCTGGAATGTCCAGAGGCGCTCTAGCATACCAGCAACGATTGATGCAGCATCGACGAGCGACCGAAATTTGTTGTCGTCTTCGCAAAGTTGCACCAATTCGTTATCATATACCATGCATCGGCAGTCGTTTTTGCCACTTATTCATGCGCGACTCCCACTCCTGAAATGAATGTCTCACCTTCACCTTGACATGTGTCGGGGGTTCGAGGCGACATCTGGGAAGCACAATTCGTCCAGGTTCCCAAGCATGTTGAATACGTGCAAAACGTGTCCGTGTCGCTGATGAGGCATCAACCGAAGGATGTTTGGGAATAACTGGGCTGCTTTAGCGGCGAACCCGAAGCTTCGTCTCATGCGGTCGAGGAAGGCAAAGAAGATAATTTGGAGAGTTGTTCACCGCCACCAAATTGACTTGCAGTATATAAATGGCTGTTGTCATAGGAGAGGATCACACCAAAAAGCAGAGCGAGGGGACAAAGATATAGGACGAGAGAATGGAGGGGACGCTGATGATTGATGAAGAAAGGATGCATGGTTGGGACCAGACTTTGAGAACCTGGATAAGGCCGAAGGAGGTATTAACACCAGGAACTGCGATGGACTGGCGCTGGGTGATATTAACATGTTCAGGAGTAAATCCAAAAACCAAAACATGAGACCTTTCGATGGCCGACTTCTTGGACATTTATGGCTCGATCGAAGCTTTGAAGAAAGTTCGTGAATTTTATACAACACATTCAAAGCAGGTCGGCCATGATGTGCAGGGAATCCTGGAACGTTAACTGTACAAGCATGAGTCTCGAGACTTCAATATGTTCAAAGTAACGATTCCAGGCAGGGACTAGTGGCCTTACCGACGCTATGCTCCACAGATTCTGACCAGACGGGTCACTTCATCTCCTTCGGTGCAAGCATGAGCTCGGGTCGAACGTATTTGTCAAAGTCCTCCTCCGAGAGAGCCTTCAATTCCATCGCCGACTGTTTCAGAGTTAAGCCCTTTTTGTGGGCATTCTTCGCCACCTTGGAGGCCATGTCGTAACCAATTACGGGGTTGAGGCAGGTGACGAGCATGAGACTGGGCAGAGGTCAGTAACTAGACATCTTAGACTTGTAAAGAGACAGAGTGAGTCGTACCTTTCATGAAGAAGCGTGGAGATTCGCTTTTCGTCCGCCTTCAGACCATCGACCAGATGCTCGACAAATCCATTCATTGCATCCGACAAGATCCTGCTGCTATGAAGGAGATTTCGGATCAATAGAGGTTTGAAGACATTGAGTTCGAATTGGCCGTTCATGCCACCAATCGTTGCTGCGGTATGATTTCCCATGACTTGGGCAGCAACCATAGTCATAGCCTCGCACTGAGTAGGATTGACCTTTCCGGGCATGATGCTGCTGCCGGGCTCGTTTTCTGGGAGGACCAATTCTCCAAGACCGCAACGAGGTCCAGAGCCAAGGTATCTTATATCCTGCGCAATCTTGAAGAGACTGCAGGCAAGGGTGTTTAATGTTCCGGAAGCCTCAACGATACTGTCATGAGCAGCCAGGACCTCGAACTTATTGGGAGCAGTCACGAATTCTGTGCCTGTCATTTTGGTCACCTCTTCAGCAATTCCCTCCGCAAAGCCTTTGAAGGTGTTGAGACCGGTACCAACTGCAGTACCGCCCTGAGCCAGCTGTCGTAGATGCGGGAGACATGCTTGGATCCTCTCAAGGTTTCGATCAAGCTGAGCCACATATCCACTGAACTCTTGGCCGAGGGTCAAGGGTGTAGCATCCTGCAAATGTGTCCTGCCAATTTTGATGATCTTGTCGAATGCTTCCACCTTCTTCTGCAGGGCCTCCCTCAGGTTCTTGAGAGCAGGGATGAGTCTCTCTTCGAAGTCAAGAACAGCAGCAATGTGCATAACCGTAGGAAAGGAATCATTGGAGCTAGCTGACATGTTGACGTGGTCATTAGGATGAACAGGCTTCTTGCTGCCCATTTGTCCTCCCAGAATCTCAATTGCCCGATTTGAGATGACCTCATTTGCGTTCATATTGGACTGCGTGCCGGAACCTGTTTGCCAGACGACGAGAGGAAAGTGGTCGACCAACTTCAAGGAAGCAACTTCGGCGGCGGCCTGCTGGATCGCCTCTCCAATTTTAGGGTCTGTTTCTTTGTCAACGATAGGCTTCAGCAGAGGCTTATCCAGAATGTATACCAAGGCCATATCTCATGTTCACAGTTGCTGCGGCCCCTTTCAGGATACCAAATGCGCGCACAACACCTTCCGGCATTCGATCTTGAGGCTGGTTGATCTTGAAATTGCCCAGAGATCTTTGCGTCTGTGCACCCCAGTATTTGTCTGAGGGGACGTCGATGGGCCCGAAGGCATCCGTTTCGGTTCTCGTGGATGCGGACATACTTGCTGTGCTGCTAAACGCTTGGTAACGGTCCGAAGGAACTCGAGGGGAGATGGGAGTTGTCCTTCGCGAAGTCTGAGAGAGAGAGAAAGAGAAGTTTCGTTGGGCAGGAGCTTTCAAGCAACTACTCCGCACAGTAACGCAGCGAGAGAGCTTGTTTACTGATGCTGAAGGTTTCGCCGCAAAAGAAACCCGCCCCAGCATTTTGTCGTTTTATTTCCACTAGGCAATTGAGGAGAGAACGGCCGCTTCGACTAATATAGAGGTAATTCCTGGTATGCGATCTATTAAATAAGTAGAATAACCACCACAACCAACTCTCCGCTCAACCTGGTGGAAGGAAATGTACTGAACGATGAGAGGGAGCAATTGGCTGGGAAATCGTCGGCGAGACATTCATTGGCGGATGTCGAAATGTTCGGTGGAAGAATTTCTAAAGCAGAGCATCGGGAAATCTCGCCATCTTCCTTCAGCACCCTAATCCTCCCGATCCATTGAGCACAATAGATAGCGAGGGGGATTCTTGTTATTGTAATTACTACAGTGTATGTATTCTCGCTGTCCTCTATGTAAACTCATCCCAACTCAAGCAGACGCCATGTTGTGCAGCCGCTGATAGTAACACCGGGTATCTCTATAAACATCAAATAACGCAAGACAGAATGCCGCAAGGTTCTACCGAAGCCTCTCGCCGATCAAGCAGTGCCTTCAACCGTCTTAATAGCATTGCCAATCATGAAGTCCTTGGCCTTGGCCATCCTGACCAGGAAGCTGGGAAGCTTGAACCCGAAGACAACACCAACACCCCCTTGAGAACCAATAGGGACGAATTGCATGTCGCTAGTAATCTTCTTGTAGATTTTGTTGGTGCGAGGGCCACCTTGAGACTTGTTAGCGGGAGTCGACATGGAGGTAAAATGCAGAGTAACCCACCTTTGCCTTGAAGGTCCAGTTTAATGCTCTCCAAAACAGCTGGTGCTGCAAACTTGACGTCGAGGATGGAGCCATCTGCATAGCTGGCGACGCTCCCAATGCAGTATACGCCTGTAACACCGGGGACATCCAGACGGAGAGTGTGGGGGTCCGTCTTAACCCTCTGCGCATTGTCCAGCCACTCCTGAGGGACGAATTTGCTGTTTGGCTTGTCACCAGTAGCTTCAATATAGATGTCGACCGTCTTGGTCTCGCCATTGCTCAATTTCAGCACCTCCTTTCCATCTTGTGTGGTGTGCTCAACCACTCGGACACTGTCGTTGACAACCTTGACTCCCATCTTCTCAAGCCGAGACTGAGCATCCTGGCCCATCTTCTTGTTGTGAAGTCTGGGAAGGAGGGAGGTACTTCCAGATAAAAGTGTGATTTCCTTCTTCTTTCCGTACACTTCACCAAACTCGCCTGCAGTCTCGACACCCGCAGCGCCTCCACCGGCAATCACGATGGATTGTGCGTCGGGGATCTTTTTGTGAATCTCGCTGATTGCGGCCTTCAGAGGCTCGGAGCCATCGGAGACGGACCACAGGGGGGTGGCAAAGCTGGTACCGGAAGCAATGACGAGGGAGTCGTAATGTACGGCATCTGAGGTGCTGGTGTGAACAGTTCGGCTTGCAGGGTCGATCGAAGTAGCATAGGCTTTGATGAACTCGTATTGCTCCTTCGAGTAGGCCTTGAAGCTGGGGCCAATGGGGATGAGAGCTTTCTCGAGCGGTAGCGACTGCGGGTTTCCGATCACTCTGGGGGCGCCAATCTTCCAGAAGAACTCGTCGTTGGGGGCAATCTGGACGAGCTTGTAGGCCTTTTTCTCTCCATTAGACAGTTGGGGAATGACAGTCTTCAGCAGGTTGTGGGCAACATTAAGGCCAGCGAACGAAGCGCCGATGATGACGATTGTGTGAGTGGTCATGGCGCCGGTCGACGAGTGTCAATGAAGTGCAAGCCTTTCGAGATCAAGGGAGAGAGAGTGCTCGGTCGGTGGTGAGGTGAAGACAGGGTGAAAGGGTGTTGATAAATATAAAATATTAGTCGCCGCCCGGAGAAGCGCAGGCGGACCTGTGCAGTGTGGATGAGATATTGGTGGAGTCAGGGGTTTATTGGTTTGTTTGTTGGAGGTTGAATGGTGCAATTGATCCCCGATATGAGATGAGATGTAAGACAGTACTGGGTAAGAGGGCGCGGACGCCGTGTCCTGTACGGAGTATATGTAGTCGATGCCCGGCGGGCTGTCGAGCTCGTATGGATGCATAGTCAGCTTCTACCAAGTCGACACCCCGGAGTCTTTCCTGCCATGGGCTGACAAAAGGTTGGGGCCATCAGGGTCTTGGGTCGACAATTTTGCAATTTTACCCATTTGCGTTATCACACACAACACACCCAAACACGGCAATGCGTGGCTTGCGCAACCGCAACGCGATTGCCAGGGCCGACCTTGTGATTGGCAACAGAGTCCGGGGATCCACGGTGGCTGATGCTTGATTTGGCCATTTTGTCTGGCCGCTGTGGCACGTGATCTCTCTCGGTCGAGTGCGTGGCGGCAAGAAGACCAACGCCGCAAAGGCCGCATGGGCCGCAAGGGCCACCCAGTGTCACCCAAGGAACGGTTGGCATGTCATCAACACCAAACCACTCGGTGCTAAACACGAGCAATCCACTTTCACAAACTCAAAACCTCGAAAACTTCTCAAGGCTCTCGGTCGAGAGAAGGCTTCCTGTCCACCGACAGGACTCGACTAACATACTCGGTACTTGTACTGGATACTGGTTTGTCGTTCAACTGCCAGGCTCCCACGAATCCCACCCTGTCCATTCGAACTGCCGAAGCTCAAGATGAGCGAAGCAGGAACAGAACTATGTAGGCTATGAAAATGATAAAATACCCCTGTTCCCAATTAGCGTGTGAACACTTATATGCCGGTCACCGATATTACTAGGGCAAGAGTTCAAGTTACGGAAAGTTATCATGGGCAGAGCATTCAAGAACCCACCATTAAATGACTACTCCACTGTAAGACAAGCCCAGGTGAAAAGAATCTACGAAGCTTACTCCTGATGGCCGAAAACCGAAGTAAACGGAAGGATAATAGAAACTTTATTGACGCTCCTCGTAACAACTGCTGTTCCATTCAAACGTACATGAACAAATCAATTTGGGTATCAAATCGTACATCTGAGGCTCCCGCGTCTTCCCCTGGTAGGCCTCCCTCTTATCCTGCTCCTCCCCCAACACCAAGATTACTTGTACATTTAGACCCCCTTCATCTATGGGTGTGGAAGCCAACCAATGCTCCGGCGCAATGAACCAATTCGATCCTTCTTAGCCACGACCTGAGCGGCGGCCTCGGCGTCCAGGCTTTCTCTTGGTTGCTCAACGGGAGCAGGAGTGGCCGAGGTACCCTCAGCCTCGGGGGTGCTAGTGGCAGCAGCCGCCTCAATCTCAGGAACAACGACCGAGTTTTTCCTGGACTCGAGGCCTTCGGTGACAACGCTGTGGCGCCTGGTGGATTTGCTCTCCCGACGACCATCACGGGTGAAGTGTTTGCGATAGAATTCGGAGTGCTTGATGAGCCATGGCTCAAGCCACGATTCGGCGGCGTAAGGTCGATTGCCGGTGCCGGCGGGTTGGTCCATAAGCACTTGCCCGTTGAATCCTTCGGCCATTGCGATTGCGGGGTTTATTGTTTTCTTTTGTTCAAGGTTTGGGTTGTAGGGCTTTGTTTGTAGAAGATGAAGTTGGTTGATTATAGGCCTTTATCGGCTCGTGAGGATCAGCTGGATCGGGTTCTGCGTAAGAAGGGAGACGTGAATATTGGAGTGCTGGAATATCAGGCTTCTGGGGCGAACAACGTCCCTGTACTTATGCACTCGTGCTGACTGCCATCAGACGCGAACTCACGCGTCAAAAACATCTCAATGACGTCTGCATTCTCTTCGATGTATAGTCAAATGACTCACTTACTTCAGCCGCGGAGGGTTTTGTAGCCGCGAAACCCTAGACACGGAGTCTGGGGAAGCGTCAGCACCCGGGCAAATTAGCCAGTTACACTGCTACGAAGATCGACGTATGAGGCTGAACGGCAAGGCTGCGGCCGTAGGGGTCTCCTATCGCCTGTGCCATTGGGCTGTGGGTGGCCTGGTGCTGGGCCCTAAGCGCAGCGGAAGTCGTCGGATGGGTAAACTCTCATTGCGATTCCCAGCTTATGCTTTACGGTGCGATGCGACTCGATACGACGGCGGCCGAAAACCCGCAGCATCTGCTTTGCGAAACCGTCCATCTTGTTTTGCCTAGCATTCGCTGCTATTGTGGATTGTCTGTGCCTTGCTTCCAGTCAAAGGAACAGGCGAGCAGGGATTTGCGAAAGTCAACTCAACATCTCACTGAGTCTCTCCCGCAGGACATTTGGCTTCAACAGAAGATGGTGGCTGCTGTCGTCAGCAAGTCTGGCATAATCCACAGGGCGGGAACTCTGGGAGGGTGATCAGGCAGCAACAAAAAGTCGCGCGGAGTCGGACATAATAGTATCGGCATGGAACGAGGAAATTGAACTGTGCGAGGCTCAAGTTGAAAGCCTCGGAAGCTGCCAAGCATCAAACAAACAAATAATCGCTCGCTGACGTCACTCCTTGCGTATTACGAGCTATACCTATTTGGGAATTTTGCACTTTTCACTCCCCCCAAGCTTGTTGGTGTCCTCACACTTTGTCGTCCGTCTTCTCGCTGATTTCAGGCCTCTTTCTCATCCCTCATTGACTTATTGTGTGCTGCCCCTAGACATATCAGGCGTCTCGGTGCCTGAGCTTCCGCAGATGTCGGACAATGGCGCCGTTCTCAATGGAGATCAGCCCCTTTTAAGGACAACAGGTCTCGTCCTTGTCATGAATACACCAAAAGGTAGGTCGCAATAAGGAGTCGCGTTCGCGGCGTTTCCTCGTGTAAGTAAAGCCACGAGTCCCTTCCCCAGATCAATTTCCACAACCTGTTTGTCATGCAAGCCGAGGTCTTAAAAGGATATTGCAAGTCCCAACTACCGAAAAGACACTCGACCCTAACATTTATGTTTCTCGATATTCCTAGGCCGAGGCGTCTTCGCGACTCAGGATATCCCAAGCGGGACTGTGGTGGATGTCAGCCCGGTACTAATATTCACGGAGGATGAAGTTGAGAAACACACGCGACACACATGCCTTCAACACTACACCTAGTAAGCTTTGACCAACAATTCTCGCAGCGCAAGTCCACTGGCGATGCGCCGACACCTTAAACTCCACTCAGCATGCCGCCAAACGCGATACTTACCGTCCTTTCTTGATCCCAGCTATTGGCCATCTGAGTCCGGTCGCACCATGGTCCAGGCTCTCGCACTTGGGCTTGGATCCATGTTCAATCACTCAACGCGGGATCAAAACGTGGGCTGGAAGCGTAACACCGAGACCGATGTCATTGTCTATACCGCACTGCGGGATATTAAGGCCGGGGAAGAATTATGTATCTCGTATGGGAGTGTGCGGCTCTGGTTCGAGGATGCCGATGCCAATGATGAAGAGGTAGGAGGTGATGAGAACGACACGGGAGGACTGACATTGGCTGAGTTGGAGTTGAGTGGCTTGGGAAAGATGGATCTCTAGGCCTTGAACAAGCGACGAGCAATGAGGAGAGCTCCGAGCCACCTAAAACTCCGCCGCAGGTAGCAATGGGCATGGTACATGGCACTGAGGGTGCAATCCCATTACACAGCACTGTCACCTCTTACCATCTCTGGACGACCCGTCCTACCAATTGATCGATAGGCAACATTCTCCAAGAAATTTCAAGATAGAAGAAGTTTGGAGAACCACGAACGTCATTTTCATTCAGCTCAGTTGATGAAGTCGGTCGCAAAGCCGAACTTGAAGCCATGCAGTATGATCTCGCTTCTGTGCTTCTCAAAAGTAAGGCACTCTGGTCCTATGGGTCCAGCCTGATACAGACCCTATGAATGCACCGGAATACCTAACGTTATCCCAGCTTACCCGACGGCCTAACATTCTCTCCGCTGGACCCGCTTTGATGAAATCCACCATATGTGTTCCGGCATTTCATATCTGCGCACGGTCGTCGAGAACCGCCATAGGAAAAACGGCTCGGAAGTCAGGCGGTCTTAAGCTGAGATACCCTCGGAAAAATGACCACATTCAGGACTTGGTGCACCTCAAGTCAATTGAATGGCCGGAACGAGATATCGATGCGAGAGAGATTCCTCGGCAATGCCTAATCGGGGCGGGACACGGGTGTCTTTTCATCCAAGGGTAATTGGCCACCGCAACGGCTTCCCAGCTCACATTTTAATGAGTCCAACAGTCAATACCCCCCGCAAGCCTCATTCCATCTGCTCTTGCATGTGCCTTTACTATACTCTTTGTTTTGCCTCAAATTTTCTCTCCTCCTTCTCCTGCCTTCCGCAAGCTTGCCAACTATTTTCACCTTCTTTCCACGGGCTTGGAACCTTTTCAACACGAGCTCGTCCATCCCGACGCTTTTGCTTCAACACGGTCAAGAAAACGAGAGCATCCTGTTCGGGGTGAAGACGGCTCCCAAGAAACAGTGAATGCTCCTTTTTCTCGGCGCAAGGCACCCATTGCCACGTGCCAGTGAATGCAACGAACGAACAACTCCGACGACTCAATTCCAAGTTGATTACTATTTTCTGCTTCCTCATTTCGGAAGGAGACCAGCCTACGCGATGCCGCGGTTCAAGGTATATCTGGACGTGACGGAGCCAAACCCTTGATTACAAGCCAACGTGTGCAAGCAAATCCATTCCAATATCCCTTGACTTGCTTGCTTGCTCGCTCATGTTTCTCCTTGAGCTCCCTGTCGAATCAGAAGCCACATGCACAGAAAACAAACAGAACAAACAGATACACAAGACATACGAGAGATAACTCCGCGCTTCTACGTCAAGGAACATGATCAGAAACCGCCCACCACGAATACGAAACTTATCATTTATGCCGTCCAACAACGGACCGCGTCGAGGCATCGCGAAATGCGAATACGTCCCTTTCCCGGCCCTCTGCCCCTCGGCGCAAGTCAGGTGCATTTTTCAATACCGCGGCCCGAACCAATCACAGCGCGCATGCCTCGGGCCGTCGTTTTCCCAAGGCCCTACCACCAGGTAGGTAATAAGCCAGCCTGATCCAGTCTATGATCTCAATCGAGCGAGAGAGGGGAAGCGAAACGCGGGCTCGGCAGGCAGAGAATTGCGGGATGAATACGAGGTACGAAGAGCGCGGCTCAGAAGCTACCAGCCCCTAGCCCTTGTTTACATCTACCAAGCCTACCAAGCTACCTTCCTCTATGGCGCCAAGGGGCTCGCTTCTCGAACAAACAGGGAGGCACGTCGCAGAGCGGTCTAGAAGGTAGATTCAGTCAGTTTTTCTCGTCGCTCGCATCTCCCCCCGCTTTCTCTTCTATCCTCCGTTTCCTCCTCCCCTTCAAAGCTTGAAGCTTGGAGCTCATGGAACATACCAACGAGACAAAGGAGAAAGATCTGTTGAGGTGGTTCATTTCTTTTTCTTTCATATATATGCCAGTTTATGTTTAATCATTGACAGAAGGACCTTCGACGAATCAGACGATGATTGCCAGCCGCGGCGAGAGTGGAAATTGTTGGCGCTGGCACAGCAATGCTAGACGGGAGCATCGACCGTTCTCACTCCCCTCAAAAACCAACTTCTGCAGGCTTTTCACCAACAGCAGACCTCTGAGCAAAATTGATCCCTTGTCAACTAGGCATACTGCGACTCAGTGCATGACCACAGCAACGTGATCATCCATGTACTTGTCAATATTGCCCAAAAAGATACTGGACAGAATCGCAATTCCACCAAATGCGATACTTGTCAAATACACGTACTTGTACGACTCGGCATAAGCGATTTGGCCAGCCAAGACCACCATTTCATACGCCGTGTCGTTGCCCGCTATTCCAGGAATTGTCTTGAGCAGAGGCAGAAGACTGGCGGCTGTATATTCGATGGCTTCGCCGATATATGTCACGTTGGTTATGCCGAGTTCGAGGGCCATGGTTCCACCGATGTACTTTGTGGCGTTGGGGACGAACTTGTTGACAAAGACGTTATAGTACACGGTGTAGCCGATACAACCGCCGATCACACGGATTGACAGCGTGAGAGCGGCAACTGTGGCGATGATGTCGTCGGGACAGATGATCGTGGTCATGACCGATGCAGGGACGACAATGCCGCCGATACCGAGGCCGGCCAGGATCAGTAAGCCCCAGAGCGTGTGCAGGTTATATCGATCGGCGACGGCAAGCGCACCGCAACCGGCTGTCATCAGCACCGAGGAGATGATCATCAACTCACGGTTGTGGCCACGGAAGACGGAAAGCAGCCATAGCACGACGCAGGCGCCGGTGAGAATGCTGAAACCGATAGGGATACCTCGAATTCCAACTCCAACCGGATCGTGACCGTAAACGTTGAAGGCCTGAGTGGGCCAGAACATGACGACGGAGAAGAAGTTTGCCCCTGAGATGGCGGTGATGATCAAGGTGAGCGTAAGGATTCTGGCTTCTTTCTTCATTCTCGATGGGAACATTGGGAATTTTGCGAATTTGACTTCCCAGATGGGGAAGGCAATGAGAAGCAAAAATCCGCCGATGATCAGAGGTGCCAAAACGTGTGCCGAGTGCCATGGGTATTGGTATCCGCCCCATTGCAGACCGGCCAAGAACAGAATCATCCCGGTGATTGAGAGGAAGCCACCCACAAAATCGATCTCGGAAATGATCTCTTTCTTGGTAAGACCACGGGAGTTCGGTCGAGGCGGCGGGAAATAGAAGAACAAGGTGCCGACGAAGCCGACACATGCCCACAGTCCGCAGAGAAGGGTGCAGTATCGCCAGCCAGCGTGCGACGCGATCAACTGAGCCCAAAGGACGGATGGGCAGAAGGGGATGATGGTAAAGACGAGGATGGAAACATATTTCCCTCGTTTCCGAGTCGGGGCTAGCTCAGAGGTAACGGCAAGGGAAGTCAGCTCGCAAATGCCAGCCCCAACTCCCGAGAAAGTCATGCCCACTGTGAGAATGAGATGGTCAGATATCTGGCGTAAGGTAGGCAGACGATGATGCTTACTGATAAACACGCCCATGCTGTGCGTTGTGCCGCAGATGATCATGGCAATGACGAGCAAAGCAGAGCCTCCCAATGCCACCCATCGTCTTCCAATGAGATCGGAAATGGACCCGACAAAGGGGCAGATGGCAGCCAAAGCCAACAGATAAGCGAGGACAAACCAGATCCAGCGGTCGACACCACCAATATCGGCATAAATGTATGGCGGCACGCCACCAAGGATGTACACAGGAATTTGAGAGCCGGTCCACAAGAAAGCCATGGCGACCAAGCTGAGGGCTCTCGTAACGGTCATCTAGAGCAGGCAGCGTCAGTATTGACAAGGACTCGTCGCGGATCTGGCCACGGGGCTGGACTCACCGGGGGTTCGTGGTCATGGTCTTCATCGTCGCCATACGTCCGCAGACCATCTTTCTCATAGTACCCCGGATGACCCGGTACCCTCTCGTTGGTATGGACCTGCTCGACATGGGAGGAGGGATCCTTGTCGTTGACAGGTGAAGGTACATTGTCGCTTGAGCTGTCTTCGAGGGCAGTCATGATGGGCGAGGCAAAAAGGCAGGTAGGGGAGAAGGGTACTGGGGATTGTCCAGGGCGTATCGGTCACCGCGAGAAGTCGGGAAGAGGGGGAGTTGAAAAGAGGACGAGGACGAGGTATCGAGGAAAGAGAAGGGGAAGAGAAGGATTGATGTAGTCCGCGAGGAAGAGATGGATCAGGACGATCGACCGGGAACATGTGTTCAGAGTGAGGGCTTTCAAAGTCACTGATGCTTCATGCGCTTCTCCGACGACCCATTTTCACTTATCTGGGGGCATGGGTTGCTGTGGGCGAGACCCCTGCGAGAACCGGGGACAGTGGGTGGCCAGAGCATGGAGTCTGGAGCGAAAGCATTTGATCAGGTCAAAGTGCAGAGGCTACTGAGGTGAATGGCCGGGGCACGTTACCAATCTCGACACTAGAAGCCGTGGGAAGTGGAGGGTTTTTGGAAAGTATCAACCTGGAAGTGGGCCAGTGGGAGGGTGGAGCGATGCGAGAAGCGGAACGAGACTTCATTCATGGTCTGCGGCGGATTCGCGATGGGGCGCAGCGCCGACAAGATTGGCAGAGGTCGTACATAGTACAGAGGCGTCAGAGGTTGTAGGTAGGAGGAGGTACGAGGTATGGCGAAACTTGGCTTGGGTCGCCTTGATTTGACTTCATTTTGCTTTTTAACTCGACGGGGGAGAGAAGCCATACCCTACAAGGTGTTTGCCACTCGTGAGAGTGAAGCCAGGGGTGAATAGCGAAGTCGAGTCCCAGCAACGGAAGGCGGACGAAAGAGGATCATTAGTCACAAGAGGTTACTGCAAGACTAGTGGTAGCTTCGACGCAGGATGAATCAGAGAAAAGGGGAGGACAGAGAATCAAAAATGAATCACGAGTGATGGGTGATGAATTGATGAGTTGAGAAGCTCGAATGGATAGTAATAGGTAATGGTAGTAATAACTCGGTAGAGAAGAGGGAGAGAAAAGGAGCCTGCGACCAGCCAGAAACCCCAAACGATGCGAACCTCGAGGCAACTTTCACGGTTTTCCCTCCCAGGCTCGCACACTGTTATCTGTCAAATCCAAGCCTTGCTCTTCTTTTTGCCCTTCGCAGCTGCGCTCGGTTCACCCCGGGACACACTGAATTAGCTCAGCCCACTCGCTGCTCGAGGCACAGCAACCCTCTCCCTGGCCATGTCGGAAAGATCTTGGAGCTTCTTCTATCGGCTATCGGTGTGGTCCGTTTAGGCTTTTGCTCGAGCCCAAACGCACAACCCATTTCACTGGCACTCGGGCGAGAAGCAGGGTGAGTCCTCGTTCTCGGGGAGAGCAGCCAAGCTGCAAGCAAGCTGCAAGCATGGGAGCTAACGACATAAGAGAGTTGACGCCAAAGGCAATTGTTGGCGCAGCCAGTCTTGTGGTCGTGTGGGACGCGGGGGCGTGTTGGGTGTGACAGAGCAAGAGATGGAGGTGGCGCTCGGAGGTTGGGGATGCAACCCCTGGACTCGGAAATGTCGACCCTTTCGCAACCACCGAATCGACCAAACCTGCGCCTACCTAGCTCATCCGAGTGTCTTTCGTGGATCCTATTCTGGGTATCATCGCCTCGGTCGGCTTCCTGTCTCCCACCCTCCTCCATATGATCGTGAAATGAATGCTGGGGTACGGAGAAAAGGTAGGCGAGCACACTCGAAGGATTCACAAGAGTGGGACACTACGGGGGCCAGAATGAGCCCGTGGCCCACTTCTCCGCAAAATTGAGTCTGGAGGTGACAGAAGCCGGCACGCAGTGGCCTGTTCCCGACGTGTATTGCGGACGAACATCCAAATTGGTTCAAAAGTCGGTAAACCAACACCTTGCAATACCAACAGATAGCCGGCCATATACCGAGGCTTCTCTTAGGGAAGACTGACATCGACCTGAATACCTCACAGCAGATGCAGTGCCACCCGAATGCACCTTGAAAGACCGCCAAGTCATGGTCAACTTCGACTCATCCTCCCAACATTTCTCTCCGAACCATCGCCTCTCGTTCCTGCCTGTCGTCCCTGATTCCGGAAGTTCTCGAGCACCCAAAACTCTCCCTCAGTCAATTGGTAGGCAAAAGATCCTGTGTCCCCGGGTTCGAAAATGACACACGGTTACCCAGCGGCCAACTCGCAGCGCGCCTCGGTATTTTTGATGCACGTCGATGCTTTTCGCCCAATTAAGTGAATAACCGAGACATTCCTCCATGTGATCGCCTAATCTGGGCACCAGTCCGGTCGTTTGCCACGCTTTTTGTACGATCCCAGAGCCCGGGTCCTCCTAGCCTAAGTTAACTCGCAGCGAGGAACTACGTTTGAGATGTTAAGCGTATTCGTGGTTACCATCTCGGTCCCTGCTCCTGCTGCACCACGTGTCGACATCATCGAATCGTCCCTTACACCATCGACTGCCGCAACTCACAGCCATATCCGAAAATGAGGAGGGCTCAACCACCATTCTGGACAAGGGGACCTTGTCATGACTCGTAAACGAGTGCACTGGGAAATAGTGCCCCAAACTTATGCATCCTCGGATCGTAGAACGACCGGCTCTCCGTGAAGGATCTTCTTCGAACATGGATGGCATCAGATACCTTCAACAGCGTCGTTCACTTCTGAAAAGGTTGCGAAAATCTGTCTCAACAATAAGCCAAGATATCGAGTAAGATGGTCCTCAGACAGCAAGCGCTTACCTGTGTTTCTAGTGTCCTACTCTCGCCGTGACGCTCATGGTGTTTCGTGTAGAAGTCAAGATAAAAGGCCGGCGCAAAACGGCGGCCGGTAGAAAATGAGACACCTCGGTCACTTGTACTCAGTCAATCTTTTCGAACGCTACCTCCCCCTTCGCGCTCCGCCGTGTCTTCTTCATTCTTGAACTGCACCAGTCGAACCTCGACGTTGGCCAGCGCATGCAACTCATCAATAGACGGCAACTCGATTGTGAGCAACTCAGGCGTAATCCTTGGAGGAGCCTCAATCCTCACCACCATGGGTGCCAACTGCAGATGCATCATATTCGGGCCTGGATCTGGCTCCAACTGCGCAGGGGGGATGATGATCGCATATATTTCTCCAGGGCGCATCCTTCTCTTGAAATCAATCGATATCATCTGGTGGTCTCGACTTCCATACTTCTTGTAGAAGTTGTGAATCTGTCGTTGAATGCCTTCCTCAATCAGAGTCACAATCATCCCGCCATGAATTGTGTCCGGCCAACCCTCCAGGCCGAACCCCAGAAAACAGACCATGATGGTAAATTCCTGAGTCGGGTGCTTGAATGTCTTCATGGTCACCCCTTGCGTTCCTTCAAGTTTCTCCGCCACGAGATGTAATCCTTTATTCTCTATCCCGCCGTGAGTCGCGTAGTAGTTCTCCTCTATCCAATTTGCCTGCCGTAGCGAATCGACCAACGGGTGAAGTTCCATCGCGTCGAGGATTTCCTCGTAGAGTTCTTGTTCCGCGGGCGAACCGGGCTCGAAGGGCGGCTGAAGGTACTCCCAGGTTATCAACGCTGTTCCCGCCGTGACACCCAGAGATGCGAAAAGGGCAGCCCAGAAGACAGAGCGGCTGAAGCTCGTCAAGAGCGAGCCACCACCACCCACTCGCGATGGAGGAGTGACATTCTGTATCTTGGGGATGTAGGTTTGACCGTGTGTGTAGGGCGTGGAGTCGGGAACCGGCATCTGACCAGGCGTCTGGAAGTATTCTTTGTGAGGGCCATGGTGGTCGTGCTGAGCTCGCCAGCTGTATACCAAGCCTGAGCGGGCGAGCCGAGCAGTTCTGCCCTCTAGAATTACTCGCTGTGCTCGACGAAGCAAGACAGGGCGAAGCACCTGCATCGGGAGGGTGCGTGTGGCGAGCGTGCGCCCGCAAGAAGCCGGGCCAGCAAAGATCCTAAAGCAAGCAAAATAACTAGTCTACTGAGCAGTGAGATCGGCACTTGAAACTTGGGATACTAGGGTTGAGGAAGGCCGTGGAAAAGTTGCATGGGAAGTTTGGTGTTGTCGCATTGGCAGATTGCGCCTTCAGCCTTGGCGGCGAGGATGGTTGTGCCAGGGACAACAGCAAATTCTCAAAGCTACCATCCTATTCCGGGTATCTTACAACCGGCTGCAGTTCTCTAGCGAGACAAGGATCTGTATATATGGGCTTTGGGAGATTAGAGACTCGAAGGCTCACTTTTAGCGAATGGAATCACTATGGGCAGAGTTGACAATACCTACTTGTACAAGTATAGTATCTCGTACTCGCTTCTACGGATTTCCATGGCGATGTCGCGTCAAAGGAAGCATCAACGCAGTGAATGCTCCATCGCAGCAGATATGCTTCTTGACAAGATCGGAAAGCGCGAACAGGGAAGGCAGTTCAGGACAAGGATTTTGATAGTTTGTCAAAATGTACCAGCCCGTCTCAAAAACGCCTTTTGTTGAACATCAACATGGCCAACTATCCCATCTTCAAGCCAAGGTATTGGTTTTCTTCCGGCTCTAGGGAATCTATGCATTGATTCGTGTGTCATGCAACTCACAACTGCCGAAGGCGACAGTATCCCCATTGTTCGTGCCCTTTCCTCGTAGTTGGCTGACCGACCGCGCCCCCGTTTTCAGCATCGATTCTTCTGCACTTGACATGCCACCATGGTCGGTCTTCGTCGTTTGGCAACTGCTTCGACTACTGCCACAACGCAGGGAAGATGGTGTTTATGATGTCGGGTTGGGGTTCATCTGTAGATATCAAGCATCAGCGTCTCATTTTCCTCACGCAGCCCTTGTTTTGATGTCCATAACCTCCATACCTTTCTCTTGCCACCCGTCATCGTCACGTTGACAAACCGTCTGGTGTATGTAATTCTCTTTTTCGCACGGCCCTTAGGCGTCTTCTTCTTTTCTTGCTTTTCAACCTGTGTAGAGAATCGTAAGTCCATTATTCACTGCCGGTCATAAAACTTGCTGTATGATAGAATTGACCGAAGGTGGCGTTACGGAAGAAACTGCTGTTGGGCGCAACTCACCTTGGGAGTTTGAGACTTGACTTTGCCGGCACGGGCAAGAGATCCGTGAACTTTACCCATGATTGTGGATCGATATCACTTGAGCTGATGAGTAGATTGTTGGACTTCGGGAGCAGGTTGCAAGACAGTCGTTGATGGAACGATGACAGAGTGCAGTTCGGCGATGATGGATTTGAAGTTTGGAACTGGTGGGCGCCAAGACCTGGCCTAAACAGGCAAGAGGCAAATCTGCCAGCACGTGAGTGAGGAATGTCGAGGAAAGTTCGCTTTACTTCAAAGCAGATTTTGTGAATCACAAACTTCAGGTCGTGGTTTACCACTGTCCTGCGGAAAAGAACACCCTAGAGAACCTCTTCCTCAATGCTCCTTGGCGCTGCTCGTCTATGTCTAAATATGCTCCGCTGTCTTTTTCACCCGACACGCTATTGATCCTCATAACCAGAAAAAGTGTACATAACCCTCACGATTAGTCCTCAATGTCGGCCTTGGTGGGAAGATCAACAGCTCGGTAAAGCAGAATGAGCGCAGAAGCACTTTCGCCGCCACCGGAAAGAGCCATGATTCTGTCCCCATCGACCTCGCTGACTTTCTCGTCGTTGAACCACCACCATTTACCATCCTGCTCTCTCCGCTTGCCCCCAGGTGCTTTGGGATCATCTACCAGCCTGCCTTGCTTCTTGACAAAACTGGTGTAGTGGCCGCTATCAGCACTTGCGCCTTGGTGGGTGATGACGCCGCTGAGCTCGTACAAGCCCGACTTGTTCGACCCTTCGTCAGCTGCGAGCTCCGGATCGATGAGAGCGAAGAGTTCTTTCATGCCTTGATTCAGGGCGGCAGCTCGTTCGGCCTCGTACTCTGCATCCGTCTTGTACACATCCATTTCGCCACCTTCGTGCTCCTTTTTCTTCCCCTCCTCTTTCTCCTTTTGTTCGCGGAGCTTAGCAATCGGAGCAGCCTCCGCAGCCTTCATTGCTTCATCATGCTTTCGGTCTTCTTCCTGCCTGTGGGCCAACTTCTGCCGCTTCCTAGCCCTCTCTACATCCTGCTCGAACTTGCGAATGTCGCGAACCTTGTCGCGAACTGGTATCAGTCTCTTTTTCATATCTTCCGTACAGAACTCCACGATGTCGAGTTCTTCTGGAAATGTGACTTTCCGCATAATCTTCGTTTTCTTCTGTATATCCTTTTTCCAAAAGAATCGAACAAAGTGCACCGTCAGGTACTTGGGAAGCCGGGATATTCGAGAGGTTTTGATGTATTGTGCATCCCGTCCGAGAGTTGGTGAGTTTTTTTCAATCACTTCTGTCAAGGCAGCCCTGATGCCGTCGTGGAGATGATTGATAGATTGGTCAATGTGACAGTCGAGCTTCAGGAAAGCTTCCTCAGACTCGACAACAGGCTCGTTGTCTCCCACTTCTGAAGGAGGAGCAAGTGAGGAATGGAATGAACCGGCCATGTATCGATCGATGAACGCAACATCTTTCTGATCTTCAGTTCCTTTGTCAGCAACCTTGAGCTTCTGTCTCAGCTGATGAACAATCTGTGACCAAGCTTCCTCGGCATCTTGCTGGGCATAGCCAACTCCGTTCTTTGCTTTCTGGGCGAACTGAGGATAAACAGTGCGCAGCGCGTTCAAGAACATCATGGGGGGAAATCCTTCTTGCGTTTCGGACATTTGTTTGTAGAGATCTCGTAGCTGAGTAGTTAGGTCGTTGGAGGAGCCGAGGCCACCAAGGCCGAAGCGACTGAGAGCTTCTAGATTCGCAACCGGGGCCGCCTCGGCCTTGTAGATCTTCAACGAGTCTTGCATTTCAGGTATGCTCCGGAGGACTTGCAGTGTAGAGTTCAAATAACAGGTGTTTCCGAGGTTCTGGAGACCGGCCGGAGTAGCACCTTCTTGAGCGGCGGCTTCGGCTTCCGTCATGTCCTCAACAAATTTTGGCTTCTCAGCGGGGGCGGTGACTGCGCTGCTCTCGCCAGAAGCGGTGCCGAGCATAGTGAAGATTTGGCCAGGTTTTGCATTGAGCTTGGATAGCTCAGTATCATCTTTGAGCTTTCCACCTTTAATAAGAACGGACTGTCGGTCGGGTTCCACGCCAGTGAGAGAGAAGAGTTGGAGTTTGAGCATCTCGCCATTTGCCGTTGGGTCAAGGTCGACATCGTACTTCTTGCCCTGGTGCTTGATGACAACTGAAAGCCGTTAGAAGTGCATTCTCTTGGTTCAAAGTCCCCTGAAAGACTTACCAGGAATGGTCGCCATGATATCGTTCTGTTCTGCAAGACACAGACAAGAGTGACAGGGGAGGTCTTTAATGCAAGAGAATTGTGAGGTCAAGTCAGGGAAAACAAATGCTTGGAATTCGTTAGAAAGCGGCGAAATATGCAAGGCTCGCAGGCACAAAGACAGCACGTCACCCGATGAGGGTCCCCCACGACCGCCGCAGCCATCACCACCAAAGGGCCGCATGCCAAGGCACCCTCACAACCGCAGCTGCACCTCGTATGTAGGTGAGTGCCAACGCAGAGCAAAGCATTCTCGCAGCTTGTGTTACAGCCTGATAGATAACTATGTATTGAGAGACATTACGTTCTGTCACGATGCTAAACAAAATATGCCGAGTATGGCGCTGGTGAGGCAGGCTAACGTCACAGCATGGCATGTCTCGTCAGGGTGCAGGTGAGTCTAGTTCACTCTGCCTGCCCATCAGACTGCCTAGAAGATGTGCTCAATGCGGTTAACAAAACTCGTGCAGTTTACGACGCTCAGGATGCTACAACGGTTCGAGGATATGTGGTTGCATTCGCGTCAAGAATCCAACACTATGGGGCCGTGTTGGATATGTTAACACAGCATCATCCAGAATATGTCGCACAGACATTGGGCGATATCCGCGTACACCTGAAGAGTGCGGTACACCCGAACCGACCGAATACCAATGGCGCAGATAGACATCAGATCAACGGATGAAATGACCACTGTGCATATCCCTCGCGGCCGCCACACGTTTCATGTGCAAGGGGGGCTGGTGCGCGATGGAACCCCCATTTCCTCCAGCGAGCCTTGACCCTATGAACACTCGAACTGTTAACGACATAGTGGTTAGCTATACCATCTCCGAAGATCGAACTGGAGATTCAACACATGGAAATAGCGCTGTCTTGCTATGCTAGCCAAGCGACGAAACTGCCTATTACTACATGCGGAGTTTGTTCAACGCGATGGTTCGGAAAATCCGCTTTCCCTGAACGATTTTTCTCGCATCTCGCAGTCAGATCGTGAGGATGGGAACAGTCCGGGGAAACCGCCATGGTACTTGCCGAGAACTTTGCAACAACCACAGTCATTCAATAGTGAGCCGCCAGAGGACTCAGTTCCGGACTTCAATATGCCCGCGGATTGTTCACAGACGATTATCTGCAAGCACATGGTTCCCCTTTGCCTGAACTATCTCCAAATGATAACAAGGTTATCAACTTAAGGGCCGCAGAGCTCCAAAAATGAACACGCCTACGGAAGAGAAGTGGAGTATTCTCAACAAGATGAACGCTCAACCGCGATAGAACCTGGCGGAGAAGGCTGTCGATTGCATTGCATAATATTTCCGTGTGCTAACCACCAAGGAGTTCCGAAGACGTCAAAAGATGGAGATGGGTATGGGCGGCAATACAGGCGAGATGATGAACGCCAATCTAATGGGGAAATCGTAGAAACCAAGCTCGCCAGAAACCAATCTCTCAAAGTATGCCCGCCAAAGTGAGGAGGAATTTGCTGCAGCAGAAGGATAATGCTCAGTTGGTTCAGGCTCAGCCTGTTGACCGTCTCATGCTTGACAGAAGCGAGCTGAATTGGTTTCGGCCCCCGTCTTCAGGACCTCTGTCTGTGGGCTGAATCGACGTCGCTTGCGGACTCGGTTGGCTCGCTTTCACCAGAAGCAAGGAAAGGAGCGATACGATAATTACTGCAAACAGGCGGTGGCTAAATGGGCAAAGCCCATTCTTTGAGGTTTCCGAACATTGCGGCATGAGTCCCTCTCCCTTGTCGTCCTACAACGCCGACTTCTCAATCTACCCTTGCCTCCCCAATAACTTCTATCGGTTATTCTTGACCGATATATTGGTTCTCTTCAGCCTTTTCGCTGGTATCCCAGCTTGCCAGTTGTGTCAGCTAAGAGACCCGTCCCCTTTGAGGTGCCAGAGAGCCTTTGCCTCAGTCCATCCATTCCCTCCAAAGGAAGCCTCCCAGCCTTGCCTGTGAGGATCAAGCGTAACCTCTCCCGATGTGATAGGGTAGAGGTCCTCCGCCTGACAGATGGTCCAGTCGGTGTCGCCGTCTGATATGCGGCCACCATGCGCTAATCGGCCCTGATCCGTTGTTGGCGTGCAAAACAGTCATCAGGATCTCATGTATCGACAAGGTATTTCTCGAACTCCTCAACAACCTCACTGGCGCATTCCAAGTGTTGGCTGCCGAACTTCTGCTTCCGGAAAGCAGCGAGATGCCTGGCAGTCTTGATGACATATCTGATCTGCCGGCCGTTGAGCGCCTCGCGAGCCAAACTCTTTACATTATCGCTCAGGTCCTCGAACTCCATATCCACTCCCGCTTTGTGCAGAGCTTTGAAAAAGTTATTCCATATCTTGAAGCGTTCAGCTTCGTCAAGGGGCGGATAGTGTATTGCTAACTACGTGCGTGACTTGAACGCCTCGTCGAAGAGAGTGGCACGGTTCGAGGTAAGAATCAGGATGCCGTTGAAGTACTCGAGAACGCGAAGGAAGACTGACACTAGAGCATTACGAGCTAGATCATTCTGCGTGCATTTCTCTAAGAAGACCTCTCCCTCTTCCAAAAGCACATCGAAATCCCAGATCGTTCATAGATAGAGGGCCGACTCGCGGTATTTCTCGACGCCTTCAGCCTCAGCCCCAATGTTCACGTAAGTAAATCGATACAGCGGTTTGTTCGCCAGTTCAGCGACAGTCTCTGCAGTGAGAGTTTTGCCGGTACCAGGAGGCCCATGAAGTAACATTATGAGTCCCACCCCTTTGCCCTCAATAACGCCTGTTGCTTGATTGTTTTCCAGGGGGACGGTGACTAGAGCTTGATTCAACTCCTTTTTATTTGCCTTAAGCACGAGGTGGTTGAAAGCGTTTTCATTGCATCGTACCGGCCGGATGAAGTCGACTTGCAGACTCCCTGCAAAAAAAGTCAGCAATTAGTCAAAGTGAACTAGGGAGCAAGCATACGCCACTTCTTGTCATGGAAAGCGAAACCTGGAATCTTTGCGGGCATAAGCAGTCGAAATGCACCAGTTGAAGGTTCTTTCTTTAACATGTCGACGTCCTCGTGCCCATCGACCCTGTACTCAAGATACCTATCTGGATGCAAGGTTCGATGTGATCCACGTCTACCAAGAATTTGGGACTCCCCTGCGACAAGTTAGACAGCGGGCACACGACTTACCGTCACTATCTTGAAATTGGACCTCTGAGGTCCTTTGCACATTACGAGCCTTTTCTGTCTGCAACCCCAGAACTCGGTGCCTCTTTCTCCAGGTGGTCGTGCAGGCCGTCTTTGTCCAAACGTAGCGGCAAAGCTTCCATGCTTTTCACAGCAACCGCGTCGTCATCCTCGCCGATCCCGTCAACGACTATCCGAATATGCTGACGACGAAATCTCCCGTCAAACTCCAGTGTCCAGCTGCTGTGTGTAATCTGATCGTCGTATCGCCATTCTACCTCCTCAACCATGTATGCGTGGGGAACTCCATCCAGATTTCGAATAATTACTTCACCTGGTCGGAATAACTTTGCTGAAGCCCTTGTTCGTGACAAGACCTTGATTGAATAGCCTGTCTGCTTCTGCCCATTGAGGTCTACCTGCAGCCTGGACATAATCGAGAATCAGCAAAGCGCTAGCCGAAGTTGCGTTGAGAGGCTCGTGGAATTCTGTACCAGGTCTCGAATGCGTTGGTGGCAATGGTAAAAACAATCGTATGAAGCACTTAGATCGCTTTCCACGTCCCAAGACCGGTTCTCGACGTCGTGAGACACAAGATCCTCAAATGCGTCAGTCAGACCGTCTTGAATGATGGCCATCTCCTCCGAAGTTGGAGAAGCAAGGTCAGTATCCTTTTGGCAGAACATGGAAACATGGCTTCAATTTCAGGAACGAAGCTCGGTCGATCGTATCAGCCGCCGTGTTCACAAATTGATCTCCTATCTGGGCATGGTATTGACGGCGGTGGTACTTCTTGTAGGCCACAAACGCAACAAGACCTTGGTGGTCAATGTACGCGTCCACATCGGTATATAATGTTGTCCGTGCAGCGCTGCGCCCCTCGTGTCTTTATCATAGAGACTAGGTCGGTCCCGGTAATAAGCAGTAAGTGGATGCTGAGAATGATCTTCCTCGTTGTCCCGGCGGAGATCGCAGTACACGCGATGTAGCACGAGAAACGGGTGCAATGACGACCCTTACGATGGCATGCCTAGCTGAGAGTCTGCAAGTGCGCTCGCGCCGGTTTCATCGCTCTATGGCGGCCGCGATGTAGTTAGGGGGACATGATGGCTTTTCTTTGTCCTCTGACACTTTCAGGGACGAACCCACTCTTCATCTGAGGAGTTTGATGTCTCACGTGCCTAGTTTTTGACTTGAAAAAGTGTTGATGAGGTGCTATCATGCGTAGCCTCGACGTTAAAGCTAGCGCTCTGTGAATTCATATTTCTTACAGTGACCGAGCTAGGTACTTTGTGGCTGCCCCTTCAATATACAAAGAGGGGTAGAGTGCACAAGTTGAGATTTTGGCCTGCAACCTGCAATGGTGGCAGTACATGTGGAGACACGACTCGCCGAATCAGCCTCGCCCATAGGCTCTGGACGAGATCAAGCAGTGCTGCGCGGCGGCACCCTTGCTCGCTGAAACCGCCTGGGAGGCATCTCAGGGCACCTACCCAGGCTATGGCCTATTCTCGAGAAATCATATGTCCCAACAAGTGTCGAAGAGGAAGAGTGCTCGAAGAGGCCGCTGCCCCCGCGTATAGTCACCGGCTGACGCGACTGCTACAAATTTCGGATTAGGGCCTAGCCTAAGGGTTCATTGGGACATAGTGACAGAATTCTGCCTCACCTCCTCCATACACGTACCCTGGTCTCCCAGTGTGAAGGCGGAGGTTGATTTAAAGCCTAGCAGCTGGCGAGGCTGGATGAGTTGCACGTGAGCTCGGCGGAGTTTCTCCCCGTGTTTAATTGCCAAGCCCCGCTGTCACAGGTGAGCGCAGTGACGCCTGCTGATGACGGATCTTGCGGGCAGGTCCCCTCCACAGAATCTCTTCAATCCTCAATCTGCGTCGAAAGCAACAAGCTCTTGTTCGACAATTACAAGTCGAAGAACCAGAGGGGTACAGCAAATACCACTTTCACTTCGAATTCAACTCATTGTCAATGTGTCGGTGAAACTCCTCGCTCTCCCCCAATTCCAATTGAGCGAGCGCGTTGAAGATGGTGGGCCTTCTCTATCTCAATTTGATGAACTTCTGGATTGTGTGATTTGCTGACTGTTGCGTTCAGTCCCAATCATTACGCCCTTATCTTCAATGTGTCCGCTCCTCCCTGACCGCTGCTCTTTCTCTCTCAAACTTCGCCTCTCAAGCATCAGAAAGACACAATGTCCCTGAAATCGAGGCAGCCAGTTCGCCAGAAGTCCTGCTGAACCCGCTCACGATCGCCCGCAATGAAAATGAGAAGGTTTTATTAGAACCCAGCGTCAATAGCGTGCGAGTGAGCATCAGAATAAAGCAGGCCGATGAGATTGAGAATATCCTGGTCCATAAGTTTACCCGCTTCCTCACCCAGCGTGCTGAGTCGTTCTTCATTCTACGACGGAAGCCAGTCAAAGTTGGTGGCAGCAGCACTACCCAAAGTCGAGTCCTGACAAGTTACAGGGCTATGATATCTCATTCTTAATTACAAACACTCATACGGAAGAAATGCTCAAGCATAAGTTGGTGGATTTCATCATCCAATTCATGGAAGAAGTCGACAAGGAAATCTCGGAGATGAAGCTCTTCGTAAGTTATCAACTCCCGGGCACAGTTTGTGTGCTCCTACTGACCCGGTCTACAGCTAAACGCCAGAGCTCGCTTTGTGGCTGAATCATTCTTGACTCCGGTAAGCCCTTGAAGTTGCTTGGGTGTTGTCATACTTAACAAGATGCAGTTCGACTAGATTTAGAACGGTCGACAAAGTCAAAGTAACAACAGACACAAATCGTGCTCGCGTGGTGGTGTTGGCGGGGCGCATGACAAGCCCAGCTATCTTGGATGAGCCCAACAAGGCTGCGGATTGATCACGACCCCTGAGATCATGTGACTTCGAGTCAACGACATGTCGAACCGTGCAGAATACTTGAAGCAGCTCTAGCGTTGACGATGGACCATGGCGAATGATGAACAAGAAGAGGGCGATTATCATCGTTCAGACCATTCTGTTCCGTTCTGCAGACGTTGAATACATGTTATTGTTCAGAAATCATCTTGTCTCAAATGGGGGCTGTCAATTAGGCCATACAAAATGAGTTGTGATCATTAGATCGAGAAGACGATGTCCGAAGTTCTGAACCAGACACTGTGGGAGCCCAGAGCGTCCGCCCTCCTCATCGCTACCCTGAAGTTGGAGGACTGAAACCGACAGCGAACGCACTCTGGCGACCACCCGAGTCATCGAACCAGATCACACAACGACCTCCAGGTTCTCTCTAGGCGGTGTGGCAGTCGCCAAGCTCTCTCTGATTATATGGTGAGACTTTCAAGTGAGGGAAGATTTCACCCCGTTGCTGCCCTCAATCAATGTCTTGGACTCACCGCGCTCGAGCTCTCACCAAATCTTTCGCACAACAGGAAACAGGTTCAGTGGATCTCATTTTTAGAAGCAGGTCTGTTCTCTCACTCTTACGTTCGACTGGTACTGTCTGCTCAAGGACGCGTCGGCATACCTTGTCGTCCCTTCTACTTGAACTTTTCTTTCATTTTCATGTCGTTCTTCTTAACTCCTTTCATCCTGCCCTCCTCTCCCTCTGTTTGACGTTACTTTGAAGACTGTCACCATGGAAGGCCCTCCAGGGTTCAATCCTGTCCTGAGTGACGGCCCTCCTCCATATCCCTCTGTTCCTCCCCTCGCACCACAACTTCCCACCCCTGCAAATTTCCACGCAGGAATCCAGTTTCCTCCGCAGCAGGGCGTTGGTGTGGTGAACATGGGCGATCCGGCTTTGGCTGCGATGAACGCTGCTGCACCACTCTTGACAATGCCGGCACCTTCGGTCCCCAACCTCTACCTTCCAAACAACACTCCGTTCTCATCCGCTGTCGTGTACGGACCTGCCCAAGCTGTTAACGTCATGACAACATCAAATGCCGCAGTGCCATTTGATCCAAGTACACCACCACCGTTCGCTGATCGGGCTCAGTTGCAATTCCCCAGACGTCACGGTGTCCTTAAGATCATAAATGTGAGTTTGTTTGTCTCCTGCTTTTTTGAGACTCTCCAAACAATCATTTTCAGCGTCTTTTGAGTCATTCGTCACCTGTTCATCACTTTTGTTCCATCTTGTGCTTAGAGTCGATCTGGGAGAATTTTTCCGCTCCGGATTGGCCGAGCATCAATCCTCTGTGGCTTTCAAAGTCGTGGTTGTTCTTCCTATCCTGTACAAATCTTCGTCGTCATGTTCGACTTGTCTCCGCCGGTGCGCATGCTAAAATTGTCAATCTCCGCCAGATCCCATACACTATCAGCATCCCCGAGATGCAGCAGTTCATCTGCAAGTACATCCCACAACATCACTTGATCACACCCCATGTGGCTGGTTACCCTATCCACATTATCATGGAACGCTCTACTGGAAAGACGATGGACTGCTATGTTGAGTTGACTAGCACGCTTACTGCTGCTCAAGACTGGGAACATGCTTTTGGCCTTAAGTGCATGCGAATTCCGAAGATCGGCCAGCGCAATGTGGAAGTCTTCCTCAGTAACCAAGGCGAGCTGATGAAGGACATGTTCCCCCGTGCCAAATGTATTCACTTCGACAGCCAGCAGTTTGGCGCCCCGAAACTGGTGCCGAACCGCGATATCTTCTCGTCGGGTTACAAGGGATTCATGACCAACGAGGAACTCACTTGCATGGTCCGCCATGCTGAGTATCCACAGCGGGTGAGGCCATTTCCCCTTCCTCAGTCTAGCTGACAACATTCGAACTGACATGTTTGCCTTGATAACCCAGTCCCAGTTTGCGAATCGAAGTATGCAACGTACCTTTGAGAGCATGATCAGCACTTTGTACAAGGCAAGCCATCCCCTCCTTTTGCACCCGGCAAAGAAAGAAAAGCAAACAGTTCTAACCACGCCTCCAGTTCCCTTGGTTTTCCACCAAACTTTACACCATACGTCAGACCCTGACCATGTTCGACGCTTACAAGAAGCAGCTTGACGTTCTTATTGTCAAAGTCGACTCTTCGAGAGGCATACCCCGTGAAGTGGGCCTGGACAACAAACTCCTGATGGATTTCATCTTTGCGGGCCTTAATACACCTGGCTTCAATGAGCGTCAGCGCGCAGACATTGTTGCGTCCTCTCAGGCGCTAGCATGTGGCTTCAGCATCAGCAAGCATGCTGCTTACTGGCCGTTTCACACCTTGTCTGCTCATCCTGCCAACTTGACTGAACAGGACGTCGGAATGTGGCTTGAGATTTTGAGCATCGGCATGGGAGTCATGGAGGAACAAAAACGCAAACAAATTGGCATCGAGCCGTATCTCGAGGTCTGCCGTGACAGTGAAGGCCATGTCTTGTTCACACCTACCGAGGCCGGTCTCGACTTGAAGCGCGGACATTTCTCCATGTGGGAAAAACGATTTATGAATCATATGATAGAGCTTGGTTGGGAGGCTTACCTCGGTCAAATGGGTGTTGAGCCACCAATGCCCATGCAGCATCCAGACGTGCATCACTTCAACAACAACTACATCATTGGAGCCGCTCATATCAATCCTGTCGATCCTTTCGATGCCCCAGGAAGCAGCAACGCCCGTCCTGTTAGTCCACTTAACAGCAACGGCCAGGAATCCGGTTCTGCTGTCTACGCTGCCAAGTCCCAAACCGACAATGCCTATTTCGATGATGAGAGAGACTTCGAAGAAGAAGAAAGTGGTGACAATCTCAACGATCCCGAGAAAGCATTGCACGCCATGCGCGAAGTCCTCAAACAGGTCAGCGAGGCTCCACCGCCCAATGGCAAGCAGCACACCACCTCCAGGAAAACCAGCAGCTGTGACGTGAAGATTGAGGGCTTGGGGGCCAGCCTGCAGACCATCGAGTTTTCAAGTAACAAAAATAGGCCTAGACCTTCTATCGTCGGGCAGCCCTCTCAACAGCGCCCTGCTGTCTCAGTCCTTGGTCGTCCATTCAATCCAGAATCTCCCGCGTTTGAGCCACCCCCAGGTCGGAACCCGCAGCACCGTCATACTCTCAGCAGCTCTGGCTCTACCGTGGAGACTGGAACTCCCTTTGGTGGCTCTGGCTTGGGAAACGGCGACTTCATTTCTCCGCAGAGAATCAGCACCGCTCGTCACAATAACAAAGGGAAGGGTAGAGAGACTGCTGCTGCTACTAGTACTGCCCCGACCATCGCTGCTGGCGTTCGTCTTCTGCCTGCAATCTTCGGCCCACCCTTGGGTATGACTTACGGACGACCTGAAACTGCTCAGCCAAACGCATACCCCATGCCGTGCCGTGAGCGTCGTGGCGTCACCATTGTATCCCCAGACGATGGGACTACCCTCACAGCCCTGCGACCCACTCCCGCTCTTGAGACCAATACTGCTCCTGTCGGTGGTCTTGGTGCGTCTACACTGTCTCCAGGACGAGCGCGTAACCTAAATACCACTGATGGAGTGCACGACCTCATTGACGACCTTTTCGGCGAAACTACAACCACCGCTGATCGAATGACCATGGATACTCCAGTGATGACTCCGTTGAGCACTCCGCCCTCTTTGCCGGTCACTCCTCTACGCCGCACCATCGGTCGTGTACCTTCCGCTGGCATTGGTCCTGTCGAAGACGACTATGACGACCCGGAGGTCATCAGAACGCCGGCTGTCGGACTTTTTTCTCCTGACTTCCCCCGCAACTCCTCCGGGTCTTCCAATTCGACTCATGTGCCCTCTGGCGCTCCCAGTGAGCGTGGCCCCGGCTCTGGCTGGGAAGGTTATGAGATGCTCGGTCAGGACCCCGACGCTCCAACCCGAGCCTATCGCCGTGTCGCCGTTCCTGGCTTTGGAATCAGCAACCTTACTGGATCTCCATATCCCCAGCGCATGACCATGTTGGAAAGCACTGCTGAGCAGCGCAGTTACCGTCAGAGCATTCAACATCTTCAACGCGAACGCACGCGAATCCACATTAACGAGACTATTAATGAGGAGACGGAACCTTGAAACTCTGGAAACTGACTGGATCTCAACACCGAGGTGAAATGGAGTGAGAACATGGTCGCAGGTTTCCTAACTATCAAACACGGGAGACAAGCATGAATATGGAAAGTTGAGGGTCGAAGTGCTATGAGCAATAGGCTGCTGGGCATGCAATGATGGTGACGGATCGTGACGAAGATGATGTCAATACATGACTTGCTATGAGGGTTCCTTCGACGCAATGCGACGCAATGGATGCTTGCGCTGGCAATGATGGATCGCGATGAATGAGTGCTCACATCGGGAAACGAACAACCACCATGCCATCCGAGCGAAAGGCCAGTTCAGTCAGAGCTGAAGGGTTGTAGCGGAAAAAACCAACGAAACTCCATTGGCGAAAACCAAGTCAACAAGGAGAAGAAAAAAGGACGGAAAAAGCAGAAGACAATCGACACGGCTGAGGGGTTGAGGTCCTATGGCGCTTGCGAAAGTGCGGATTAGGAGTTCCTCCACGGCAAGTGGCGAAGGACCAAAAAAAAAAAAAAAAAAAATACAAATGCGAGAGTACAAGATGCAAGAGCTCAACAAATTCAGTAACAAAACACACGAAAAGGCCCGAAAAAGGGAGAAGAAAAAGAGATTCTTTTCATTCATATATCTTTTTCCTTCCGCAGGTCGATATTGGGGTGATTCGTCGTCGTCGTAAGATACTGATGATGCTGAATGCTATGCAGAGTACGGGCGAGGTGTAATATCGAGGAAACCCCTCTGTACCAAGTAGAATTCTCAGCCTTGCACCGCGGTTAGGGGGCTCGTGAGCAGCTGAGCTAGCCGGTTGAGTGTATTGTAGGACCAAAGTAGGCACGGTAGGTAATGGCGAGGTCTACAAGTATATTAATAGGTCTTCGCCCTTTGGAGCAAGTAAATCCCTCATGGTCATGGTCATGGTCAGGCTCTCCGTTTCTCCCTCTCCCCTTTACCAGCACCATGTCCTAGCTCGGTGGTGCTTATTCCCCATTTTATATTCCCAGATGTCGCCGCCACCACCATATGTGTTTCTTTTTCTTTATTTTTGGCCCTGGCCCGGATTACTCGCAAACGAAAAACCCATTCGCACCGAATACAGGTCGATCCTAGAGAGTGGCGAACGCCCCTTGTATCGTCTACTCTCAATACTGCAACCCTGCAATTATAGCAAGGCTCTATGGATTGATCTCTGCTCGTTTTGCCCCTCCTTCCTGTGTCACATTACAAGGGCAGTGCCTGCTCTTGAACTCGAGCTGGCATCGCATCACCGCCGCCATCAGCGTCGCGAAGGACACGGTATCTGCACAATTGAGCCGTGCGCGGGTCATACTACCATCCCCACAATGGGATCCAACTCTGACATCTTTGAGGGTGTGCTTCTTCGACTCCTCCTTTGAACATTTCTTCCAGGTTGCGATGAGGAGGATGATTGATATCAAAGGGCTCATCCCTCCCGCACCCGTGGTAGAAATGTGAGTCCGCTGTCTCGTCTTTATTATCAGACTCTCGGCCTCGGCAAGACTGCTATGTTTCTACTTCAATTTGGACGCACATACCGCCCTAGTCGTTGGAGTCTAGTTCCACCCCGACTCGTTGGTCGATGGCGCAGTGATCACAGTTCAATAGATCTAGGCATCTCGTCCGATCGCCAGATGAGCCTACCTGGAACGGAAACATATCTAAAATAACCGCAGGAAGCGTATTTCGAGTGTGAGCGCAGCCAATGCTCCTAAATTTATTGATTTCAGGCACCAGTCTTTCCAGGATCATTTGACTGCTGTTCGACTTGTGAAGTTAAAGTACCTGGTGGTTGAGTTAGCAAGGATACCGATGGCTTGTGGACACGGTGAAGGAAAAGGTTCCCCCGAATAACTCGAGCGTCAAGACCCTTATCAATATACTCCCCTGGTGAAAGAATCTAGCGTCTTTGAGCTTGCAGTTGTAATTCAGTCCATGGAGCTGCGGACCGTATTGCGAGCCTTTCGTAAATCCTCTTCGGAACGCGTCCATCATGTTTCGATAGATTACGGCGGGGTGATGGGCGGAGCACCAAAGTGCGCCACGCCTGAACAACGTATGGCTATGACGGTTAGGACAGAGGTATCGTTGCCACTTCTGCCAACGGCATAGGATATTGCAGCTGCAGCATATGATCATCGCGGCTAAGTCCTCCTCCAGAAGTCGAAGACGGCGTGCTTTTTCTCTTGAGATGCCTCGTAGAGTAAACTGGTCAATGAGGGCATCGTAGTGTCATTTTGAAATCAGACACATGCAAGCGATAGAGCTCGCTGGTAAAAAGGAGATGATGAGCAGGAAAATCTGTACTGCTAACGTCTCCAAAGTCGCGGTTCGTGTGGCCTCCTTGACCTGTACCGAGGGTAAAGTCTCGCACGCAGTTCTTGGCGAACGCCGTGGTCGTAGTCGTGATGAAATCCGATTTTCGAGTGAGAGAAATAGTGCTTTCATGGTCTTATCCCAAAGATTATAGAAGGATGGGTAGTAAGTAGGTTCGTCTAGCTACGGCCGCGAGATCTGCAATGCACCTTTTTTTACCCGAGCCGACTTAATTGGAAGGTCGAAGCCCTTAAAGACAGGATGCAGGGGACGTGGAGGAAGACGAGGCCCACTTGAGGTTGATGCAAGATTTAAGCGAGGCCTGGTAAATCGAAGACTGGCTGACTTTCCTGTCCTCACCCTCACCATTTACCTAAATCTTTGCGGGAATGGCGTGGATAGCGGAAAATGATGAAAGGCCGATTCACCGATGATTTGATCATATATATATGTAGAGAGAGAGAGAGAGAGAGAGAGAGAGAGAGATTTTCTACATAGTGGTCGATAGATGTTTAGATGGATGTGGACGGCGACATGGTAGATGGCAGAGGGCAATAAACATGAGGCAAGTTGCCCCAGGCACGTGACATTGTATTTGACAGACACCAAACTCGCTATATACCGCGACGCTGCGCTCCGCAGGATAAATAGAAAGAGAAATAAATCTGAGAGATGAAAGGTACATACATGTACATACTGGGAAGCTTCGTCAAATGTCCTCACGCACGAGCGATTTGCCAGGCCAAACGTCAGATCGAGCCACTGCGGCTTCTGCAAATTAATATATTGGGACATTATTGATGGAGGCACCAGCTCAACATGGGCTAATGTGACAAGATGTCATGACCAGATGTGTGTATATAGGCAGTACCGAATGCACCTTATACCAACTACTCGGCAACCTCTCGTAGCATCACACAGGACTGCACACGTTGCCTTGTCTGACGAGGAGTGTTGGCTGAGCGCCCGGAGCAGAGCACGGCGAGGGTGGGCAGCCTGAGGTAGATTACCGAGTACCTACTTAGGTATTTTCCATTTTTCTTCCCTTTTCCTCCCTCTCTCATTTTTTTTTTTATCTATCTTTCTTTCTTCCTCTCCTATTTTTTTGGCTCTATAATATCCCCCTCTCCTTTGAGTAGTTCGCCTTCCTTGGCACGCAGGATGGACGCCGGACTAATGTCGGTGACCGACGCGGGGAAGCGAGGGGGGGGGAGAACACCGGGTCTGAGTTCCAGCTCGCTAGTTCACCAGTTTGCCAGTTCGCCGGGTCTCGTCCCGCCCCACGCCTGCATATCCTTCCCTTCCCTTCCCTTCCCATCCCTTCATCCCTCCCTCCCTTCCCGGGCGAACCGTGCTACGGGACGGAAATGGGGAGACGCGACATGTCGTGCATGCTTGGGAACGGCGCGTCCGTGCTTCTTCGATCGCTTCGTCGCCATGCGGCCTCTCAGGCAGCCATCCAGCATCTGTGTTTCAGATAGCTGAGTGCCGGAGCGAGTCTCGGCTGCGGATTGGCTCCATGTCATGGTGAAGAAAATAGGCCAGATCAGCGCTGCAGGAAACCGCGATTGGGCAGTTAATATAAAATCGAGAAGCTGTCGACCATGCGAGGGTGCAGGGATGCAGCGAATAGCTGGCCGACAAAAGACACACATGACACACCACGACTAAATCAAAGTCATAAGCATTCAGAAACTAGCAAACAAGCTCGAGAATCCTCCATTGATCCACCTGTCTTTCCCAATGTGCCGGCAGAGCCAACAGAAACCCGACGAGCTCGAAACGGTATGCCTTGAAGTATCAGCTGTTGCGGCTGCGTCGCGCGGGACCCCAGCTCGACGGATCTGTTCTCGCCTCCTTTCTTCGCCCATGGACAACTCCAGTATCCCCATAACTCCCATCTCGCGCCCTCAGCCAGTAGATTTGTTCTGTCGCCGACTCTGACCAGGCTCGTGTGATCTTGTCGAAATCCGTTCAGAAACCCGTCGTGATCAACGAGTTTGAGATGGACCGGCCACGAACAAAGTCGCTGTCCGAATACCCGAGAAGGCGGTAAAAAGGTACTATGAGTACATCAAATGCAAAACACGTTTGGTTTTCTTTTTCTGCGTGGAAAAACAAAAAGGATTCAGACAGCCTCCCAGGTACAGAAGTGCGTTTTAAAGCCAAACAAGCAAGGAACAAATTCAGATAGCCACCCAGTTGTGCATTTCGTTCAACATTCGCAAAAAGGTGAATCGGGCTCTGATAGCCTAGGACCATCGGGCGAAAACGTCGTAATAGCCTTGCGGTCTTCCGAGAGAGAGAGAGAGAGAACTTGATCAAACAGCCACCCAATGGTTTACCTCATCCCATTTTAGCCCTTTTCGCCCGATTCACTGGCGAAATTCCGGTAGAGACCGATAAGGATAGAAAATAAAGAGATTGGGTTGCCCCGAGTTGTGTATCTTTTTGCAAAAAAGGGGGAAAATTCATGAAATCCATCAATGATGCCGCCGAGAAGCGACAACGCCCCATAAGCCCAGTTGCATGCATGCACGTCCAGTCGATAACAGAGATGATAAAGAGCGCTCGACGAGCCAACTCCTTTGGAGGAAACGGGGCTCTGTTTGGTTCTTGTCTGAAAAGTGAAGCCCATTCAAGAGAGGCCGAAAGGTGTACCAGCAAGTTGGCACTATTTCTTGCCGTCGAGCTTGTTCAACATGTCGTTGTCGTTCTTGCCTCGTAAGTCCGGAGCCGATGCCCGAGTATGATCGATCATATCATGCACTTTCATGCCACTTCTACCGTTAGTAGAGGACCCTGCCGAACCAGGTTGATTGGGGGGTGGAGTTCTCCCGTCATCATAGCCCGGACCGTGATGGGGTGAATTGTAACTCTGCGCCGACTGCGGGGTCAGACCCGACGGAGACACATTGCCCTTCTGAGACTGATTGCCGTTGGGATAGCGAGACTGCTGTGGAGGAAAGGATTGATAGCTCATGGTCGACGTAGCGGGCGAGGTGGGCGCACCGCTGTTAGGATCAGCGTAATCATAGCTGCCACTGCTGTTTTGGCGGGACTCATATGTACTATTGCGCGCACGCGAGTTGGGATGGGGAGACTGGGACGCATGAGAATTCTCGTTGTGGGGGTCATCATCAGGAGGGGGACGTTTGAGACTGACACGTTCATCATGCTGAGCAGCTTGAGCCTGCCCCTGTGCGTCATACGGTGGTCCAGCAGGAGGGTACGAGTAGGGGTAAGGTCCGGGAGGATAACTATGTGGTGGCGGCGGCGGCGGCGGCGGCGGATAGTTGTACTGGGGTTGACCATGAGGTCCTGCGGGTCCTAGAGGTTGACCATGGGCACCATAGAGCATTGGCGGCGGGTCGCCATCCCGGGGGTAATGTTGTCCATTTTGGCCAGCTCGACCATCAGACTGACCAGCAATGGGAGCCCGAGCAGCATTGGGTCCATATACAGCGTTGGCTGGAACAAAAGCAGCTTGAGATGAGACGGGATGGAAGAGGCACTGCTGGTTGAACCTGACGCAGTTTTGGCAGCGGCCATCGGGAGAACTATCGTAGCCTGAGCACCGAATCTGTTTGGCATTAGTGCACTGTTCTTGACCGCCTCCGCGCCTAGGGATGTCATCCGTACCTTTCTCTTTCGGCAATATTTACAGGCTATGGCCGTGCGTTGTCGCGGTGCAGCAGCAGGCGCGGGTGGGGGGTAGGGAGAAGCATAGTACCCTGCGTGTGGATGCGCATACACTGGTGGAAGGCGGTACGCATCCGGTTGCATTGGTGGCGGGGGTTGTCCCAGATCAGGCCTCGGAGGATATGCATATGCTGGGTGCGCAGGATCCTTTTTTTAAATGTCAGCTGAATAGTCGACTCGACGGGAACGGCGACTTACTGGATAATGAGGATAAGCACTGTGCTGACCTGGCCACGCTTGGGGAGGAGGGTATGGATGAGCCGCCCTTGGATCCGGATACTGCTGCCTCACCGCATCTGGGGGAGGATATGGGCTCCGGTCATCTCTCGCGGCCGGACGCTGAGGAGAGTGTTGTGAATAGTAGCCACCTTGGATTGCTTCATCCGGAGGAGGGTATTGAGGACGTTGAGCATCCCGGGAATCCGCCATTTGTGCCGCCATGAGTTATCCAAAGATCGTGGGTGGGTGACACAGGTCCAGCGAAATGGTCGACGCGGGCCAGGAAGCAACCGAGGCTAACGGAAAACGGGCAAGGTAAGGACCGTCGAGGCGTGGATTGAAAGCAAACAGAGACTTGCTCGCAGAGCGGACGAGGAACCTGAAGGGATAAAGGATCGACCTCAGAACCAGCTCGAGGTCGAACAGCGGGAGGGGGAGAGAGATCTGTGAGGCGGCGGGCGCAGTCGCAAGCACTGCACTGCGAGAGATCGAAGTGAATAGAGGGATAGGTCCTGCAAGGGTGTGCGAGGTGACTGGGCTGAGGTATTAATTTGCCCAGAAGACAGAGGGCACAAAAAAACTTTGTAAGATGGTACGAAGTCGCGGCCTGGCAGAATGGAGAATGGATCAGGTGTTCGCAGGCAGGCGGGAGGGCGTTCGGACGGAAGGGCTGCGTCAGAGCCCGTCGAAGGGAAGGCGATCCAAGAGATGGTGAGAAGAGGTGAGAAAAGGTGAGAGACGATGTGAGAGTGGACAGGTCGGTGAAGGCGTGACGAGCTGAGGATGACGATGATGGGCAAGGAAGATGCGGTTGATGAAGAATGATTGGAGACGTCGTGGATGTGATGGGGGGTGGAGGGCTCCAAGGGCTGCTTGGGACAAAGTGGCAAGCCGTCACTATAGGCTCTCGACCGCTGCAGGCACAACCGAAGGAGGGAGAGATTTTGGGAAGGGGACTAGGGCTTCGGGCGGGAGAGTAGCCAAGGTAAATGTATGAAGGCCTGGTGGCCGCTGGCAGCGAGACAGCTGCCTGTCGATGTTCGATTTTCTGGAAAGCCCCTAAAGCAACACCAAGTCGGAGGGAGCACTAAGGAAGTGACCCAAGAACGCGGTCCGGAGAAGCGGTATTGAGCCTACTAGCGCTGCAGGACAGGGATCATCAGGTGCCAGGCTCCAGGTGGGGTTGCTTGGAATGGAGCCCGGCTAGTTAGGCTATTGCTGGGGGGGGAGTGGTGGTTAGGGTGGGTGGCTCCGTGGGTTGTTGCGGCGGGCCTTCTCACGATCCTTAGCCGGTAGCTGGTCTGCTGCCACTGGGAAACCAGCAGAACTGTCCCCTTCGTAATGGGAGCCTCCTGGCCCTCCTGCAGGTGCCCTTGATCTCTGTTCGGCAAGTGCCTTTTTGGCTCGCTCGGCCTCTTCGGTTGCCTGACGGAAATCCCTGGTTGGATGCGGCTGCTGACCCAGCCCAGGTGCTTGACGTATGGGTTCTGTGCTTGTCGAGATGGTCGAAATGCTGCAAGGGGGATGAATGTGTTGTGGAGGGACTGAAATATACCTTGGGAGTATGTAGTCCTGGTGGGTGGCCCAGGCTGGGGAGTCAAAGACGGAATCTCCCCTCTGGTGCCTCCTGTTGGTGTGACCTGTCAACTTCAAGTGACGGGCGTCCAGCGTATGGCGGGGTTACACCTTTCGGGATACTTTGTGCCTTGCCCCTCCCTCTCCTTGCTTTGCTTTGTTTGACACACGGCTATTAGCGCTCTAGGTGGAGAGTGTGCATGGAATAATGGTCATGGGTGGTAAGTAATATCGTCTGGATCTTTTCTGTTTTTTGCTTGTCACCGACTTGTCGAAACCAAATCGATCGGCCCTCGCTACCAAGCTTGACAGCGACCTTACTAGGACTGATCCGAGATGATGAATCTAGTCTGCATGCGTCGTTGCAGCAAAAGAGACTCCTTGGGTGCAGTTTGCACGTTACGGCGAGTCGATCCGAATGTTCCACAAGATATCAAGCCCTTGTCGGTCTTTATTGGACAGAGCGTCACCCAGTTGAAACTGGAGTCGAATAAAACAACCTCGATGGCCTGCAGCGCTTGTCACCCGCCGCCAATGCAGGCTCCACTCTCGGAAGATGGCGAGCGTGGTGGCAGAGGGAGGCAGATGCAGGTGCAGATGCAGGCGGCGAAAAGAAAAAGAAGAGGAATTGGATTCCCAGAGTAGCCTGAAAAAAAAAGGCTCTTCCGCAGGTCAAAGTTGTGGGAATTGGAAGCCAAGCGAGGACAAATGCCAGTCAGCTTGCTCGAGATGGGGAGGGCGTTTCCGTCAACCCCGTCAACATATGCCAGATGCGTCAGGCTAAAGATGACCTCCGCTGTGACCAAAGTGTATGTGATGGTGACGCCGCTAGGTTCGTGCCTCGCTGGGATCCTGAAAATGGGCCCTTCTCGTTGGTGAGCACAGTAAGTTCTTGCTCAGCTCCCAGGCGTTGGTGGGATGGAGGGATTCAGGGCAGGGATAAGTTTGCCGCAACCAGCCGTGATGAATAATTGGCCACTTTGTTCACTCGACGCACTCGCTAGTCTCAGACTCGTGGGTGAGGGGACATCCGAAAGCTGCAATACAATGATCGAATATGGAGCCTCGATTGGTTCGCATGAGTTCTTTTGATGACTTGCTGCGGGTGGCGACCAAACCGTAAAATCTGGTGTGGCCCTGGTGTTGTGGAGGAGGCCGTGATCCGAGTCGTCACCGCCGTGGGAAAAGGTTCAACTCGTGATGCGAAATTATTTTTGTGGAGAGGATGGTTTTCTGGGAGGGCAAAAACGTGCGCAAAAATCCGTCGATTACCGTTTGACGCCGTGTGAGCACGCAAAGCAAGCCGGAGACAAAGGCCAACCCAAGACGCAAAGGGAACGGAATAGCAACAGGTGTGGGTGAGCAGGTGTGTTGCTGCGTAAGATGGTCCTTGACTGGATCAGCAGCGGGGAGACGGTAAGGATGTGAATACGAGGGCTGGTGGTTGTTGTGGAGGCGATGTCCTCCGTGATGTCTTGTGGTCAGAAGGAGATGGAGCCCAGGAGACACACTCCATTCAACGAAAGAGAGCCTGGAAAGACCTCGTTGGAACAGAAAAGTTGAAGATCAATGCTCTAACTTTTGACGACCCAAGGTCTATTGAACCCTCTTATCTATCAATCGGCCCGTTGCCTCTCGCCGTGATGCTGATGTTGGAACAAGACGAGCTTGCCCGCTTGCGAATCGCTGCAGCAGCTCCCGTCGAGCCCGTCTCCCCTTGCAATCAGAGTTGAACCCGGTGCAGTTCAATCCTTGCTTGACCAACATAGCAGCAGACGCTGACTCGTGGCTTGACCTTTTGGACAAAACCATACCTCCAGGCGTTGGGCGGCAGGCCATACACGGCCAGGCAGACAACACCCTTTCATCCTTGGATTTTCGTAATTCGAGGAGCGGCCCCTCCAGAGAGCATGCAGCATCATGCAATGCAGACGGGAGGCAAGGGAGACTAGAGAACGCCTATTCTAGGCGCCGTCGATGCAGGCGCAGATGCAGAGCCATCCCATGCACGATGCACATCTCCTTTGCCTCGGAGCAGCCAGCCGGTCTGGCTGAGAAGAAGTGCTGGTGTTGTCCCCGACATGTCGCTTTGATGTATCGGCTAGTATCTTACAGGGTGGTTACATACCCCTGCGTAATACCCAATACTCCCCAATTCTCCGTAGAAATAGAATAGGTATACAACACATACATATACATATAGATACTCGGGATACACTTACCTATCCGAGTATGCGCTACAATATCCAAGATCTGGCACGTCCAAATGAGTACCTTACTTAGCAGAGGCGCGAGGAATCTCTCGAGCTTCGGGACTGGGTTGGGGTTCAGGGAGCTCTGGAAAAAGAATCCAACTGCGGTGACAAACCGTCGTTTAGTCTCCGTGGTGTGTAAGGCACCGATGATCCCGTTTGTTGTGCAACATCCAAGCAACAGTCAATATATGACAGGCCCTTAGCTAGAGTGTGCAGGTTCAAGGATTTGCATCACCCGCAAGCCCTGGTCGACTTTTGCCCGGTTGGCTGCCTTCATCTGCCACGCCCCGTCAAGTGTTTGCTCCAAAGGATTCTCGGGTGACACCAAGATCATGACGGGTATTCTTAAACCATCAAAGTGTTGTCGAGTCCGACCCTTCGCTTTGTGCCAGACTGCTAGGGACTTCTGGCTTGCCAATACGGCTAAATTAAGGGATCATAACTCTCTAAACATTGGAGAGGGCATCTCGACACCATTCCCGAGAAAGCGGTGTGATTGTCGGAATAGCCCACCGCTGCAAAAATATCTGAATGGAGGACCTGTGGGCAGCAACTAAATGACGCAGCTTCCTGTCATCTGACCTCGTCCAGGCTGTGTATTGCTGCATCATGCAGGACTAGAGACTGCTTGTTAACTTGTTGGTCTAGTCATGTCGCTGCAACAGGCTCTCTTGCCGTAACGGTCCGGACCCTCGCATTCGGGCCTCGATGGCGCTTTCGACGGGCTCCCGCCATTGCAATAAAGTAAGGGAGCGTAAATCTAGTGGCGATTTTTTGGTCGGGAGGGCGAATAAGAAGTCCAGCGTCCTGCGACCCATTATCTCAGGTACACTCATCATTCGATGTTGTTGACCAAGGCTACACCGGTCAAGCTGCAGAGCGTAAGCCTGCGGATCCGTGTCATGGTGCTGACCTCGCTTGGGATCTAACGAGGCCCTGCAAAAGAAAAAAAATCCTCCAAGCTCAAATCGTTTCCATGGGTCCATAACTGTGTTCGAAATAGTGAGACAGACTATGTACTTGTAGTGACGTAGCATCAGAGGGAAGACCATTGATGGACTAGCCTTCCCCAGGTCATGAAGCAGGCCTGCGGAGAGAGATCCAGATAAAGGACCTTAGCGCCCAAGATTGGTGGCCGGTGAGCGCGGAAGGAAAGTGTTGGAGCGATACGTAGGATGCACAATATTTAGCAAATCGAATTTCGACAGGGGCGCCGAAGGCCTAATACCAAAGGCGAGGGCCACCAGGCTCGGCTCTGCCCTAGGTCCCGTCCCTGCTCAAAGGCTCCCAAATTCCCTCTTTTACAGATCATGCAATGTTCGGATCGACGCCGCAGAATTTTCTTATCTCCCTGAGAATAAGTAGGTTCTCCATCTGCTGCTGGGAGGATGACAAGGTGTCAACGTAGACTATCCGTCTAGCTTGTCACAGCACAAGTCCCTTGCCTTTGAGAACCGCTATTAATTTGAGACATGATCGAATCCTCCAGCGATCGATTCAGAAGGTTCCACAATCTCGAAATTCCAATAGTAAAGCAGGGATAGCTTGTGGGAGAGATTTGATCTGCTTGTGCTGTTTGTAAATGATGCAGAATGTAGGAGCACCGTCGGGGAATCCTCGAAATACAGCTCCAGATGACCTTGAAGTTTTAGAAGGGGCTCTCATTGTCCAATGCTGTAGCAGGAGACACCGTCTTCGAGTGGGCGACCTGGTGACACGAAAAGCGACCGTCCCCACCGTGTTGGGCAGTGGCGAGATGATGTTGAGAGGGCAGAATCAACCTGGCCAGGAGTGCGGCCACAAGGGACACAATAACAAAGTACTCCGCACCAGGTAGGTCTGTGGTGCTGGGGTGTGGTGGTCGATCAACGGGGGTTGGTCCCGAAGGGCTGCTTGCTTGCTCCTCTGGACATGAGTATTCGTTCCCAAAACTGATAAAATGGCCCTGTAACAGCTTCGGCCGCTGCCTCGGTGGTGCAACCGACATGCTGGAAGCGAATGGAGAGTGCAGGAGCCACGCATTCGTGCAAGGATAATAGAGCGAGGAGCGCCCCAACCGAGCAATCGGAATGCATTTGCGACGGGCCGCCATCGACCCTTCCATCGCTCCAGTGTCGTAGATAGGCAAAAGCAAATTTCGAGCGACTTCATGCGCGTGCCCGCCTGACCCGTTGACGGCTTCAAGAGGGTCCCCGGACGGTCAATCCGTGATCGTCCCACGTAAAGAGTCGACTACCCCGGCCTGGCGCGGTTAATTTCCTTTTGTTCCCTCTCTTGACCTTGCCAGGGGTGACTCATTGATATTTCGCTCCTTTCGCGCATGGCGTCTCTCGGAGACAGGTGGCAAGTGGGTGACCATCCTTCCTGCAACGAATACGTAAGCCTTGGACAACAATACCGGCGGGGGGATAAGAGGGACGACAGGTGAGGTGGACGGGAGTGTTGCCAGCTCATTCGAAGAGAGCTAACATCGATCTAGGTGACAGGATGGTTGGAGATACGTACCCGTACGCAGGCTCAGGCTGGGTCGAGGCGTTGAAGTTTTGTTGGGCGGCGGTATTGCTGGTACGATTTGTGTCGGTTTTGTGTGCGTTTGGTATGGGTTGAACAGGTACCGTGTCCCGTCTGACAGAAGGACATTTGCAGACGCCAAAAGCATTCACATGACTTTGGTTTGACGCAGCGGCTCGGCTCTTGACACGGCGGAAAAGAGACGGAGACCCATGCTACTCCTGGTCAGTGCCTGGTCCACAAGTCCAACAGCCCACCGCCATTTCTCCTCCTGACAGTCAGAAAATTACTCCCACTCACCCACTGCTCACTGCTCCATCTCTGTCCAGGGAGCCAGCAGCAATTTCTCTTTTGGTGCTTGGTCTGGCCTACAGGCCATAGCCCTTGCGCCGCATCCCCCCCCCAGTCACAGGTCCCTGCCCCGTCCGGCCACGACCGGCCGCGCCCAAAGGCAAAAAGTGGACTTGCGGACTTTCCAGCTGAAGACCTGAGACAGAACAATGCCACCCATGGTCCGAAATGGAAACCAGCGAACTACTCGTAAACCAAGCCCAAGGTCCCCAGTCTGTCACTTGCGGTCCCTTGCCACGCCAGAGTGACCGCCACCACCACGTTTGCTTGCTCCAGCCTACGGGGCAAGCTGTGCTGTCTTTGTGCTGGCCACAATGTCACCATTGACCCAAAGCGACAGCGACCCAGATGCGACTACGGACTACAATCATATTTGAGCCGGGCATGAAGGGCGCTGCTGCCCAATGATATGGGCTCTCGCTCTCGACAGCTGTTGGGCAGCTACAGAATGTTCATTCTCTCCCATCTCTTCTTGTGCCACTCGTATTTTCGAGAGTGACGTGAATGTCACCGAGGAATCATGAATGGAACAAAGGTAAGTGGTTTGTTGTAACCAGGGCATCCAACTGCTTCAAAGTTGTGTACATGCACCAGGCACTCTGTGATTCAAGCAAACGCCGCAGTCCCAAGCTCTAGCCTCCATCAAGCCCTGCTCGAAACCCGTGGCAAGTCTTGCCTCATCACCTCTCTACCCTGACTGTCTCCTCAGTCACTCGCCTCATCGTTACTCGATTCGTCATCGTCTGGCATTACGACACTATTGAGGTATGTGACCTATTGTGCCGAAAATCAGCGAATGTTCTTTCTGCGTGTTCTGGTCAAAGAGACTGAGAGTTTGTGGCCGACGGATCATGGTGGGGAGCAACTCAAAACTCCCGCCTGGCTCACATCGGCCCGGGCTCCTCGCTCCTCGCCCATGCCTGTTGATGTTTTGAGCTGGAGGTGGTTGGGATATGATTGGACACCCAAACAGTTGCAAAGTCTACCGCAGAAGCACTCTCCAGTCCCCGTGCCGGTCATATCAGAATCTCCTCACGGTAGCACCCTGCAGGCAACCCAGGTTCCCTATGCGCACGAATGGGAGGCAAAGAGGTGGACTCACGAAAGGGACCATTACCCGAATTAACTCGAGGATGGTCTGCAGTCCCTGTTCCCCTATCACCTTTTCGTCTGGGATCCTTTTCCCCAAGGTGAAATTGCGCAATCGAAGGAGTTCGACATTAGGATTGTCTGCATCGTAGCCCTGTCAAAGAGAAAGCTGTCAGCCAAGTCTAGATCATGCAATGTTCGGCACAGATACTTGGACTCAAGATGCAGTCCGGTCTGGAGCGTCTGCCCCGGGCAATGCGGAATGCTGGTGATGAGAACTGCGCGAGCTGCCGCCAACGAGGGACCACCCAAACAATATGGCCTGCAAGGAGGGGCATTTGGTGGCCTTCGCTCAAAAAGCCCGGCTGTTGCCATTCTTAGCCTTTTCGCGCTCAAACTGCGCCTGTGATGCATCTGCATCTGTTAAGATTATGCACACATGCATCACTGGCTCCTGGTGGACGAAAGGCCTGGGAGCTTCATCCTCAGCTACTGCGAGCATGTTTTGTCCCAGCTCCTTGCCCTGACTGGGATCGAGTCCCGAGTCGTGGCTTCAGGGGCCTCCAGATCTGCCGCAGACACGTCAAGCAGACTGTACTTTTCGATGGGTGGAACAGTTGCTCAAACAGGTACCTCTTATCTAATTTGTCGCTCAAGCACGTCTGGCCTTTCGCCTTCACAGGTTTTACCAGAGAAGTGTTTAGATGCAGGACCTTTAACGTGGCTAACTGGAACAGCTGAGGAACAGACCTTCGCGAGTCGTTGTCGCACCCCCTTTTTTGCATCCACAGACGCCGTTTGTACAAAAGAAGATGAAACACATACCTTCGGCTTCGTTTTCAACGCATTTTCCTTGTTCTGGTCGGCAAAGGCCTTGATCGCCTTCTTTTCGTCCTTTGCCGTGACCCCCAAAACCTCTTTTCGCAACTGGGTCTCTGTGAGGACTCTTCTCAATTTCTTCGGTTTGCGGTCGATATTCGCTCTCAGGAGAGCCAATGGTTGGGATTCGGGCATCCACAAACCAGAGCCTGTCGCGTCGAGGGCTTAGCGGTTGACTTGACGAACGATGGCTGTCATACCAACGAAACTTCTTCCTCCAGGCTGAATTTGCACATAATAACATGCATAAGGTCCTTTGCGACCGGTTCGCGACCTGTTGCCAATCAACACATGATATAGAGATAGACAACCGAGAGCCTGTACCATGCTGCAGAGAAATGAGGCTGGAAAAAGAGTTAGCCACAGGAAGTTCAACCTACGAAAGAGGCTTGGAGAGTAACAGACTTTGTACGGAGTCGGATCAGAAGAGAATCGGATGTCTCGATAGATTCTGAAGACCTAACGGCAGGTAATTAGTGTGAGGGATAGTGGAACGGCCCCTTTCTGCACAAACCAGGTCCTTGGGTGGTAACTCAGGGATTGTTTCGTCGATGTCAATAATCCCCTCGGTCAAGGCTTCTACAAAACTTTCCCAGTCCTTCCACGAGACCCTATAATCGACTTCGTGAACTGTAGATGCAAATGTCAGTATTAGCAATCTTTAAGTCATCACAAAGGAACAGGTATAGTGCCAGAAAGATGCAAGAATCAGGGACAACGAGAGCACCTACTCTTTAGCCATTCTCTGTCGTTATTCTCCTTCAAGTCTTTCAGAAAGGCCATTGTATTTGGGTGAATCTTTCCGGCAACATACTTGATGCCTCCATCATCCCTAGGTTTCGGTTTTTCGATGAAGACCTGCTTGCCGGGTCCCAAGCCCGTCTTCACTCCGGGCCTCCAGAGTTCTTTGCCTTTGGCTAACACGGCATTGGCCACCGACTCGATATCGGGAGTAATTCCACTGCTTTTCTTACTTGCCTTCTTCGGCTTTCTCTTTCTCTTGTTGTCCTCGTCAGAGTCGTAGTCGTCTTCTGTACCAGACTCCTCGGTCGAGGGCTGCTCCGTTTCTGATGCGTCTTGGTCTTCATAGCCCGACTCCTCGTCCTCGTCCTCTTCCTCCATAAGGTCGACATCCTCATCCTCCTCTTCACTGTCCGGGTCCTGGAAGTACTTGCTTTTCGTGGGAGTTGCCTTGCCGTGACTGCGTTCTTTCTCAGCCGACTCCTTCAATCTTTTTGAAGCTCTACTCCCAGGAGACACTGAGGGAGCGACTTGTGACAGCTGGCGTTTGTGAGTTTTATTGGAGGCAGCTGTTGCCCTTTTTGACGCCCCTGATTTGCGTGCTGGCATGGTTGAATTTAATTTGCGGAGACACAAAGATTCAGCAAAGGAGAAGGATGAGATAGCACAGTTATCCAAGACGAGATCTCTTACGGACCGTCAAAGAGTCTGCCCTGCTGAGGGGGTTTCAGCACAACCAGCGCACCACCGGCCAGCACCGCTTAAACTGGCCCTGAACGCGTTGGCGTCGAGAACCGTGTCGATGAATGACGTCATCGAATGTGATTCATTCTAGTGATGCTTCAACTCGTATCCTTTTCTCTCGTTGTTACAACTTACAACTGTGGCCGTTCATCATCATACTTTGGGGCTGGAGATCAGCAATGCTTCAGCCATTGTACGCTCAGTTAACGCCTTTTGTCCTCTATCTGGCCTTGAGAATCCGTGTAGCTACCAAGCAACCAGCATCCCGCACCACGGAAGAATCCCTTCAACTCTTCTCGCATTTGACGCAGATACAAATTAAGACTCCATAGCTATTCGCGGCATCTCCTTCTTTGTTCGCGATCTGACTTTCCCTGTCTCGTATATTAGCTACTTTCTGGTGGCCATCCCTTTCAAAGGCAACCTAAGCACTACTGGCCACTTCGGCAACCGTCTGATATTGAAATTGATCAAATCTTCAGCCAAGGGGGTCGACTATTCCAGACAGATACACAGTTGCAATTGAAAGCGAGGTTAGTTCTATAACCCCCCCCAGTGGTTGAACGACCGAGTTCCGTATACATAACTGGATGAGAACGGAATCGTCAACTGCCGGTTCTGCTTGAGATCTGAAAACCATTGTTTTGTATGCGGATTTCCACGGTCTTCAAAATCAGGCCATTGACTACGAGATCTCTCGTGCAGTCGGTGTCAACCTACAAGACTGATCACACAGGACTAGAGCACGTATCGGCAAGATCTAGATTTTCTCGGCGAGTTTTACGTTCCGATCCAACGACTACATCCTCAGCTTACCGTTCGGCCGGTCTCCTTGACTTTGCCAACTCATTCAGAGTGCTGCTCTGTCTTTCGCGTGAAGTTTTGGATTGCAGGCTACCTCAGGGCAAGACGTCCACACCTTCAGAACACTTAATTACGAGGTAAATCTCTGAGAGAAACGCCGCACGGTCTGAGCAAATATGTCTCCGTGACCGAGGAAACTCTCCGGCCAACCTCAGTTTCAGCCTTATGGTCTTTGCTGCGTCTTCGGAAACATTTTGCACACCTTGGAGATATAAATTTATTGTGGGTGTGTGCGGTGCTGTCTGAAGCCAAGTGTTCTACGACTCTACAATCCTGAAATTTCAGATCTTTTCAAGTCACTCTCATCGTTACAATGCCCGAAGACTCCCACCATCATCAACATCATCACGGGCATCATCACAACCATGGCGATGGTGCGCACCATACCGATAATGTTGCGTTCACGGAAGCAAATCGCACACACTGGAAGTATGTCGATAGCATTGTTGCACCGCTGGTGCCATTTCATTGCCAGATGATCTCTCATCCTTTCCGGGACAGGTTCCATTATAGACCCCGGGCTAACTTGCTGGATCAACAGTGACTTCGCCTCACAATACACATCGGAGCCTTGGCAACGAGATCTTCTCAATAAGGTGACCGCATTCATCCATCAGCATATAAACTGGATTGGTGTAGACTTCCTCGACCCTGCTACAACCTTTGAGATCTCTTCACCTACATCGAAGACTAAACGACAGGTCCGCGTGCTGGACTATGCATGTGGACCCGGAACCATAACATACGCACTCGCCGCGCGCGGAACAGAGTATATCGGCATCGATCTGAGCGAGAACATGGTCAAGGCTTATAATGTGCGCTTCAATCCCGACCCAATCAACGCGGCCAACACCTCACCGGCGGACGGAACGGCCGCACAGGACGATAAACTCGATGAGACGCTCAATGCCCACGCCGTGGTCGGCAACCTCCTTGACCCAGAAGACCCTTCTCCGTCACACCTTTCTTCTCCAGAATTTTTCAACTTCGACCTCGTGGTCGTGGGCCTAGGATACCACCATTTCCAAGACATTCCGCTTGCCACGAACCGGCTTGTAGAGCGGTTGCGGCCAGGTGGGATCTTCCTCATCTTGGATTTCGTCACGCACGCCATGGAGAAAAGTTCGGATCCCGCGCAGCAGCAGCTTCCTACGCACACGGTGGCACATGCTGGCTTCAGCGAAGAGGAATTGCGGAGCTATTTTGAGAGCGCTGGATTGACGGATTTTTCGATTGTGAAGATGGATGGTGAGGTGTTGCTGAGGGGCGAAGCGAAGAGGAGGCCGTTCCTTGCTAGGGGTCAAAAGCTTTAGAGCTGCTACGGGTGACCTCATGAGCCTGGAAGGAACGTAGTCGAATGCTTTTCAAATCAATCTATCTCGAGCGTTGAGAGACCCTGATCCAGCTCGTCATGGTTATTTCCTTGCCTCGCCGTGTTGTCCCTTTCAGTATTTTCCTTGTTCATCATCACCCTCTGCCTCTGGAGCCCCTCCTCTCTTTTCCGTCTTCGTCGCTCCTCTTTATCTTCCCAGCCAGGATGCAGCGTCTCGGGACCCGAACCCAGACCATCCCTCTCCATCGCGCTCTTCAACTCGCGTCGAAACCGCTCCCGCCGCTCGAGATTCCATTGGAACCGCTCGTTGACCACCCTGGCGCACAGGCCGAGGTACTCTTCGCTGACGACCCTTTGAATCACGTCCCTGTCGGTTTCGCCTTCCTCAGTCACCATACTCTTCTCCTCACCACCAGCGTGGCAGCCCGGTGGGGGGAGCGCAACGCCCACGACGGTCTCGAACACCAACCCGGCGGTCCTCACGGCGACCATCACGCCATGTTGATGATCCTGCTCGGAGCTTTCCTCCAGCACGCCGCGCAGACTCTGCACCCCGCTCTCGCGGAACCCGGCGTTGACTGCCGCGGTGAGCAGAGGGCGGGCATGGCGCAGCGTGGCGCAGAGGATGTGCAGGATGAGTGGGGAGAAGGACAAATGGATTAGACGGGGCGGTTGTCGCGCGGAGGAGAAGAATGTGAATGAGGGTGAGAGTGAGGGTGAGGATGCAGACGACGACGGGTTGGCGAGCTGGAAGAGTCTGGAAAAGTAAGACGAGGAGTCTTGATCATCCGAGTCGTGTGCTGCCGAGAAACCTGTCGTTGCTCCGGTCGCACTGGTACTATTGACTCCGTCTGGAGGGATGGGAACGGGAAGAGGATCATGCGAGACGTAAAGCCAGCGTCCTCCCCCTTTCCCACCAGGCGATGTGGACGTCGGCGTCGACGTCGTCTCAGCCTGCTTCCCCTTGACACCCGCCTCCGCGCTTGACACCTGCCTCTCTCCCCTTCCCTCACGCTCACTATCCCGCATCTCCCACTTCTCCCCGACATCCTCACCTACATCTCTGCGCCTGTTCGCGCCCCCACGACCACTTCTCCTTCCGCCCGGCCCCTCGACAAACACGGCAACTCTGCCCGCGCAGCTGCTCGTCGTCACGAGCCCGTCATACCGATTGATCTCGTCGATCAAGTCGCGGATCTGCGCGTCCACCGTCCCCTTGGGCGAATTGTCCGTGTACGTGCCCTCGGGCTGGTCGAGGTGCGAGAGGATCTGGGACTTTTTGGCTACAAAGGACGCTGGGACCGAGGAGGGGTTCGCCGCGGCACCGTACGACATTTAAACAGGAGATTGACTGTTTCAGTCAACTGAGAATAGGCTAATTAGCGGCGCGATGTCGGACGGGGGGCCATACGCAACAAGATTTGCGTAGCAAACGTAGAGCTAGAAGAAGAAAATCATTGGTTAGGCGTGTGGAGGCGAGAGGTGTAAAGAAGAATTTCTTTGGTGGAAGATAATACATGCTTCATATTCGGTTCCCTAGTACGCACCGTAACATTGCGCAGACCGGTTTTCTATCTTCCACAGGGATATCACATAGATCTAGTTTTATTTCTTTCGTTTACTTTCCAATTGACCTTTCGAAGTCGAATCCATCGTCGCCAATCGCCTGTCGCTATAATCGTCACACCCACGCTGGCACCAAAAACTTCAAAAGACATGATGATCTACTGAATTCAGCCGCAACCCCCCAAAGCACGGTCGGCTATGCCACCGGCGCTGCAAGGGCGGTCTTTGCTTGGTCTTTATTCGGGACCGTGGCTGGCTGGGTGAAAGTGTCTGGCCACAAGAAGGCCTTCTCTTCCTTGTGCGGGCTGAGGGCGGTAAACACAGGTACGGCGGCCCGGCTGCTGACCCTCCTCCACATGTTGGCGCGAGGGTTGAAGTTGGATGGCAGACCTTGTCCGTGTGTCTTCTCTTCATCGACCTTAGCAATCTTGATGAGTTCCTTTTGGATGTCGGCGAATGTATCGAAGGGGGTGTATGAGAGGCCATGTTCAATGCAGTACTCCTCCAGCTTTAGCCCTCGGCGAGCGAAAAGTACATCGGCTTCACGTGCTGCCGGAAGGTCTGAGACGCCATCACCAATGAAAATGATCATCGGTATTGTACCATTGTCGCTCTCCAATCGCGCTGCTGCCTTGTACTCGTTTATTGATCGGGCTTTGTCGTGACCGAGCTCAGTGTCGTGTCTCCAAACTGCTTCCCATTTGCTACCATCACCGGCAATTTTGGCATCGTTGGCCACAATTTCAATATGTTTGCTCATTTCCTCTCCAATGAAGTGATCGAGGACTCTCCGCAATACAGGCTTGAGCCCAGCCGAGATGACGTTAAAAGGAATATTGTTGTTGACACAGAACTCGTGGAAGGTCTGGAAGTCAGGGTCGATGTCCAGGGCAGTTTTCATGACCTCGAAGCCGTCTTCGAAAGGTACATCTAGTGAGGCATAGAGCTCATCCGAGACTTCACGAAATGACCGTTCTCCGGACTCTAGTTGCCTGGCCAGAATATTCCTCCTTTCTGGGCCGCAACCAAAGTTGTCAAAGAGGGTGTGGCCGGTATCTTGCATGAAAATGGTGCCGTCAAAGTCTGGATTCAGTTGTCAGATGAGGTCTAGCACGCAACGCGCGCATGCGTACCTGAGAAGCAGATGATCTTTCGCTTCGTACCCATGTTGGCAGTATTGGCGCGCTGCATACCTGGTCGAGCCTGCTTAGGCTCGACGGGTGGAGGAGTGATAGCAATGGGCGCCATGGTATAAGGAGTCTATGGTCAGATAAGCTTTCCGAGTAATATGTCTGATGAAGAGAACGCGGGCCAACTGGCTCAAGATCTTCCTTATATCTGCCTAGCCAAGCATTGTTCAGTGGACTCCAAAATCTAATGGTGTACGTAGGAGGCGCCCAGTAGTTGCATGAGACTTGGACGTAGATTCCTGCAGAAGCACCAACTCTGGTTCTAAAAGCCTGCACATGGATGTCATTCCATGGCAGTATCGATGTTAATTGCACGGTGGCCATCAAAACCTTGATACCCTCAGCAGTTTCGAGGCGATATGCGATCCTTGGCTGTACAGGCGCGGCAGATGTGTGTTGACGCCATAACCAAATGCACAAAGCCATGGATGTGGCCACAAGGGATGCTGCGGGTACTGAAAGGATCCAGCTCACCAGGTAGCGGGAAAATAGTACGTGGCAAAGCTTTTCAACATATCATAGCACAGTGTGTCGCGTTGCTAGTGTGGGTTCCATAGCGGCAGGCTGCAGAAAACGCACATGCTGAGTTCGCAGCAGAGGCTCGCTGCGTACCATGGGGACTCCGCTGAAGGTATGGCATTTTGATATGTACGATGACGATATGTCATTGTGCTGTTGGCCCGGCAAACAGAACGTGGGAGTGGGCCAGCAGTGGCTGGTGGGATGGTGACGAAGGAGAAGCGGTCAGCAATGGGTGACCCCGAGAGGCAAGGCCCGCAGTTGAACAAGGCTATGACATCGTTCAAGACAAGCAGACCAGAAACAGGGAAAGCAACAAATATGGGTATGCACGAGTCTTATGGTATGAGAGAGGGGGGAGAGGAGATGGAGAGCAAGCGACAGCGAGATAGAGAGTTGACAGGCAGCAGGCAGACAGGAGGCAGACCGCAGACATCGGATCGGAAAAACAGTTCTCCGGAGATCGACAGCCACATCGACCGCTGTTGATGGGAATCTGGAATCTGGAACTTAGGACCTTCATCTCGTGTCCTTCGATCCGTGACCGATTTGCCGTGCTGGGGCGATCATCGCGGCTTTCCCATCAAGTTGTTACTGCTGCTGCAATGTCTTTTCTTGTCCGTCCAGAAGACTTGCTCCAAAACCATTGCAGCTGATGCGAAACACGAAGAGAAACAGAACATGACGCGAAACGCACTCGTGGCCGCGAGATGTTCGCATCCGTTGCCATGTCGTGTCCTCAACAGCTCTCTTGTCTGTCCGCACGCCGCAGCCGCAGTTGTGCATTGACAGAAATGGGGAATATTGCAAGGCTCTTCCTGTGGTGTTTGTCATTCACAGCTCACCGACACAGGCAGCAAGTGCGCTGCGCCCAACTACCTTGTGCCAGTGACACGAATTGGAGCGGGTCTGTGGTCTTCCCTCGAATCTTTTACCGTCAGCAATGCCACTACTTCCGATATAGCTTCATCTCAAATTGTATTCCTGACCCTGACCAACCATGATTGAACGAAGACTCCTTATGCTCGAATCCTACTACACCAAAGACACGAACAGGCAAACATGGCGCATCACGAATCCTCCCGGCCTGCCCTTCTACGACAGCATCAGTGACTATGAATTTGTCCGGCCAGCCCATTGCAGGCCTGGAGTTATCGACGAGGTTTCGAAGGTCATATCTCTCATGTCAACATCTGACGAATGGTAATCGTCTGCGTGAACGTTGGGCAAGGAATGTCTTGACGTGTTCTCAGGAAGTTTATCGGCGTCATCAGCAAAGGTCCAGCGGGCGAGATCATCAAAGTGGATGGTGAGAACTTCAGAAGAGCGGTGATTGAGAGAGTTGCGTGTTCTGCACATGCTTGCAGCAACTGTGGAATGCCGTGCCATCGCAAGTAGGCAGACAGCAGCCCCCTTCGGGTGCCTTCATTGACCAGGGGTCGTTCTAGTGAGGTATATCTCCCTGTTCGCAGACACTCGACCAGCTCGACGGCTCCTTCCGCGCCAGCTGGCCGGAACAGTAACAGTCAACCACCAGCATACAGAGTTTACGCCTAGATGCGAACACTCCATCCCCAGAGCGGCTGCATTGACTGCCTTTGCAGTTTTTTTAAGGTTCGCATTCAAAGATACATCAGACGCTGGATGAGCACGAATACTGGTGGTGGTGAAATCATATTATGTTGCAATGTTCGGTATCTGAGAGAAGTACATGGAAGTCGATGAGGTGGCTGGATTCATACTCGGTAATGGGAAAGGACAGAAGTTGTTTGAGCTTGGTGTTCGAGGGGGCTACGTATTGCTGAATTGTTCATGTACGTGTCATTCATTCGAGGTCTGATCACAAGGATGGTTTGCTCAAGGTTTGAAACTCGCTGCAAGAGCACAAGGAGGATCAGCATTATCCCAATACAGATATTTGCAGAATCTCCCATTCCAATTGTACCTCGTAGGCTGATACTCTTGGAAGTCCCCGCAACAGCTGAAGCTCCTCGGCAACGCGGTTAGAGACGGGCATCAGTGCAGTTGCCAAACGGCGGAGCAAGGGAATAAGTCTGACCTCTGCCACTCAACCACTCTACCTCTCTCGACCAGCATTATTACTTCACAGTCTCAGTCTGTTTCCGTGGAGGCCGCTCGTTCTGAATCGCTTCACTCATCTGTCAACCGCCATGGCGTCCTTCCTCATCCCGAAATCTGTCCGCTCAGGTGCTCGCATTGCTCGAAGCGCTTCAAGCCTAGTTTCCAAAACTGCAATACGAGCGGCGTCGACTACGTCGAAACACCCGGTCAACTTCACGCCTCCCACGACCGAAGAGCTCTACGAACTGCGCGATCGCGTCCAAGAATTTACCCGTCGCGAGATCCCTGAAGAACTAGCCGCGCGGACGGACCGAGAAAATGACTTCCCCCACTTCATGTGGAAGAAACTTGGCGAGGCTGGCTTCCTGGGGCCGACGGCTGACGAGGAATATGGAGGCCTGGGCATGGGATACCAAGCACACAGTGTGATCATGGAGGAGATCTCGCGGGCGTCGGGGTCCATTGGACTAAGCTACGCGGCTCACTCGCAGCTGTGCGTGAACCAGCTGTCCTTGAACGGGACGAAGGAGCAAAAGCAAAGAGTCTTGCCCGGTCTAATCAGCGGGGAGAAGGTGGGCGCCCTGGCCATGTCGGAGCACTCGGCGGGCAGCGATGTCGTGAGCATGAAGACCACGGCGAAGGCGGTGGACGGGGGCTACCGCCTGAACGGGACCAAGATGTGGATCACCAACGGCCCGGAGGCCGACTTCATCGTGGTGTACGCGAAGACGGAGCCCGAGAAGAAGAGCAAGGGCATCACGGCGTTCATCGTGGAGAAGACCTTCGAGGGCTTCTCGGTCGCGAGGAAGCTGGACAAGCTGGGCATGAGGGGCTCGAACACGGGCGAACTCGTCTTCGACAACGTCTTTGTGCCCAAGGAGAATGTCTTGGGCGAGGTCAACAAGGGCGTCCGGGTGCTGATGGAGGGCTTGGATCTCGAGAGACTGGTCCTCAGCGCGGGCCCGTTGGGAATCATGCAGGCCTGCTTGGACCTGGTCCTGCCCTACACGCACCAGAGGAAGCAGTTCGACATGCCTATCGCCCACAACCAGCTGATTCAAGGAAAGCTGGCCGACATGTATACCAAGCTCCAAGCCGCGCGGGCGTACACCTACACTACGGCGAAGAAGGTCGATGAAGAGGGTGACATCCGCACGCAGGACTGTGCCGGGGCAATTCTCTATGCGGCCGAGAGGGCCAGCGAATGCGGGCTGGATGCAATCCAGTTGATGGGTGGCAATGGATACGTCAACGAAATCCCCGCCGGGAGATTGTTGAGGGATGCAAAACTATACGAGATCGGTGCCGGGACCAGCGAGATCAGGAGGATGGTCATCGGAAGGGCGTTCAACAAGGAGTATGCTGATCAGAGCATCTGAGAGTCAGTCTAGACGTCACGCTTTTCTTGTTTCATCATCACGCAGGCTCGTTATTCAAGACGACCCACCGCAAGCTATCCAAAAGCAAGGCGACTCTGACCCTTCTCAACCTTGGAGGCGCGCCCTCGACCACTACTCGCAGCGCCGCGCTTCGGCTTGGTATTGACCTGGCCGGGTGGACGACTATTTGTCGGGCCTGTCACGGAGAGCGTATCCTGGGCTTGAAGGTCTTTGGCAAAATGCCAGTCTTCATGCTCACCTCGCTCGGTTTCGTTGATCGACTTCTGGCAAGACTGACAGAAGTACGTGGTGATGTCTTGTTGGTGCAATGGAGGTGGAGGATGGCTGTTCCCTCGGAGTTCCTTTTCTTCTTCCCCACCGAGTCCGCCCATGTCCTCCTCCACGATAGGAGCTTTGGATTCATCTTCACCTTCCTCAGTACTCTCGCCTTTGGAAAAGAAGCGGGCAATGCTAGGAGGACCTTCGTTCAGCTTTCGCCGCTTCTCAGGCCGGCTTTCATCAAAATCCGGCGTTGCGGTGTGACTGCGGTGTGGGACATCCATGGCAGCCCTGGCTTCATCCCCTCTCAGGAGGAACGTGTCGATACCTTTATTCCCCGACACCCCCTCTTCGAAACCGCCAACGCTTAGCGACAGGTTCGCGCACGGCCACGCTCTCCCGTCAACAATGACCTGTCCGAGCAAGGTTTTCGCAAGTTCGAAAAGGGCCATCTCGTCGATCTTCTTGCCTCCTGGTATCGGCAGCTGTTTTGATCTCGTCTGTCCGCCTTGCCGGTGATGCAGAGTAATGGTCTTGGGTCTCCTCTTGTTCTCAAGCACGCCTTCTTCAACTAAGCGAGCATAGATGTCTGCTACAAAGATTCTTAGCCATTTGTTTGCCTGCTCCGTCGTATTGATAGTAGGTCTGAAGGATTTGGCAGACAGCATTGATTTGATCTGTGTGCGCGAACTGACTTCACTATTGTCCTCCCCACGGATAGTTCCGTAGAGCCACGTTCCGGTGTCGTCTCCCAGCTTGGACTTGAGTTGTTCGAGAGGAATCTTTAATAGATCCGTGACGTCGTCCACGTTGAAAGTGTCCACGACGTGATCACCGAGTTTGCCGCCCAGATTCCGTATTTTTGTGAATTTGAAAGCCGACAGGAAGTGCTGCACCGCCCGGTTGCGGACAATGGTCTGTTGATTGGGCTTTTTGTATCCAGCTCCGAGCTTGGCCATCATTTTATTGCGCGCAATGCCGGCCGAGCAGGTGTACTTCAGCCTCTCTCGAATCATCTTCCGCACGCCCCGGACGATCTCGGAGCCGATGTTCATGACCACATCGTCCCAGTCCGGGTCGTCGTCCTCCGTCTCTGTGGAGTCAAGATCCACCAGTGCGTCTGCCTCCCAGTTCAGAGCTGTCGACGGCGGTAATGGAAGATTCTCCGTCGGATCATCGTAGGGCGCGTACTGGAGTTCGGGGTACCTTTCCAACAGGATCTGGTGGATTTGAGCCGACAGGTCCAGAAAGACCTCATCGATGCTAGCCTTCTCGACACGTTGTATGGGCGGAGGAGGCAGGATCTCCTTGATGAGGGCCAGGCTTTTCCTCGATTCCAGACGGTACGGATCTAGCGAAACCTTGTCCGTCTGGATGTGTTTTGCGGCGTCGTCGCGGTATGCCCACTTGTCGTCGCCTTCGCGCCACGTGGCGACATGTTGGATCACAATCTGCGGACACTTGGACCTTGCTTCGGTGACTGTGGCGTGCCGGTTCAAGCCAAAGTCCCGGGCCGGATAGTTGATGGCGATGAGCCCCTGCCACTGCTGTACAGCCAGCGGTTGGGTCTCGGAGACGCCCAGTCGCACCATCTCACACTGGGCGTAGAAGGCATCGTAGTCGATCAGTGCGATGCATCTCAACGGGCAAGAGGTTGAAGATTGGCTGAGGAGATGGAGATGTTTGAACGTAAATCGCGACTTCTTCCTGGCGCCGGCGCGGTTGATGGGCGATGAAGGCACAAAAGGCTGCGATGAAGACATGGGATGGGACTTGGAGAGTAGAGCCTGGGTGCTGGAAATGAGGGCTTTATTACTTCATTTTGGCGGCATCTTGTCGCCTTGGAGTATAGTTGACTATTGAACAGAATAGTTGCAACCTTGGAACTCTGCGTGCATTGCCAACTCGAAAGGGAGATGCGGTCGCGTGGTATTCGGGGAATTCGCGCGTTACTGTCATTCATGAAGCAACCACTATAAGTACCAGCTAGCGAGCTAGCGAGGATAGGTATTAATTAATAGTCTGACACAAACAACCTGTCCGTCCATCAAGTCATCATTACCACGTGACTGGGCCCTCGCCCTTTCGTCCACCGTACGATGATGCGTTTGGGCTCCCAATGCCAAATGTAGGAGTCGAACAATATCGGTGTAGTATTGACCACGACCTTTCTAGATATATCCATACTTGTAAAAGAGGGAGGACATGGCCGGAGCAGGAGGAAGCGAGCTTATATCATATCATGAAAACGGGGCTGCGATACCATGAGACGATGTTGAATGAATGTTAAGACAATGAGCGACGCAGCGTAGATATCGCCCGTCAAAGTTGTAAGTTCTAATCCAATAGAACAGTCGTCACCGTCAAGGATTTTCGTCTAACCGCCCTCTAGGCGTTGATCGATGGGATCTAATCCAAGAGGAGGAACACCTTCGGCCCAGTCCCCTTTCTCCCCCGTCCGTACAGTTTCCAGCTTTGAGATAGAAAGGCATTTCAATCAAGGCGTCCGTAGTTCGGATTTGTCGTCATAACACTTCGGATCAAGCTCGGTCTTGTTCTGCCATACAGGCAGCGTGAAACGATCCATTTCGAGACGTTCCCATAAAAGCTTCTCGTCCTTGCCGACATTCATGTTTGGGGATTGAAAGTCTTTGGTCCGGTTAAAATCTGTTTTGTCTCCCTTCCGTTCTTAGAATTCCGAGCACTAGGACAATTCAAGTGTCCGACCAGGTGCATTCCTTGAAATCTCTAGTTCCGAAGTTGCGGCCCCAGTAAGGCGGATAGAAGATATTCCCTGACCGACGTACTCAGCTTGAAACAGGGTGTTTGCAACTACGAGAGGGACCTGTCGTCTCACTTGTAGGATAAAAAAACAGCGAGGTCTGCTTAGACCCATCCCGTTCGAGTGGCGTATGGCGTATATCGAGAGGGATGTCGGGGTTGATGGCCGTCACACCATGTGATTCAACGGTGTGAGGGTCTGCCTCGTGTGGTCTTGCATCGGCCATTCAATCGCATGATCAAATGGGATTTTCCCAAGCGTCCCAGGTAAATCTCGGGCTCGAGACCGTACCCAATATTCAAGAGGTAAGCGTTTCCAGGCCCCTACTAGGAGTCACTAGCCCTCTCGAGCGTAATGTCGTCAAATCCCTTGTGCGCTTTTGAAACTCGGCGTGCAGATCGACGGCATTTTCCAAGAATTCCTTGTCTGACGCCCCAAACCGAGTTCACCGTTTGACTATTGAATTGAAGACCTCATTGTATGCTGTTCCATGAAAGCCTTCCCGCAGATGCGATGTCTTGTCTAGCGTTCGCTTATAACGTTCATCGTCGTTGGCCGTCACTGGTTCCCATGTCCAGCGTTTCTTGACGGACGCTCGCTCAACCGAATAGTAGTTATTCAGGACAGACGTATACAGGACAGGCGTCTTATACAGCATCATCAAGTGGGTAGATAGGAGGATTATCGGTCGGTGTCTTTTATGCTCGGTCTAGAGAAGTCGTTTGTTGGTTGAAGAACGGGTAGCTGAGGGATGGACGATTATCACTGATAACTTCGAATTTCTCGAAACTCCAAGGTACAACGCAGGCGAAGAGGAGCCCAAAGGCGCAGGAGGATGAAGCAGAATAATCTGACCTGGCTCTCCTGATGCCTTGTTCTCGTTTTGGACACCGAATCCAAACTCATACAGACAGGAGGTACACAGCCCGTCTGTCATGACTCCTGCCTATTTCGCTAGGCAGTGAGGACTATCGCGAAGCTGCGTGTTGAAGAATTGCTGAAGTCATCAACAACTGTAGCAAAGAATTTGTAAATCGGGCCATTGAAGTGAGAAAGATAGCGAAAATCCAAAAGAAGCAAGACGTCTCAGGCATGGAGGCTTCTAATATCGAAAATCGAGGGTGATACAACCAGGTCGCGACTGGGTATAAGTCTCGTTGGCCCAGCAGCAATCCAGTCCCGACAGAAGGTAACTTCGCGCCTAAGGCTCCATGTTTATGCTGCCAGAGAACGCACCCGACTTGGATGTTAGACCTAAAATCCGGAGGAGACAAGTACAAGAGACAGGAAAATCTTGTTGAGTGGATTTTTTCTCATCTGGTCCCCCCAAACCCTCGCTGCGACATGAATTGGGCATATTGTGCCGAGACAGTCGTGGCTTCGAAGTTATCCCTTCTGCGCAACGGAGTTGTCAGCCTTGTATAACGGGCACGAGCCTTGAGGTGTTTTCCTATTCATCCTTCATAGCATTCATTAAAAGACAGAATAGAAAAGGCCAATAGACCTTAGTTGTCTCCATTATCCTTCCACTGGTTCGAGCGGCCTCAGGGACCACTGTAATTTCAGTCGCCCACGACTTCTTTGCCTTTTTCCAAAGTCCGCGCTGTGGCCGTTTTTGTAGCATATATGGCCTGTGACTGAAGCCTCTGCAGTCATTTAAGACTTTTCACAACCAATGAAGACTATATTGTGCTTTGGCGCGATGTGCGGATGCTATGAAGGTGTCACCGCTCTCCGCACAGCCTTTCTCCGCGTTAGGCGAAAGCAGGTTCGAGGGAGTCTATAGCCGCCTCTTCAATCATTTTTGGTCGGCGGTTTGGGTGGCAGTATCCGAGGCTCGCGCTGGAAGGGAGGCAAAGGCCACATTTGGTCCCCATGTACAGGGGTACCGAGTACCTCAGTAGGCTGCCCAGGGACGCCTCAGGGACGCTCAAGAAGGACTCAGCCCAAGCCCCGGTTCAACCTCAGGTTATGCGGCCTTTGTTCACCCTCTAGATTCAAACCCTATATGGGAATTAGTTTTTCCCTCGTTCTCGAGGAATCTATATGTAGGTAGAACCACGACCTTTGGAGTACCTATTGCCGGGCACCTATAGGTGAGAAGGCGCCTAGGCGACTAGGTCAGTTTCGCTTAAAAGGTCGGAGGCTTGTGAATTCTCATTTCTTTTTCGCTTCCCAATGGAATCCATCACCTTACCATCCACTCCCCGACTCTCCCAGCTACAAATCCGAGACAGTCAGATGCACCGCGTGTATTTTCTGCATCTCCGATGATGAGCTCGCGAGCTTCGCGCACCCGGGGATCTGTTGTTTCTAAGCGAATGCCTGCTGCCTGGTGAAGGGGAGCTTTCGCACGCTTGAAGTGTCCCGTGCTCAACGTCCTCTCCATGTGTTGAGAGCTATTTAGCTGCTTGTCCTCAGCCCCGAGTGTTTGTACGAAAATATCCGCCCGGCGATCCTGCGTGCCAGGAAGCATCGTGAATCAATATGAGGCCATCATTGGGCACGCTTTGGGCAAGCTTCCTCACACTGCTAATTGGTCACGGTTTTGCATTCTCGATTCATCCATATCCTACCGGTGTCAAGGCAACAGGAGCTTTCAACTGGACCGAGATCCCTTCTTCAAGAGAGCTTCAATATCACAAATGCTATGGCTCCTTTGAGTGCGCCAGGCTAGAGGTCCCCCTGGATTGGTCCAACCTCTCAAATCCCCGCTCGGTCGTTCTGGCAGTCACGAGGCTGCCTGCTGTGGTGGATGTCGGAGATGAATCTTTCGGAGGTACAGTTATCATTAATCCTGGAGGTCCTAGTGGTTCCGGTGTGGCAACTGTGCTTTGGGCTGGCAAGAGCATCCAAAACGTCCTTGACGGTGACAAGCATTTCGAAATCCTGTCTTTCGACCCCCGTGGCGTACAATTCTCGACGCCCAGTTTGGCCTGCTTTGAAGATGACACCTCGAGATACACACTCGATCTCTTGGGGGCGGGAGCAGGAAGTCTCGAATCAAACCAGAATGCTCTGGATGTCAAATGGGGCATTGACAAGAGCCTTGGACTTCTTTGCGCGCAAACGAGCAAAGGCAGGTTCTCTGATGGTTCAACCATTCGTCAGTTCGTGAGCACCACTTTGGTGGCACATGACATGGTGGAAATCGTTGATCAAGTTGATGCACATCTGCGGAGACAGCTGAGTAGCAAAGGCCGCAATCGGCAAAACCAACAGTCCCTTCTCTCTGCTAAATCAAATGAGGACCCTCCCCTTCTCAACTACTGGGGTTTGTCGTATGGCTCTTACCTGGGTAATACCTTTGCCTCTATGTTTCCGCACCGAATCGGTCGCATGGTCTTGGACGGTGTCGTCGACGCAGACGACTATGCTGCCACAGGATGGACGACTAATCTTCAGGACAATAACAAGACATGGACCAAGTTCTTTGAGTACTGTTTCGAAGCCGGAACAAAGTGCGCTCTGTCGAATCCCGCGATCACTGGACCTGAAGAGATGCGAACGCAGGTCGAGACCTTTCTTCAGGGACTCAAGAACAACCCCATGCCCTTGGTCCAAAATGACAATGCCTACATCCTCACTTACCTCAACATGAAATCCATCATTCATATTCACCTGTATCAACCCATTCAGCTTTGGCCGCTGTTGGCATTGGTTCTAAAATCTCTGATGGAGCAAGATGTCTATAGCGCTATTTCGGCATGGAAGTCGTGGAAGAGCTGGCCTTTTCCCGAACTCCGGGACTTTGCACCGCTGCCTCCGAACGCTCCTCACATCCCTATGCTATCGGATGTCTTCATGGCAAAAGATCTGCCACTCCCAACCAACTATCCGTGGCAACTGGAGTCTGGCATCTCCATCCTCTGTGGGGATGGCGACGACATCACATCTCGATCGAAGAGAGACTTTGCGGAATACTTGGACCTGCTGCAATCGCAATCTCCACTGATTGGATCTATCTGGGCAGAAATCACCCTTCATTGCGTCCACTGGCCCTTGGCCAACCGTCCTTCTGCCAAAAATCGATTTACAGGACCCTTTCAGTCGAACCTTTCTGATTACGACCCTCGCGGAAGTCCATTGTTGTTCATCGGCAACACGGCGGACCCGGTGACCCCGGTACGGAATGCGATCAAGATGGCAGAACGACATGAGGGCAGTGTCGTTTTCACGCAGGACATGCCGGGACATTGCGCGGGGACTACCAATCCGAGCGTGTGCACGTTTGGGATATTGAAAAGGTTCTTCGCGCACGGCGAACTTCCAGAAGCTGGACTCGTGTGCCAAGCAGCCGTGAAGCCATGGGATATATGAAGAATGGGAATCAAACGGTCGCTACTGAGGGTTAAAGCAGGTCGAGAACGTGGGACTTTGGAGGAGCATTTTAATTGGTCATTGAACGTCGCATATATCTTTAGGATACGATGCTCGATCGCGACAATTGGTCTGAATTGATTAATGAGTTACGGAACGGAGTAGACCTTGCATAGGCTGGAAGCCCATCCTGGTATTTAGAGAAGTTTTGCTAGCTCATAGTACCGAAATTAGTCGACAAAGATAAGGAGTTTGGAACTAAATAAAACCCCACGACCTTCTACACAGGCACGTGATATCAAATTTTTGGGGCACATTTTAACGTTTCTTCAATCTTCGATAGTCCCTCTTCACTTCCCATCATCACTCTCATCTTTCAGCGGAGGAAAATGCAGCTTCTGAATCATCACGGCGTTTTGACTCCTGGCAGAGGACTAATGTTTGACGTGAGCGAGCAACAAGGGCGATAGAGAGTGTTTTCTTTTCTATCATTTTCCCTCTTGCTTTTTCGTTGCTCTTGGTCGGCTTCTTTATCCCAAGAAGAGAGAATAGAAAGTTCTCAGCTCTCACGATATTTGAAAGCAGAAAAAGAACCGTCTGTTCGGACAGGAAGGCAAGGAAAGAAAGGCAAACCCCAAGAAGAAAAATATCCCCCAAAAAAGGGCGATCAAAAATGGTTTCCACATTCCTGACCCCAACCCGGTTCGCCAAAGAACACGACCTAGCCTCGCTGCACCTGCGGCGCGACCAGTCTCTGCCGGTGGTCCTGTCGACGCAAGTGACCAAGGACGCGGATGAAGGGTATGCCGAGGGCGTGGTGACGAACACGCGGTTCGGCTCGTTCCCGCACTCGACCATCATCGGCGTGCCCTGGGGCAGCCAGATCCGGGCAAGTAAGGTTGACACAGGGTCGCGCGGGTGGGCTAAGAAGAGTCGCCCGAGCAAGAAGGCCAGAGATGTCGGCGGCGGCGGCGGCGGCGGCGGCGGCGGCGGCGGAGGAGGAGGAGGAGGAGGAGGAGGAGGGAAGAAGCGGAAGGCGGACGAGGCGCTCTTGGAATCAGAAGGAGGAACAGAGGGAGGAAGAGATGACGAGCGTCTAGAAACTCCGCAAGATCCGACGGGAGCGAGAGCGGTGGTGGTCAAGGAGGCCGTCGTGGCGGACTCGGGCTTCGTGCATGTCCTCCCGCCCACGCCCGAAAACTGGACCACCTGTCTCCCGCACCGCACCCAGGTTGTGTACACGCCGGACTACAGCTACATCCTGCACCGCATTCGGGCGAGGCCCGGAAGCAGGCTGATCGAGGCCGGTAGCGGGAGCGGGAGCTTCACGCACGCAGCGGCGAGAGCTGTGTTCAGCGGGTATTATCCCGAGAAAGAGCGGAGTCGCCCTGACGACATTGTGGGCAAGGGGGAAAGGGAGGACTTTGATGGTCCCGCTCCTGCTGCTGCCGTTGCCGCGGCTACGCAAGAAGGCGGAAAAGAGGGAAATGGAGCGCTGATGACGAGAGAAGACAGCAACGGCGAGACAGACGGGAAGAACGATTGCTGCGGACGGGTCTTCAGCTACGAGTTCCACCGTGAGCGGCACGACAAAATCAAAACCGAAATGACTCAACACGGGCTAGACACCATTGTCCACGCCATGCATCGAGACGTGTACAAGGATGGCTTTCTAGTCTACGACTCTGAAGAAACTCCCTCCGACGAGAGGACCTCCCCGCGTGCCAACGCCATCTTTCTGGATCTGCCTTGTCCATGGGAGGCTCTGCCTCATTTGACCCGCGAGCCGCTGCACGAAGGCACACCGAGCGTCCTCGACTCTCACTCCCCTGTCCACATATGCACGTTTAGCCCTTGCATCGAGCAGGCGCAAAAAACAATATCCGCACTTCGGAGGTACGATTGGATAGAGATTGAAATGGTGGAGGTGCAACACAAGCGCATCGAAGTTCGACGAGAGTACACGGGACTTGAGTACGACGGCATGCGCTCAAGCAATGTCTTCGCAGCCAATGTTGAGGAGGCGGTATCAAGACTGAAAGAGGTAGAACAAAGGTTGAAGGATTTCCACGCAGGACAGAGCTCGGATGAGAACAAGAAGTCCTCAAATATCACTGGCCAGCAACAGCAGAGCGAGGCAGGCAAACCACCATTCAACGGAGGCCAGCTTGTGCACAGGACAGAGGCTGAGTTGAAAACGCACACTTCGTATCTCGTCTTTGCGGTGCTGCCCAGAACATGGTCCGAAGAAGACGAGGCGTCGGCACAGGAGAAGTGGTCAAGACATGTTAAGATCATATCCCATGCGCCCAAGAGTCAGCGCCAGTTGAAGAAGGAGGCGAAACTGAGGGCAAAAGGTCAGACCCAGAACAGCGTTAGGATTAAAACGTCGGATATACATGAAGACGCGGTGAAGGAGGCTGCATAGGGTGCAAATCTAGATGATTGGCCAGCAGATGATGCCAAGGGGGTGTTGTCCTGCGAGCATGAGACTCAGTAGTTATGATTTACCCCATTTTCAGAGGCCTCAGCAGATCCAATCATGCATGCTGGAACCAGACATGGCGCCGAAGACCCAGAACGCCCACCGAGAGGCCGTAAGAGGCATGTAATAATATTAAGCTCGTTTGATGGATTTCCTTCTCTGGTGAACGGTCACTCAGCCGTTGGCATGATATTCAGCCTGCCACGTGACTGAAGCTGGGTGAGGCCGATCAAAAGGTCGACCAATTGTCAGGAAATTGACCCCGCGGTGACATTCGAAGTTGAAAATTTCCCACAAGGTTTGACCTCGCAGAAGCTGCATATCTGAACGGGCTTTTGGAAGGGCAAAAAGCTTCGCCTAGAAGCACCGCCCCAGTCGAGACTCCAGATTGAGGTTTTCCTTCGACATGTCGCTAAACCCCTTGCGGAAGGGGTTGCGAACTTGGAACAGTCAGCTAATTTTCGAATGATTTTCAAGAATGCCTGCCGCCTGATGTTGCTCGCTTAAAGGGAGGCGACGTTATCGGTGCTCTGAAACAACCCACTCAGGAGTGACCGTCTTTATTCAACCCTGCACGGAGAACAGGATTCGAACCGGATGGGTCTGTAAGAGCATTTTGCGCCGGGAAAGGCGCGTATAGTCCGTATTCGCCTTGAAAAACAGTGCAAGTTGGCGATATGAATCCCCACGGGTCTTGCGCCTCCTTTCCACCCATGGACCGATCCATGGTTGGACCAACGTCAACCAGTATAATAAGACATTGAGGAACAGGCCGATCAGAGTGATTTACCGATAGCTTGCAACCCGCCGTGGCCATTCTGCTCCCACATCTTCTAGAATTTCTTCACTCAACTGAGAAGCCGCATCGCTGGCAATTTCTTAGAGAGGCAGTCCTCGCATCACAGCTAGCAGCATCATGGAAGCGTTGGGAAACTCTATCCCACACTTACTGTTCCTCGCTTCTCGATCCGTCAATGGCAGTGAGCCCGCTGACAAGTCTCCCCAAGAATTCGCAAAGCAAGGCCGATACGACTATGTCCCATCCTTCGCGGCAGCGGTCGTTTTCATTGTGCTGTACGCCATTGCGTTGATAACAAATCTGGGCCAGATGTTCTGGCACCGATCTTGGTTTTGGTGGTCGATGAACCTTGCGGTCGCCAGTGAGTCTGCCATTGCGTCGTCAATATGCAGCTGCATGTGTGTTCTGACCTTGACACAGTGGAATTCGTCGGATATGTGACTCGAGCTGCTTCCATCCAAAATCTCGAGAACCGGAACACCTTCATCGTCCAGACTGTTATGAGTAAGTCTCGTCCAAAAAGGATACCAACCTTGCGAGAGATTAAAATCCCTTTCGTCCCCAATCCAACTCTCCGTCGCTGACAATCAAGTCAGTCCTCGTCGCACCCGCCGTGATGGCGGCCGCCTGTTACATGGCGTTCGGCCGGGTCGTGATGTGGGTGGTCCCTCCTCGCTTTCAGACGGCTCGCCATCTCTGGGTGCCTGCGCGCAGGATCACCCCGGTATTTGTGGGATCTGATGTCTTCAGCTTCTTCATCCAGGTAATTGGAGGCTCCATGGTGGCCTCGGCAAACACGAAAGAGCACGCAAACACCGGGAAAAACGTGGTTCTGGTCGGACTAGGACTACAACTGGTGTCGTTCGGTTTCTTCGCCTTCGCCAGCCTCCGGCTCAACATTCTGCTGAGGACGACGCTCCGAGACGTTTCACTTCCAAAAGAGCGCAACTGGCAGTTGTTCTTGACGGTGATCAACGTGGCCAATATATTGATTCTGATTCGGACGCTGCTCCGCTTCATTGAATTCGCCTTGGGAACGAGGAATTATCTCACCGATCACGAGTGGTTCTTCTATGCATTTGATTCGGCGCTGATGTTCCTCGTGGTGGCAGTCTTCATTGTCGTCCACCCGGGCCATTATTTGCCGTACCTAGGGATCAGAAGAAGGGAACAGCAGTTCTCGAGGAACGCGGACAAGGGAGCTTTTGCTAAGCTCGCACGAGGCCACATGACCATGGAACTGTCATAAGATGACTCGACGCTGGCAGCCAGGACAAGAATGGGTTGGAAGGGGCATGTGGATGTGGTACGGAGAAGTGATGCCGAGATGGCCGCCCTTTCAAAGGTCTGCTCTCTTTTCTTCAGGGAGGAGAGTCTTTGGCTGAAACAGGGTTGCCAGCCAGTTATCGTTGTTGCTTGGTGACGATGAGCGCATCCGACTAATGTCTTGGCTCGGTAAGACGTAGGGTGCACGGCAGCAAAGAAGGGGGCTCGGCGGGTACGAGAGGGAGACGTTGGCACGTGGGGTGTGGAATAGGGTGGCCCGCTGGCTAGTTGGTCTTCGGTTGTGTGCTGTACCTGGTGGTAGTGAAATGATTGGGATGTGAGGGCTGGGATCGGCTTGGATCAGCCGGACGTGTGTCTTTCGAATTCGGAGTAGGTATGCCGTCAATTGGTTCCGTTCAGTGTTGTGCCGGTGTCCTTTTCAAGCAAGTGTGTACATGTAGCCACCCGACCAGCGCCGCCCTGCGATGATAGCGGCCACCATTGACATGCTAAAGCGCCGATCATTGAAGGAGGAATGGAGAGGAATGGGGCTCGTGGCAGATTTCCGAGTCTCTATTCGAACTTGCGTCAGGAGGGCAGCTCGGTGGGTATTAGCGAGGGCGCAGACGGAGGCAGATTGTACTGTACTGTATCTGGCCGCGTTCATGGATGGGATGCTCACAGTGATAAACGACAGACGGTGGTGACGGATAATTACCGGGCGGGTTGGTGGGCGCAGGTGGTTTGCTAGCACTTGGCGGCACCCGCTGCGTGCTGTGGTTGATCCCGCTTAAGCGGCATCTCTTGTTGCTGGTTGGGCGTCCAGAGCTATCTCTCAACTCAACCTACGCTTCACTTGCCCTTTTTCCTTTTGTTTGCCTCAATTTCTGCTGTATGGACCGGTATTCCACACTCCGCTTTTGTCGCAAACCATGCTCGACCAGGCAGTGTTTGCGAGCAGGTGTGAGGACAGGAGAGAAAACCACACCCACCCGGGCAACGACCCGATGTGTACGAGGTGTTAGGTACATGAGATCGGAGCTTCTGACCAGGTCGTGCCCTAGTTGCTCCAGCTTGCGGATTGCAACTCGCAAGGTTCTGGTGGTCGTGGACCGCAATTGACACGCCTCACTGCAAGCCATCGACGACATTCAAGCCCGCCGATGCCACCATCAAGACACCAAGACCGCCAATCCAAGCAAACAAGCCGCCATGAGCATTACGACAAGCGTTGGCATCTTCTTGCCCACTGCCCATCCCCACCTTTTCCCTCTTGTCGCATCTCATGCCGTCTTGATAGGATCGTGTTTCATTGCGTCTGCTAAGCCTCCTTACGGTGGCATCTTTATCCACATGCTACCAGCTAACCTGTCCTGTGTTGTTGACAAGGAAAATCTCCCGCCGGCAAGCTCGAATGCCCACCAAATGCCCCCCCGAAATTACGCGGACAGTTTCCCACAGTGTCGAAATCAACCGCCGATGAATCAATTGCCGTATGAGTCGACCCTCTCTGATCCTCGAGTGGCCATGTCGTCAATCTGTGGCCGGCATCGTGGTTGGTCAAACGACACGCACCGTCGCTTGGTATGGTTCCTAGTTCTCTTATCCCCCCGTTGACCACGAACCGCATGTATTTTTCACATATAGCATGTGTTGGCCACCTCTTGTGTGTGAAGGACACGGACAATGCTGCTTTCCCCCTGCTCCAATGCTTCTCATGGGGCGTCGGCGCTTCGAGGCGAAGCCCTTTGTCCTCCGGCTCCTGTTCTGGGCCGTCGTTGTTGTCGCGGGGGCTCTTGCTCTCTACTTGGCCGTATGCTATGCTGCGATCCCGCTCCTTATCTGGTTATCTCCGACATTGAATCCGACCTTGTATGATCTGGGCTTCTATGGTGGTTCACCTTCGCAGACATATGTGTCGAATGGCTTGAGTTCGCCGCGGACGAGCATAAGCAAACACGACCCGGATTGCGACAATGGCTATACCTTCCTTAATTACAATGGAGGCTCAATCCCCAATCCTGGTCCTGCAATACTGGATAGTAATAGTGAACTTATTTGGAAAGGGGAAGGTTTTGCTGTTACGACGAACCTGAAAGTCCAGAGTTACATGGGCCAGCAATACTTGACATTCTGGTCTGGAAAGAAGGGAGGGACCATGGGCAGAGGCGTCTATCACATGGTGAGTTTGCATTCATGTCCAGCTTCGGTTGACTGATGAAAGATCAGATGGATAGCTCGTACGATATCAAACACACAGTTTCAGCAGTTGCGAAGGGGAGCGAGATCGAAGGCGATCTCCACGAGTTCAAAATCACCCCAAACAACACCGCGCTGTTGACGTTCTACAATGTGACCCCGGCTGATCTCTCCTCGCTGGGTAAATGGAAGAACGGATGGCTCACCGACAGTGGGTTTCAGGAAGTTGACATTGCGACTGGCGAGCTGCTCTTCGAGTGGAAAGCCTCAGACCATTTCCAAGTCAATGAGACTTTCATGACTCATCCATTTGGCGGATACATCAAAAGCATTCCTTTCGACTTCTTCCACATTAACAGCGTCGACAAGGACTCCAAAGGCAACTACCTCATCTCCTCACGCCATACTCATTCGGTCAGCTGCATCAGCTCGGATGGCCAAATCATATGGATTCTTGGCGGCCAACGCAATCAATTCAGGGATCTTTCAGGGGGCGACGCTCTCAACTTCAAGTGGCAGCATGATGCACGTTGGGTCAACGAGGAAGAAGGTATCATCACGCTTTTCGACAACAAGGAAGGAGGGCCCTTGCATGTCAATGGCCCATACAGCCGAGCCATGATGCTCAAGTTGGATATAGCCAACCGTACCGTAACCCTTTTGCATTCGTATGTGTCTCAACACCAGACACGGACACCTTCACAGGGCTCGGCGCAGTACCTTCCCGACACCAGACACGTGTTCGTGGGCTTTGGCCATTCTCCGGTCTTGAGTGAGTTTTCTCTGGACGGAACTCTGCTGTGTGAGGTCCATTACGGGGCGCCGTGGCTTCACGTCTTCACTACGGCAGTCTCGTACAGAGCTTTCAAATCAGCAGGCTGGATTGGCAAGCCTCGAGAGCCTCCTGCAGCGAAGATTCTGGATGACATGCTCTATGTCAGTTGGAATGGGGCGACAGAGGTAGAAGCATGGGTGTTGCAGGGAGGTGGCACAGGAGAGCACGAAGAAGAATGGAGCGATCTCGATTTCCTTGACAAGGAGTTCTTCGAAGAGAGCTTTGATCTGTCCCGGCTATCTCAATATTCTCGGTTTCGCGTGGGAGCGTTGAATCGGGAGGGTGAGATCTTGGGATACTCGGATATTGCTCCACGAGAATCCTCTGGGAGCTGGTGGGGGTTGGTATTTGCAGTCTTTCTATGGGGGGTGGCATTCAAGGTCGCCTGGATGGGCTACGGGTGGTTCGCTCGACACAGGGGCGCTGGCCGGAGAGGCGTTTCGTGGGTTGTTTGGAAGAAATCGTGACTGGGCTCTTAGACCTGCATTTTTGCATTGTTCACGGCGTTTCCGGCTTGATACACAGACCCCAAGGTTCCAGAGCGAAGTTGGCCCTCGATCTAGAGGGTCGTTGCTGGGATGAGAATGGCACATTACTCGCTTGATACATCCGGCAGAAATTCGTATACAGAAGTCTCCGTATTTGTTGCTGCACTTCCGTTCCGAGTCCTCAACCCCTCCATTAGTCGCAAACCAGGCGTCGCGGCATTTGACCGCAATCCGTCATCAAAATTTAAGTGGGCAAAGTGGCTCCGGGGTACCTCCCTCGCCTCGTAGTACCACCTCGTATTGCGTGCGATTTTCCGAGCCTCATTCCAGCCCAGCTGCGTGACTCAGTCCTGCTCCGTGTGCCGCCTGCGCCCAAACAGAGGGAGGTGAGTCAGTGAAGTGAAGTGAGCTGTGCTGCGCTGCGCTGAGCTGGAGTCTCATGAGCTATCTGAAGCGTTCTTTCTGCTCATCAGCTCGGAGTTTCTGCAACAAATCCGTCAGAATGTCGCAACCTCCCTGGACCATGCCTACGGGCACAACCCATCAGCCGCAGTTGAAGGTCTACAACTCCTTGACACGATCCAAAGTCCCATTTGTCCCTATACAACCCGGCCATATCTCTTGGTATGCCTGCGGTCCCACGGTCTATGACGACTCCCATCTGGGCCATGCGCGTAACTATGTGACCACGGATATCATTCGACGTATCCTGCGAGACTACTTTGGCTTCAAGATTCGGTTTGTAATGAACACCACAGATATTGACGACAAGATCATTCTAAGAGCGAGGCAACGTCACCTCTATGACGAATACAAGAAGAACCACAGGTACGGAGCGACGGCACGAAATAGTCTTTGCAGATTCTGACTGCCATCTAGATACATCGACGACCAAGTCCGTCAAGACGCTCAGCAGGCGTGGCACTACTACATCCAGAAGAACCTGAAACGCATAGCGTCCAAGGACCTCATCACCCCCGAGACATTCGACGGAGTCATCGAACACACGTATGGAGATGTCCTTGCAGGAGGGAGCCTAGAGCCAGGAACAAAACCAGGTGACAGAGAGGCCAAGATCAAGATGCACATCAATACCGCTCGAAACGCGGCAAAAGCTCTGATGCAAGATCCAAAGCTCCTGACCCCGCATGAATTCTACAACCGCGTCAACGATATCATGTGCCTGGTCCTGGACGAGCAGTTCGGTAGCACGATCCGCGGAGACGATTACGCCGTGTTCACGAAACTCACGAAAGAATATGAGGCTCGATTTTTCCAGGACATGCATGATCTCAATGTCATGGATCCGGATGATCTTGTGCGAGTCACTGAGCATGGCAAAGAGATTGCGGAGTTTGTCAAGAAGATTGTGGATAACAAAATGGGTTACAGGACGTCAGACGGTTCGGTTTATTTCGACATAAAAGCATTCGAGGCCGCCGGTTACCCTTACGCCAGATTAGAACCATGGAACAGAAACGACAAGGAACTGCAGGCTGACGGAGAAGGTGCTCTGTCACAAAAAGACGCAACTGCTAAGAGATCGGATGCCGACTTTGCTCTTTGGAAGGCATCAAAGCCCGGTGAGCCAAGCTGGGATAGCGAATGGGGTCCTGGTCGGCCTGGATGGCACATTGAATGCTCGGCGATGGCGTCGGGGAAGCTTGGTCAACAAATGGACATCCATTCCGGCGGGATTGATCTAGCATTTCCTCACCATGACAATGAGCTTGCCCAGAGCGAAGCGTTCTGGGCAAACCATGGTCAATGGGTGAATTATTTCTTGCATATGGGTCACCTATCTATACAAGGATCAAAGATGTCGAAATCGCTGAAAAACTTCACCACCATCCGGGAAGCGCTTCACGTCAGGAAGGACTGGACTGCCAGGAGTCTACGAATTGTTTTCTTGCTCGGAAATTGGAAAGACGGGATAGAAATTACGGATGACATGGTCACCGAAGGCAGGAATTGGGAAGACCGTGTGGACAACTTCTTCCTCAACGCCATCGAGGCCATCAAGAACACAAAATCCTCAGATGAACGGCCAGCCGGCTTGGAAGAGGCTATTCAGGAGGCAGCAGAGAAGGTCCGAACTGCATTACTCGACTCCTTCAACACGCCGATCGCCATGAACACGATATCGCAACTAATAAACACATACAACGGCGCCAAAAAGTCCGAATTAACAGCAGGAGATCATCGCCGGGTCGGCCTTTTCGTCACCCGTCTAGTGAACATCTTTGGCCTAAATGGCTCCGAGCCAGCAGATACCGAACAGGTGGGCTGGAAAGGTATCGAGATCCCTGACGCCGCAAAAGAGTTCGTCTACCCGCTCGCTAAAATGCGGGACGAACTGCGACAAGCCGCCATTGCCAAATCCATCACCGCCGAGAAAGTCCAGGAAATCGTTACCACCTCGCCCACCAGCCTGGAAGAGCCGGCCTCCAGTGGGAGACCTCGGCCTTCATATGCCCGTGCCCTGAGTGAGTTCAGCAGGGCCGCCCTTCAAGCGACTTCTTCGCCGGCTGCCATGGAATCCTCGCCTGATCTGAACAAACAAATCCTCGCCCTCTGCGACCGGGTCCGAGACATCGATCTCTGGCAACTGGACATTTACCTCGAAGACCGAGAGAATGCGCCCGCTCTGGTCCGCCCCGTCACCGAAGGTCTCAAAGCTGCCCGGCGCGAAAAGGAAGACAAAGCCCGCCAAAAAGAAGAAGCGAGAAAACAGCGCGAAAGAGAGGCGCAGGAGAAGTTGCAGAAGGCCAAACTCGATCCGAGAGAGATGTTCAAACCACCACATCAAACAGAGTATTCGGCGTGGGATGACGACGGTGTCCCGACGACGGCCAGGAATGGAACCCCTCTGACAGCGAGCCGGGTGAAGAAGTTGAAGAAGGAGTGGGAGGCACAGCGGAAGGCGCACGAGAAGTACCTGGCCACGCTTCCGACCCTAGTGCCAAATGGTCCAGATTCACCTTCTGCCACTCGCTAGGAACCAGTCAGCAGTCTGAGCAGGCTTCTTGCCGACTTTCAGGCGTAGATTGCTTTCTCGGAGTAGGCCATTTTCCGATGTAGGACTGTATTAGATACCCAATTCTGAGGAGTTCATCATCGATGAGACGAACCGCGTGGCAGGGATGACGATATCGGGAGAGAGCCACGAGAATAAAAAAGGAATCATTGAAAAGTCCCCACTGGAGATTTCGAGATTTGCATGAATTGTAGCTCTTGAAGCCAGATAGATCATAGCTTCCCTTCTCCCTTCAAGCCCTCATAGAGCGCCATGGCCGCCAAGGTCTTCCCATCTCTCCACGCGACCTTCCACACCTCGTTCAATCTCACGATGCGCAGCGTGATTTTCTCGCCGTGGTCCCTCAAGCCGGTCAACTTGCCCTTTAGTGTCTCGATCTGCGGGCGCGGGAGGGTCTTGCGGGCGAGGAAGATGGGGATGAATTCGTCGGACCCGCCTGGGGAAGGGTAGATGGCCGACTGGAGCTGCTCTTCCGGAGTGTCCTCCTGAGGACCAGGACCAGTACTAGTGACGGTGGACGACGACGCAAGTTGCGTCATGTCGACGAGCTCGTCGCTCGAGATCTCGAGCCCGGTTTCCTCTTGAATCTCTTTGGCTGCTGCGCCCGCGAACGTGCCACTGTCATCGATCATGCCCGCGGGCAATTCGACAAAGTTGAGCGATCCGGCCGGAATCCGGGGCTGGACCGTCAATATCGCGTACTCTTCTTCTTCTGCAACGGGCAGCGCCTTGGAGGTCGTTGGGAGCGACTGCTCGGAAGAACGCGAAGGCAAAGGGGTCAAGATTATCAACATGGCGACGCTCCCGCCTCGCATGAATACCGAGCCGGGCAGGGACTCTCCCTTGTCATTGGTCACGGTGGCCTTCAGCTTGAGGAAGCCGAGGCGGTGGCCGGAAAAAAAGTCGACGGATTGGACCTCGATGGATCTCAGAGAGTATGGGGATTGGTGGAATGGATGGGTTGCAGAGCTGTACTGTAGTGAGAGACTCCTTTGCAGGGTATTCAGCCAGGTCTTGAAGGCGGGGAAACTGAGGAGTTGGTCCTTGGTGAGAGAGGATGGGTGGGTTACTGGGATGCTGGGGGTCGTGTCGGGGAGAGTGAACGTGGTTGTTGTCGTGGTTGTGGCTGAAGACATGGTTTTGGATAGAACAGAGGGTTGTGAGAGTGAGAGATGGCGGGAGAGATGCTTCAGCCTCGAAAACATCAGTGGGAGCGACAAACCTGACACAGATCTTGTTGTTCTCGACGGTTGATGATGGTATGTATGTAGTAGGTGAGTAGGAGGCTGTGAAACTGTCAAGGTGCCCGTATTGAGGGACGGATGGTTGAGGCAGACCAATCACAAGAAAATACCAAAGTACCCGGTACCCGGTACTCCATATCTAGCTCGCTCGGTATGTAGCCGTATCGGTCATGTCTGACAGGCTGGAATGACGTCGTAGTCCACGAAAGCCCAAGGACAGCCTTGAAAGCCATGGTTCCAGGTGGGGAAATTGTACTGTCACATTCCAAGTCTATTTCGCTTTTGAATTCTCCCCTCTTGGAATTCTTTCGCTCCGCGGTGCATTATAGAGCCACACATATGGTTCGATCGATCTACCTCCAACCTTCTGTCCTTTGTGAATAACAATCGTCGATAATGACAAAGACTAAACCTGCTCCTTTGAAGGGGCAAACTGCCACTATCACGCTCCGCAGCCCTCCATATTCATACTTCCACCTCCGTCTCCACGCCATGCCAACCCAAGCTGACCAGACGCTAGACGAAATCACACTGCGTTCATATCTCACGGCAGCACTTCAGCAGTACCTTGGACTCACCGGCACAGCCATCCCCGTCGACGTTTTGAAAGTCGAGGGCCCAAATGCCTGGATTCGTGTCCCCTGCGACGATGAGGTCGCTGTCACGGCCGCGGTGAGTCAGTGGGTCGGGGTCAAGGGCGTAAGTCTCGGCATTGAGGCGAGAGGGTCGTGGTTGGGTGGTGTTGTTGCGAGGGGCCTGGGCAAAGGTTTGTGGAGTTTGGGAGGATGAACGGATGGGACTCGATGAGAACGAACTTTTGCACCGGCAGGATTTCTAGTATTGATGGACGCCATGCTGACACGGAAGTCATGTCGTGCCATCTAAGCATCTATATTCACACCGCTAGCGCCTCTCGCACAGAGAGCTCATCCGAGTCACTGTCACCATCGAGCTTCTTGGCTGAAACGACCTCAGTCTTTGATCGGTCTTTCTGACACACCCACCCAAAGGCCTTTCCAACCTCTGCTGCCACGGTGTCAGCGAAACTTCACCAAAAGCAAACGAATTCAATGCAATCACCTCTTTCCGCCTTAGCTATCTGCTTCAAGGCCGCTCTCCGGTCCCTCTTGGCCTGCTCTCGAAAAAGTTTCTCTTCTTGCTTCCTACTCTTCTCGGAAGCCTTCCAAGTCGAGAAGCGTTTGTTGTATTCTTGGACTTCGGGATCGTGCTGGACGGAATACGGAGACACCGACATTATGGTGGTTGAAAGTACGAAGCTGCTGTGACTGGGGAGGTATTGACGACTGACTCAAGGAGAGGTGTTGAAGGCCCGATTTGGTTTCATTTTGAGCATGAGAGATACTTATACACCCCTCCCCAAGAATGGGACAGGCCAGGTGTCGTGGAGGGGTACCGTGAGCTGTTATGGCAGAATACATAAGCATCAGTCTCACGGCGGTGAGATGGCCCTCGAGAGTCGACATCCCACCAACATTGTCTAGTATTTCTGTCACCGGGACTCGGCCTGAGGAGCAGGTGGTTGTTAATGAGTTGCGGCCGAGGACGAGTTCATCATGCTGCCCAGGCATTTAGCACATTCTAGGCCTTCCTCCGCGCCACTAACGCTGTTGAGAGGACTTACATACCCGGTACGGGGTAGATCTCGACGATGCCTGCTAAAGACGGGCCATGTGTCACCGACAGATCCCTGTCCAGGTCCCAAAATGAACATTCATTCCACCATATTGTATCGAAATAATACGCAGGATAGGTCTGTGTTCCTCCCCCTGAGAAAGATGCTGGTGATATGTAATTCAACACGGTCTAGGCTCTGGACTGCAGTAGAGCATGTTCATGCCTGTTCCGCGCAGGACGGAGTGGCTGCTGGCATGGCTGGCTGAAGACGCTGCTAGTGGAAGCTTGTCTGGTCTTGGCTCCTTCAGGACCGAAACCTTGGGTCGCCTCTTCTGACTCAAACGGGACTTTCGCAAATTGCTTCGCATCAAACCTCTGTACTTTTATTACTCCCTATGGAACCACTAAAGGGGGCTCAGAGTCCAGAACGCCGTCCACTCGCTATCAACAGTCGAATACGAGGATTCTCGGACATGGGATAAAGCCACACGGCGTCGCTATCGTGGGTCAGTTTGTTTCTCAGCTGCACAATAGAGAGGACTTTGTGCAGCGCAAGACGATGTTGACAAGTCGCCAGTTTAAATCTCCCGGTAGGTCCCCCGTATGTATATAGGTAGGTCTCTGTGGTGTCTCGTTCAGTGTGGCTTTGATCCTGGTCTCCCACATCTGCTGCTTTGAGCTTTGGGGAGCAATCCATGCCTCAAAATGCCTTCGCTCGACGAATATCTATTGAAGGAGCCCCAGCTCAATGTACGAAGCGGCAATTCCTCCCAGGATGACCTCCCCAAGCAATTTGGGAGCCGGAGCCAGAGCCAGCCTGTTCCGCCGTACGTGCTGCCGCCCAAACCGTTAAAACCTCTCCGCAAATATTGCACCATCAGGAATGTCCTCATCACTATCGGTGCTTTTCTGGTATACAGTGGATGCACCATCGGCGCGGTCGTCCCGGGGCTTATTGCCGGATACCCTTTCTACACACTACTCGACCTTTATGGCAATCGCCATCTTGCAGAACGCTTGTTTCCTTGCGACCCGTCTCTTTATTCCGGGAGATTCGCCATCAACATAGCCTGGGGTTCTTTGAGCTACACGTCAGTCAAGATCCTGGATGCAGGCCTCAACTTGGTACTGGGTAGGGGCTCGCAGGTGCTCTTATCGTGGCTCTCCTATCATCTCTTCAGCATGGCCATCCTTCGCATCATCCAGGAAAACTGCGTCCCTTTGCAGTTATACACTGCCATGGCGTTCGACACGACGTCCATCAAGGGAGCATGGTACCAACTGCGAGCCGTTACAAAGGTGGACACCGTCCGCGCAAAAGTCACCCTTATTTGGCTTGCCGTTGCCGTGGCATATCTCATTGCCCTGCCCACTCTGCTCGACCTGACCACAGGATACATAGTGGAGTACAAGACCATGGTTAACGTCACCTCTCCAGGGGATCCAACATATAAGTTGATTGAACTGGACCGCGATCAGCTCAACAACATCTCATATGACGCATACTGTGCTGCCAACGGCGGCTGTATCGAACGTTATCCCGGGGAGTTCACCAAGATTTTAATCTCCGGCCAAAACACATCTTTCAAGGCATTTGTCGATGACGATTATAACTGGGTAATGCAGAGTGAACAGAGCCCCCAAGGCATCCTCCAATGTGTTCCTAGCAGTACCTATCAATGGGGTCTTTCCAGCGGCTATCTTTGGATCGTTTGCACGCTGACCAGTCTGTGGATCGCAGGCATGTTCGCGGTGTGGATGGACAGTTTCCGCAACGGCACCCTGTGGCGCAGCGGTCGCGGATTCGGGCGTTACAGGAACATCGTCGACATTGCTGAGCACCTTCAGTCGCACTTTGGCCCGGACCTGTGCGCATACACGCATGAAGAGCTGGAAGGGAAGATCGACCGTCTTGACCCCGTGGGCATAGAGGTTCTGGCAGACGGGGAGTTCGCGCACATCCGCCTCAGCCAGAACCCGGGAGGGAAACATTTGTTATCAACCCTTGGCCTCCACTACGGCGGGATTGAGAGACTGAACAACAGGAAGGTTTCGGCCACGTGGCCGCTGCGCAGCGGAGACCCTTGAAAGGAGTGCGGCTGTAGGTCCTAGGTACAGGATGTGGATTGTGTCGATGTGCGTTGATTTACGACATTTCCCCTTTTTTTCAGAATGAGGCTCAAGGCCCCTGGAGGCACTTGAATGAATGGATCAAATGAATGACAGACAGACTATCCCATGTAGTCCAATCTCTCATCCAGTCCACATCCCGCAGGTTCGCGACAGCGTTCGATGTATGTGCTCTTTGGTGTAAGTGTGTAAAATGTGGATTGGATACAAATATCTATATGTATAGTACATGAACCGTCACCAGCACTTGCATCTCATCACCATCGTCATCATCGTCACTGTCATCGGCGTCTGGAAATTCAACCGATCGGACTACGTTGCTGGTTCGGGGGTGAATTTCTGACCAGGGGAGAGCATACCCGCCGGGGGGAAGGGATGGTCATTCTTCGTGGAGTAACTTTGAACCCCTTTGAAGGATACTTTGTCGCCTCGATGGTGGGAATTGGAAGAGGGAGAGAGTGTGTTTGTTTGGGTGGCATGTGGGGATCGCCCGATGATGTCGAGATGACGGTTGGAACAAACAGCGTCCCCACTCCCTCCCCTCTCGCGATGAGTGAATCATTATGACGAGCTTCAATCTTTGGCGGATTGATGGAGCCGCGAAAACTGTGCGATATGGTAGCGAGCCGCCTAATTGGTCGTAAATGCTCTAAGGAAGTAAAGCATTGATCGACCCTTCGACGGTGATGGTTGCATTATCCAACTGCTTTGCCGGTGTCGAGCGATCTTATTTCTTCGGCGTGCCCTCGAGAGCCGTCGGAGGCTTCTGACCTCCGACGGTGCCTCGTAATCATCCTGCGTAGAGCTGATCTTTTGACGACCATTACGGTAGCCCAACACTGAGATTCCATTAAATAGACGGTCTAGGGGGGTCGTCGCAACGTAGGATGAGGCGTCATTCTCATATTCAGTCCCCATGTGTTGATCAGACGCTGACCCGAGATAGGAACAACCGTCGGGGTGCCTCGTCTTTGACATACAAGTTTGTCAAGGGATTTTTTTTTTTTCTTTCTTTCATTTTTGCGACCATGGAGATCAAATCACACGCTCGACGTCACCGTTGATGGCGGGAGGCGTTCATCGACATGGAGAAGAGGCCATTTTCTCGACCGCACTACTCTCATGTACGACTGTTGTGCGTTGGAAGGCTGTGGGAGCTCTTCGGTAAACTCGCTGTTTGCGACGACGCGATGGAGCGCGGCGGCGCCGGCCACCACGATCCCAGCGATCACGATACAGAGGAAGACCACGAGTCCGTCTGAGAGGCCCATTGTGGCCAAATATTGGACCAGAGACTTTGAGGGTGGCTCGGGGTAGGGACGCCAGCTGGTGTTATTTTAAAAGGAGTGAAAGGGTACCTGGGGAAGAGGAAAGATGAAAAGAAGGAACTTCAGGAGACTCACCTGACATAGCTTAGGTATATACAGGAAGTACACAGCCCAGCAGGGAGCCTTGAACAACCATGTTTCGGCACAATGTCTCTCCCGTAGGCACCGAATCGAATCGCTGGAGAGGGTTACGAGGCACGCCCCTCGAGGATGCCAGGATGCAGAATGCCAGCACCACCTGTGCATAACGAGGCACGAGAGGATGGTTTTGTGGGCAGGTGGAGCGAGGAACCCAGCGCCCGTATCCGAGGGGCTTCAGCACAGCCAGGGCCAATGAAACCGTCCATCAGGCCAACGCGTCAGCGCAGAGTTTTTCACAATGCCTGCACGCTTTCAGTATGGTGGTCTCAGATTGTGCACAGCTAGACCCAGCAAATATTGTGCTGTCCTGTTCCATCATCTTCTCAATTCGTTCTTTCCCAGTAAGCCGGGCCGCCTCGGAGAGCCACCAGTCGCGACTGATAGAGTAGAGTTCGCTAGTTTCCCAAGGCTGTGGAGGCCCCCGGTGACGAAGGAGGGTGCCGTGCTTGCGAGGGGTTAATTTAAAAGGGGAGAACTCAGCCTTGTGGAACATGGCGTGATCACAGTTACCAGGATGACGTATCAACCTCCGAAAGGCACCAACAATAAACAGTGGTGGACAACATGGAGTCAAGTTTTAAGTTGGATAGAGAATAGTATTCGCCTCGCTGAGGAGCTAGCGGGTCCGGGTTTATTCTGCTATCGCTGCCCGTCGAGCCGTCACCATTACACATCCTCCGAGAAACGTCACCTTGAAAACATCAACCTATTCGGGAGTGAAAAGACAAGTTGCCATCTCTTCAATGCCTCTGGGCGCCCTTCCCAAGATCTCACCAATTAAGGGATCAACCATTGCTGTCTCCCCCCTCGCGATTCCATCCTGGTCTGTTGTTGGCATCAGGTTGTCACATGGGGGAAGCCAGGGTTTTGTCATTTAGGAGACTTACATGCCAGCCACTCCAGCTCTCAACAACCCAGAAGTTGTCCTCAGGAACACTCTTCTTCTCAAACTTGTGGTACCGTTCAGCTTCCTGCCTGCCCACAATGTCGACTTTGACTTTCCGCCCAGTGTGCTCCTCAACCAGCTTGCCAACATCGCTGATGCTGGTCGTTCGTGGCCCGGTCAGGTTCAACGTCTGACCGAGATATTTCTCATAATTTTGGAGGATTTTGGCGGTGGCTTCACCGAGGTCGTCCCATGTGACCCAAGAAACAGGGCCGTCATTGGGAATGACGAATCTGATGTCGCTTGTGTCGCCCTTCTTGAATTTCTGTGGTTGAAACCCAGCGTATAACCACCAGCTTTCTGCATAAATGCCCTCTCTCACAATCACATATTGCAAGCCACTTTGCGTCAAGTATTCAATAGTCTTGATATGCGCTTGCTGAACGCCTGCTATGCTGTCCAGGCCCGTCTTACCACCAAACATCAAGCTTGTGTAAATCACAGTCTTTACACCAGCCTGTTTAGCCGCATTAATGGCGGCTTTATGGTGAAGCCACCTATCGACGCTTGGAGAGGGAAACGAGACCAGGAAAAGAGCGTCGGCACCTTTGAATGTGGCAGCTAGCGAGCCAGGAGACGTGAAATCGCCTTGTCGGATCTCGACCCCAGCATCACGGGCTGCAGGCGACACATTGCTTGGATGGCTTGATGAAATGATCAGCTTTGACGGTGGAATTAGTTTTTGGCGTAGTAGTGTATCGAGGACTCGAGAACCTAGATGTCCTGTACTGCCTGTGAGGACAAGCATCGTAGTTTGCTTGTTCGCGTACTTATCGGGTATCTAACAAGTTTGTTGTGAAGTTTAAGGACAAATGCGAGCAAAATCTTTGACGAGCTGTAACTTCCGAACTGTCGCTCAAAGGTCGTAAGTGTGCGAAATTTATAGATCCAACACGTCCCTGATGCCACAGAGAGCCAGAGCACCTGGAGTTTTGCTTGGTAATGACGTTTCCAGGCTTCGGCAGATTTGGTCCGAAACAGATGTGGCAGTTGCTATGGGACCCGTCGGAGCGCCGTCCCCCAACTCGTGGGTGAAAAACAGCAGGCTGGGCTGTACTCATAAATGGGTCTTTGCAATCCATTTCTTGTAGGCCCTTCAGGACCAAGCCTTAAGGACCAAGGACTTCTTTGCTGTTCCTTGGGGTTGTTGGGGCTGGCTCACAGCTAGTGCTGTACGGAGTATGCACATAGTGAGATAGGCCAGACGCGGTCAAGGTGGTGCCCCGCCAAGCCCAAGAAGCACTTAACGCGTCCCGCCCGACGCGTCTGTAGTCATACGCAGTGATTTGAGAACTGCCCTGCATGCTGGTTTCATGAGAGCACAACCCACTTGAATAACAAGACCGCCGTTCCCGAGATCGCCACTATGTCAGGTCAAGCGGAATCATCATCTGCCGCGGCAAGAAAGGTTCTTAATGCTGCCAGCAGTGGTGCAACGCCTGAATACGAACTGCCATGGTACCCCGATTCCTCACCTTGAAGGAGAACGCTGAACAAGACTGACAGACGTACAGGGTAGAGAAATACAGACCCGTCTATCTCGACGATGTTGTGGGAAACACGGAGATTATTGAACGACTCAAGATCATCGCAAAAGATGGAAACATGCCACATGTCATCATTTCTGGGATGCCTGGAATCGGGAAGACCACCTCCATCCTGTGTCTTGCGCGTACTCTTCTGGGTGACGCATACAAAGAGGCCGTGCTGGAGTTGAACGCAAGCGACGAGAGAGGCATTGATGTTGTACGAAACAGAATCAAGGGATTCGCGCAAAAGAAGGTGACGTTGCCTCCTGGGCGGCACAAACTGGTCATTCTGGATGAAGCAGACAGGTATGGAGGTGACGGCGCCATGGCTACGCAAGTTCTAACGCGGAGTCCAGCATGACACCTGGGGCACAACAAGCCCTGCGAAGAACCATGGAAATTTATTCGAACACCACTCGCTTTGCATTTGCCTGCAACCAATCAAACAAGATCATCGAACCTCTGCAATCCAGATGCGCAATCCTGCGGTTTTCTCGCCTCACGGATGCGCAAGTTGTGAAGCGCCTGATGCAAATAATGGAGGCTGAGAAGGTTGAATACTCCGAGGACGGTCTGGCTGCTCTCGTTTTCAGCGCAGAGGGAGACATGCGACAGGCAATTAATAACCTGCAGAGTACGTGGGCAGGATTCGGATTCGTGAGCGGGGACAACGTGTTCCGGGTTGTCGACAGTCCGCATCCAGTCAAGGTACAAGCTATGATTAAGGCATGTTGGGAGGGCAAGATCGACAGTGCAGTTGACTCTTTGAAGGAGCTATGGTAAGTGGTAATTCTTTATTATAGAAATTGTCCGGTGATCGTGGAGCGCGTCCGCTAACCGGGATGGGATAACACTAAAGGGATTTGGGATATTCCTCGCACGACATCATAAGCACTATGTTCCGAGTGACGAAAACTATCCCGACACTTTCAGAGCATTCGAAGCTCGAGTTCATCAAAGAAATTGGCTTCACCCATATGCGCATCCTCGAGGGAGTCCAATCTTTTCTGCAACTGAGCGGGTGTTTGGCGAAATTGTGCAAGATCAACATGAAGCCGGAAGTGTTTGAAGTTCCAGCATGAAAAGAAGAGAATACGAGTAATTCACGGCCGCGCAAAGCCTCGGAAAACGTCGCTGACCACATCCAGGCGCTTTCAGACGAGGAGCGGAGAAGAGAGGAAGATTGCTTGGCCGGCCTGGTCGAGTGTCTTTCGGCTCCGAATCCGCCAATCTTCGCTCAAGGCCTGCGGCGTTCAGCGCTCCAACGGGCAGCCAACACGAGACGGGTGCCCGGGAGTCGGTCTCTAGGCCCCGACTGTCCGATCTGAAGCAAGGAGAAGGTCACTAGTGGTCATTTCTTCCTTCCCAGGTTCCACGTCATCATCTGCTGATTTTTCCTTTAGAGGAAAGTCGACGACAATCACGCTGATTCTCTATGGTTGATTTGATTGCTATGGGCTACAATGCTGAGGGAAGTTCGGAGAGGTTGCGGTAGGACAAGCGGCGTGACGCGTCAGACATATTGGCACGTCAATCGGGCAAGCTGCCATTGAGGCTGAAGAGTGCCCAGAACACGGAGAGCAACGCACGAGAGTCGAATGACCCCTCGCTGGGATGGATGTTCGTAAATGTACCGAGAACAGCCTTTCAGGGCCCATGGCGAAGAAAGCGGCGAGGCACTGAGAGTTTTGAGGCTGAGTGCAGATGAAGGACCGCACAAGCGCATTCTTGAGATTTCCCCAGGTCCGCAAAAATAGCACACAAATCATTCCATCAAGAACATTAAGGATTGAGTTTAGCCCCGATTGGGCGTGAAGCCGGCCCCGACGGACTGATGAGCATGCCAAGCCATTCGATCAGGCCAACCGTGACAGCCCTGGGCGGCCCTGAGAGCAATTGGATGTGTCTTGACGTGCCTTGATGTGGCTTGGCTAGGCTGCAAAAGGACTAAAGGACAAGCACTTGGTGACCTGCTACAGATAATTTTCCCGTTGATGGCCTGCATGACGCGTCTTTCCTCCGACCTCCGTCCCTTGCGCTAAGCGCATTCTAACCGTGAGAGGCTAGCCCTGTCCCTTACCAGCCACCGAGTCCCCGTATATTGCTGCTAAGTTCGGACTCCCAAGCAACCGCTTCCAGCCATGCGGTAAGGCTGTGCTCTCCACTGGTCCCCCAGCCAGCGAACGCCGAGCGGCGGTGGTCTGTCCCTTGAAGAGTCAAGACGAGGGCCGGGGTCACCGAACAACAAACGCACGGCTCGCCTGAGGCTGGTTGTGGGGGACAAAATCCCTATATCTTTCCCTTTCCCTGCCTCTTCCCACCGCTCTTGCTCTCCTTCAGCGACCTGCCCCAACAGACAGTCCATCATCCTGAACAGAACTTAGTCGTCGACCGGTATCCTTGACAAAGAGACGTCGTCGTATACTCATTTATCACAAGTACGCTCTACAAGCATATCAGATATCCTCAATTCAGGATGAAGTCCTTCGCATCGGCCGTGCCCTTGGCGGCAGCTCTCTTCACCACCTCCAGTCTCGCATGGCTCCCATCCTGCTCGGTATGTCCTGGGCGCACTTCTTGCAAACGATTCTAGTTCTAACAAATTTCTAGTGGTCTGACTGCATGGGAAGTTGGGATGGCACATCCTGCAGTGCTTCCAGCGGTTGGGACTGCCTCTGCTCCAATCAAACTGCCATCTCCCAATTGAACACCTGTGTCGCAACCTCCTGCACGAACACCACTGATCAAGAGGGTGAGTAGCTTCTTGCGAGATAAGAATAGAAAGAGGGAGCCAGTGAGCTAACGTTTGGACACAGCCATCTATGGTGCCATTGCACAGCTTTGTGCCAACGCTGGAAGCCCAGTTTCTGCCTCTCAAGAAGCCACCTTTAGCGCTACCTCCGGTGGCTCTGCCTGGCCTTCTCAGATCACCGCCGCCCCCGGCTTCGGCCCAGGTGGCGGTTGGAACTCGGCTCAGTGGTCAAGCTGGATCTCTGCTTGCTCCACCGGTTTGCCCTCTGCTCCTAGCGGTTGGAACGGTCAAGGTCCATGGGGCGGCCCCGGCATGTGGGGTGGTCACGGAGGTTCTGGTTTCGGGCCCGGTGGCTTCGGTCCTTGGGGCACGAAGGCCAGCGGCGTCAACTGTGATCAATGGACCACATGGACTGCTGGCTGGGGTCCCTTCTCCTCGTGGACCGGCACCTGGTCTGGCTGCAGCACTACGACCAACACTCCTATCCCTGCGACCATCACCACAACTGTCACCACCGACGGCTCGACTCAAGTTATCACCGGCACAACTTTTGGTATCCAAGCCGTTGCTGCTGCTGCCACCACCACCTCGGACTCGGGCAACGCTGCTCCTTCTCTTCGAGGTCTCGGCGCTTGCGGCGCGCTGGTTGCGGCCATCTTTGCCACCATGATCGCTTTGTAATTGATTGCACTTCAAGGAATTGCATTCTTGACAATGGGCACAGTACATTTTTGATACCACTGCATTGGACACGGAGCAAATGAGTACACTGGGACGGTCAGGGACACGAGATTGATGACTACCACTATTATAAGCCTTCATGATGGATTGTATTGTTAATGGGAGTTGGGGGAAGTTGGTCCATATAACTTCGACCCATAAAAGAATGAAAATATTTTGCTCCCAAATATGTGTCGCCCGAATTTCCGATCCGATATCTATCCATCTTGCCATCCGTCGACCACGTGAGCGAGCTGCAAATGTGTTGGGACGAGGCTAGTCGCTGCCAAGAACTGTGCCCGCTCAATCTGCCAATGCATCCTTTGCATTAGCAGCTCGAGCCTAGACTGACATCAAGCAACATGAAAATCGTCTGGTGATCTGATCATCAACTCGAGAGTTTAGGAGCCAGGCAATCACTGTATCGACGAGGCAGAAATCTGAATGAGATGCGATTCTGCAATTCGTACCCTGTACTGGGTACACATGGCGAATCGTCGCTGCCTGATACAAAGTCAGTCACATGCTCCTGCCACGTTGAACGTCTCTGGCCACTACTTCTGCTACTAGTTGGCGAAGCGTCTCTTAGGCATCGTAAACACCAAATCTTCTCTCTCTAAAGATTTCTTTCATCCGCTTCATCCTATGATCCGATCCTCTCCGACTTGACTACAGAAAACCCACTCCCTCATCCAGCCCCTGTCGGCCATGAAAACAATCCATCGCTTCCCTCTGCTCTTGGTCTTTTGGTGCCTCTGCCTTGCCAAGGGGACCTGGGCTCAAGATGACGTTGATGCATGCGCCGTAAGCGACTGACACTTCCTTGGAGAACAATATTCCGTTGATACTAAACTCCTGCAAAGCTCGATTGCGTCGCAAATGTCAATGGCACAAATTGTCAGCGAAGGTAGGATTTTAGTTGTGAGCAATTTTGCGCGATGGGTATCTAACAAAGCGGATAGCGAATGGCCATGCCTATGTGCCAACAACATGTACATCGAAAGACTGAATAACTGTACCGTGGCTTCCTGCAATGCCACCGATCAAGAAAGTCTGTTCAAGCTCCAATGTTGCCGTCGCTGTGCTGAGACTTACCTCTTACAGTCACCTTCTCTGCGATCGCTGAGATTTGCGCAATATTCAGCGTGCCTGTGACTGTAAGTCTCCCGGGTTCTCTGGGAAAGTTGACGTCAATGTCTCAGCCCTCTCTTTGATGGCGATGATCTAGAGATCGAGACTTCTGCCCCAGAATGGTACTAAAGAACGACGCTTACTTGTCGCAAACAACAGATTGGGCCTGAGGCAACTGTTATTACATCGACATCCAACCCTTTGTTCAGCACTGTGGCGATACCAACCCAATCGACCATGCCTCCTGCAACAACTCCCGCGTCTTCAGGTGCTTCTGTGACGTCGATATCGACAAGCAGTGCAAGTAGTTCCATGACCTCGACCGCAAATTCCCCGATCACCTCTGGGACTTCCACTGGCCTGGCAGCCTCCCCGTCGCAGTCGTCGAATGGTGCGGGTCGGTTCAACTCACCTTTGGAATTTATCTTAATCTTGGGCGCGGGAATTGCAAGCCTTGTGAGCATGGTCTCGCTTTGACGGTGGCAGTTCAGTGACCAGCAGCCGGGGACCGAGCCGGATTTCTTAGGGAAACTAAGAGAGTCCATCGGCTTCCAGAAACGAAATCACTGGCGGTCTTTTATGTGTCGAAGCCGAAGAGCAGCGGTTCATGCAGGGTGACCCGCTTGCACAGGGCAGCCAATGACTAATCTGGCAGATAAAAAAGGTCGCAAGGGCTAGCGGCGCCGGGGGGCTGGGGCAGGGAGCGTGGAGGCTTTCAGGAAGCGGCCGGCCCTACTTCTTAGGGATCCCTGGACGTTCTCCAGAGCATCTTCTCCTTTAGCCTAATGCAGTTATGACATAATATCGCACGAATTTGTGAATTTGAATTGTTCCTTGGGAGACTTCTGAAACCCTCCTGTGGACCTGACACTTACGAGGATACCCAGAAATTGTCGGAAATCAAGCCATCCGACCGAATATCCAGTCCCTTGATTCGTATCGGAGACACTTTTTCAGAGAGAAGAGAGGCGGGCAGGAGGTTACCTTGAGGGAGGTTGAGCCGTGCTCGAGAATCGTTTCCCCTTTTTTCTCCCCAAAGTGATGCCCAATTGCCCATCACCCGTTGCGGAAGTTTAAATACCCTAGCAGGCCGCCCCAGGAGGGAGAAAAGGCCATCTTGGGCCGTCTAGCCCCGTTGGCTGCTTTACGGGGCGCAGGCGAGCAGTTGGTGGAGAGGATTGGGCACCATGATCGGCGAGCCCATGTCTTTTTCCCTTTTCCCAGGGCTAGAGCCTCTTTGAGTTGTAGGCAGTAGGAAATTTCCAACCCTAGCAAGCCAATTCCCGGATTTGGAGTGGCGGAAAGGAAGTCCCGGGCGTGGGATGGCGTTTAGCGATCAATAAAAAGAAGGGAGAGCGAGGATCGCTTAGGCCAAATGGTGCGAAGTGGCTCAAACCTCGTCAAACCCGCTGGAAAGTGAGAGAAGGTGATTCCGGGAGGCATGGTGGCATGGTGGCACAAAGGCCAATATAATAGGGCAAAAGGATACGGAATAGTCTCGAGTCAGCCCGAGCAGGGCACCAAGAGGAAAAGATTGTTTCCCTTGTGAGAGTGTGTGCGTCTCCCTCTCTTTCTCAACGTTCTCTTTTTCAAAACCGCAGATGAGGGCTCGGTCGCATGAGTGTGTTGCCGGCTCACCCAGGATTCCAGTTGAGGTCGCAGGATGCTGCACAGGCGGACGAGAGCCAGCAGTAGCAGCAGTAGCAGCAGCAGCAGCAGCAGTGAAGAGAGTTTGCTGTGGTCCTTGTTCCTGCATGATCGAAGCGCAGGAGAAATTCTAGGGCTCTTGGGGCTCCTTGGACTCCGTGGGTTTCTTCTCCCAGCCAGCGCCCGCCAACCGCAGGCAGCATCAGCACCTGCGCTCCTCCCGCCAGAAACACCACCGTGCATCGCCCCTTTCCACTACCACCACCCATTCACTCCCACAGACACGCCCACGTCGCTGCTGTTGCTGCTGCCGCACCCAGCTCCAGCTCCAGCTCCAACCTCAACTCCAATAACACCACCACGGAGCCTGCAGCCCTCGGTCGCAGCCATCTATCACCGCGGGCGCTTGAAAAACAAGCTGTTAGAGATGCACCTGGCCTGACTCCCGAGATCCATCATCCCCAACCTCCTTTTCCAGATCCGCGGCTATTGACCTCACCCTCTGCTGAACCTGCTCCTTCCCCCGACTACCTGCTCTATCAACAGAAGCCTCTCCCCCCTCCACCTGCACCTTCACCTTCACAAGCGCCCAGTTCGAATCGTAGATCCTTCCTCGAAGCGCTGCTCCCGCGGCAGGGCCAAAAACGAACCATTCCTCCCGATAACCGCTCTGCCACTTCGCGCGTCCTCAATCCCATCAACTACGTCCCCCGTCCTACCCCAGTCCGAGTCCAGCCACAACGGCCTCAGCTTTCCACCGACGTTGGCGGCGGTGCTCGCGGCACGGGGGAGGTCCATACTCTTCTTTCCCTTCCCGAACAACGTCGCTCACGTCAACATTCTCCCACGGACCCCATTGTTGAACACAGTCCCCATCTCACCCCTACTGGCGACCGAACCAGCATAGGCCTCCCTTTTAATCAACAGCGCGGCAACAATTTCCTTCCCGAATCTTCCTCACGAGGTGTGGAGCCGATGGTCGACCTGGAAAAGCAAGAACCCGGCGGGCTCAAGCCGCCTGAACGGGGACACACAGTACCTACGTCTAAATTTAATGGGGATAACACGACGACGACGCAGCAGCAACAGCAGCAGCAGCAGCAGGGCTCTGTGCTAGGACAAAGCTATGGCGTCAACCCCCTGGACCAACCTCTACAACCCCCTCGCCGCATTACCTCTCACAAGTCATTGAAACGAGCACAATCAGCCGCATCAATACACTCCTCTGCATTTGGTGGGAGGACATACACAGACAGCGGCCAACCCCCAAATACAGCATCACTAGAAGACGTCGAAAGAGGAGCACCCAATGGAGATGAAGACAGCGATGTCGCTGAAGAACTGGCCTGGGGCCCTTCCCACCCTTGTTTCCCACATCGGAATCCACACGTCCCCATACACTCACCCGAGTACTCGGCCACCCGCATTATCCGCATCCGGCGCGACTGGATGGTGGTGGGCGATCTCGCACCTACGTTCTCAAACATATACCCCGAAATCCTCGACCCATTAATGCAAGAACAAGAATTTCGTTACGTAATCGAACACATCAATCAAACTCTCTGTCAAGCATACGACCCTTTCTCGGCATGGAACTGGTTTGATGGCACAATGGGTGTACTAACAGGGTGGTTGTGGGAAGACTTTCGACCCTGGGGAATCAAAGGCGCTCTAAGGGGCCTAGAAGAATGGTTGGAGGACTGGAATCATACCGTCGGTGCGCGGGATGGCGTGAAGCTTATTCCCTTGAGGAGGACCGGGTACATGAATCTGGATATCCAGATCCCCGATCCTCAGGTCAGAGTCGTGGGTGAGGATGGGGAGAGTCAAGGCCCACGACCTAATACAGAAGGGACGGGGACAGGGATTGCGCCACCGCAGAGCGCAACGGTCGGCTTAACGGGCAGGTCGCCCTAATGGGCTGGTTGCGATCTTGCGCATGAGCTGAGAAGGCAAAAGAGATGTGCTGGCGCCTTGGAAGGTGCCGAGGGGGAACCTCCTTCTTTCCTTTGTCTTGCTTATCTTATACTTGTGCATATTGGACACATTTCAGGGGGCGTCGTGGCTGCGAATCACAGGATCCAGGGCATCTTAGCGGGGGTTATAGCATGGCGTTTTCGATGTCTTTTGAGCCACACGAGCATCGGTAATGGGATTGGAATATAGGAGCGTGTCCCAAAAGAGACGCAGCGTTCGATACCGAAGGGCGAACAGCCGTCAGTTGGTCAGTTTGTATTGTTTACATATTCCACAAGACTGTCGGTCCAGGCGGAGGCAGGGTCAAAGGGATTCTATCTTGGTATCATTGTATGTGTACAGCTAGCCGCTCGATGACATGAAAACAAGCTGCAAGTTCATCATTCCCTCTCCCTCGTCATCTTCCGACTATTTTTCTTCCCTTTTCCCTGTTAATGTGAAGAAGCGGGTTTCTCCTGAGTGAGACCTGGAGGACTCTGTAGCATGAACAATGTCCTTGAGCATGGGCAGTGTATGTATGTAGAGCAGAGGCATATACATACCCCGTGAAAACAAGGAGGGAGAAAAGGGGGAGAAGAGGCCTCGGATCTATTTAGAAAAGGTACCTTGGGGCAGGTACATCCATACATGTAAACCTATGTCGCCAAGGTGTATTCTGCGGATGCATAACAGCAAGGGAAAAAGCAAGCAAGAAAAGACGCTGGTTGAAATTGATTCCAATCCAGTGACATGTCCACATGATTTCAAGTGCCGACGCCTCTGCAATCCAATCCTCCTTACCTCCTTGCCCCTTATCACTCCGCCGGTGTTCGTTCCCAAGCACCATCTCCCGCATCTCCATCACTATCCATCAACGCAGAGTGTTCTTGCGTGCCTGTTCAGCCCGTTCACTCCATTTGGTCTTGGTCAATCTAGGTCATCCACCACTGGTCTCCCCCTGCCGACAGCTCTGGTAGTTGGTCGTCCCAGTGTGTTTCCGGTTGACGCTGTTGTCGTGGCTGTTCGTCCGTCCGCGTTTCGATGTGCCCGATCACCAAAGGTTGTTGCTCCGAATGGTTCGGTCACAGGTGGGCGAAGTCGTTATTCTTCGGAGGTTCTGCTTCTCTATCAACGCTGGGCTCGTCGATGCGTGGCTCGTCCTGGCCAGCAGCACAAGGATCCCCTCGTCGCTCATTCTGACACTCTCCCTCTGCTGCCCTCAAACGCTGCCCATTTTCAAGGTGGTGATACTTTATGCATTGCATGTGCGCAGCACATTGCATGGTGCGATAATCTCCAGCTCCGTAGAGTCTCATCCTGTGACGAAGGACTTCCCCGAAAGTCTCGAATGCTGCAGACCATTGACCAGCCTCTTCCATTGCCCGCGCTCTGTAAAACAGGAAATCCGCTCAAGCATCGGCCCAAGTTTCTGGACTCTGAGCCTGGCAGCAGGTTCGGAGTCCCTCTTCGATCCAGAAGTCGCTTTCCGCGTAGTTTCCAAATGTTAAATGAGTCGCTGCCAGCCGAGAATGGCGTACCAGAAGAGAGGTGAGACTGCTTTCAGTCATGTACTTTCTGCGTCTGGAAAAACACATCCTGTAGAGCTTGTTAGCTTGTTTCAGGGCTGTACTCAAACTGCCAAACAACACAGAAACATCCCAGAGACATCTGAGCACCTCTTCCATTCCAGCATAGTCTTGCCTGAGACCCGGTGCCATTATGTCTTTCCCAGACAACATGATCATCTCCGATATTGTGAAAACATTATCAAAAGATCGAATCAGAGCCCTCAGAAGCAACGATACCAGGTGACCATCACCATACACATTGCCTGTTTTCTCCACAATGTTACGGCTCACCATCCTTTTTTCATCGTCGATGCCGGAGACCGTGTACCTTGGACGCAACTGGCTATTATTCTCAGCAAATTCATCGTCAAGTATCCACAATCGTGTTTTACCATTTCTGGAATCAATTCGAGCGTATCGAGCAAACGACCTTGTATACTGATCAGGGACTTGTTTTGATCTATGGCCACCAAAGCACTATAGGCTCTTGCAATGAGCTTATCGAGAAACCCGGCGACCTCATCCGAATAGACAACGTCCAGATTAGGATCTGCACGCTCGCCATGGGTTTGGAAAAGCACCTTAGCATAGTGCAAGGCCTGGTCTTGGGTCCGCAACGGCTCGGGAGAACTGAGGGGCGCAAGCTAGGAGATCGAGAAGCAAGAACCAGATCCTGATTAATGTACTGGAAAAGCACGACGTGGTCGCCTCCGGCGAAAGGTGAGCGATCAGCACCCTGTCTCGTATCCTTAGGTCCAGCTTCATCAGAGTTTCCTCCGACAGATGGGCTTGGAGTGCGATATTCCACACCGTCAGGAGTATGTGGGACCGGCGAAAAGCATGCTGGATTGAGGCGTGTACGCTTCCAGTAATGTTCGACATTCTCGCGGGAGCGAAGCTGTCCCCGGATCAGGAAAGTGGTGTCCATTCCCTGTCTTTCCCGTAGTTTTTGGAAGGCAAAGATCATGTCTGATTGCTGCAGTCGAGGTCAGATTGATTGTCGATCTGCCTGACACACAAAAGACCCGCTGCCCACCTGGTTCTTCTTGTCGAGCCTCCATTTTTTGATATACGTCTTGTAGTGGCATTCTCTTCAGCCGTTGTTAATTGCCAAGCGCTTGTCGAAATGATACAACGCTCACCTAGCATGGAACCCTTGCTGTCCGACAATCTCCACGACCTCGGGAAACTTCTTCCTTTGATTTTGATAGAGGTCTGTGAAAGTCGGGCGGATCTCCTCCCATTCTGTACGCGTATGGGGGTGAAATTGTCTTCGAGGCCCCATAGCCACCGCTGAAGAGTCCCGGCTGGGCTGGGAAAAAGAAGAGGATATCTCGAGCGACATCTCGTAAGAATGTCGCTGGCACGAGCGTCTCCATCACCTTTAACTGTCGTGCCTGCGGCCCCAGACACAGTGGCCAAACACAAAAGTCGCTGGACGGTCAGGTCGGCTGGGGATGGCCAAGTTCATAGCCTCAGCATTGCAAAAGTCGTTGCAGACAAAGGCCGCGCAGGCGCTAATGCATGGCTGAGCTGCGTGCAGCATTAGTGGCTCGTATTCCAGAAGAAATGAAACACGGTTGGCCTGAGATCAGACCGTCACGCATCCAACATCTCAAGGAGGAGAATCCCAGAGGCGACGGTGTGTCCGATCGATGGCATCACAGACACACCACGCTGTTTGCCGCGGCGATCAATTGATTGATCCATTCTGGCCTTTTGCAAAGCCGAAGGCGTCCCCCGTCCTGCTGTGATGGGCTGCCAGCCTGATGGCAACAGGTTTGTTGGTCTGTCTCTTCTTAGTCGTCCTTCTCCTGCAGCGCGCTCTCTCTATTCCTCAAGAACTCTTCCACAACACCCTGGAAATCGGTCGCAATGTACGGCTCGAAAAACTCCCTGAACCAGTTCTTGATCGCATTCCACCAACCTGTCTCCTCCATCGGCAGAGCTCCGCCATGCCGCTCCCGCATCCGATATCGTTTGCGCTGCGACTCTACCCCCAAGTCCCGGCACAGTACGTCGATGTAGCCTCGTGCCTCAAGGATCAATTCTGGCGCTCTTGCGCCACGAAACCCGTAGCGGCGTTCTTGGAAGGCTTGATTGAAGCGTATTTCGGCATCGGCGAGGAGTTTGAGGTCCTCAGCCCCTCGACCATGCTTTCTCAACTCCTCACGTCTCGGCTTTGATGTTGACAAAGGCGGTGGGATGGTCAATCTGTCGGCGTCAACTCTGTCGAGGAGAGGCATCGGCACTCGAGCGAAGAGATTTTCAAGCCACGCCACAGCCCAAAGCGCTCCAATTTCCGATGTAGCTGCCGTCTGGGCAGACGATATGAAGCCAGCAAAAGCGAGCGTGCGGTCGTCCCTGGCAAAGTGGCTGGACGGGATGATGAAGCGATAGAGACCCCATCTCGTATGCGAAATGGTACTGGTAGGGTCTTGACGTTGGAAAGGTGTTTGGTTTAACGTCCCGGGGAACAGCTTTCGTATCTTGCCGTCGTAGAATTCAAGGGGTGGCAGAGCCGAGTCACTTGGGGCTACGGGAGACGGTATGGGAACAGCGCCCTTTGTAGATGCCGACAGGGTTTTGTTCTTGTTCCTGATTCTGTGCAAGGGTACGGGGAGGCCGATCTCTGCTGCTTCTTCCGGCTCAAAGAAGTCAACGCCAGGCTCCCAGCCTATACTCCAAATAATGGCATCAGCTGGGAGACGCCTCTGTCCCCTGTCCTCCTCGTCCACGACAATTTCTCTGCCCTCACATCTCAGCGGTGTTGCACGATAGACGGTGAGTTTGTCGGGGTTGTCCTCATGCAACGCATCGAAGAACGGATGACCCTCTACAATCAGACTGAGGTAGGTGGCGTAGAAGAACATGGACTTTCCCTTCGGCTGAATTTTCGCAGAGTTTCGACTCTTCCCGTAATGTATCTCTCTCGTGATCGCCCAGCTCATCAAATTGAGGAATCCTTGTACGATCCAGGTGCCTAAAATCCAACGTCCAGAGTGGAGAAAGCAGTACCAAAACCCGCTAGTGCTCCAAATCGACGGCGAAAAGATGGGAAACAATCTTGTGACCGCGAGCGCCAAGGGGTTGGGCTTTGCATCGGGATGAGAGATGATCAGAGGCGCGCCCTGATCTGAAGGCCGAATGATCCAGTGGACTCGCTTGTTGGAGGCGAGGAAGACTGAGCATGCCTCAACAGCTGATTTGCAGCCTCCGATCACGACCACATCTTTCACCGTGGCATCTTTGGAGATGTTCTCGTGCATGCGGCCTAGGTCGCGCGAGTGGACAGCAGTACCAGTATAAGCGGAATCAAAGATGGGGATCGGCCTAGGCTTTGAATACAGTCCCGAGGCGACTATGAGCTTGTCGCACTCGAGCACTTCTCCGGACGCCGTCTCGACAGACCATCCTGGTTGCGATGGCGCTTTTCGCTTGTAGACTTTGACGACGGTCGCGGAAAAACGAATCTTGTCGTATACATCAAACCTGCGAGCGTACGATTCCAGATACGCCTGTTCTCTGGCTGCTGGGATCAGTGAGTTCCACGGATGGTCAGCATCTACCATTGAGAAGTCGGAAAGTTCGTAGTATCCATTGGGGGCTTGGACCGTCAAGCCCGGATAATGACGCTCTGTCGTCCACACGCCGCCTGGGTTCTTGGCTTCGTCGAGGACGATCAGGTCGAGCGGTCGCTCGAGATGGTTGCAGACTTGCAAATAGGTCTTTGCGGCGACAAGGCCAGCGAGGCCAGCGCCGATGATGATGACACGTGTTGGAGCAGACATGAGTAGTGATGTTGGGGCTATGTAGAGTCGTTCTTTGTACCTCGCCCCAACGATAATATGAGATAGCCAACACAGACCTGGCTATCCTTGGACGCCTGACGTTTGCCCGGTTGTGGACCAATCTGGCCATGTGCGCTTCCGTGTCAGAAAGAGACAAATGCGATGGTGTCGAGGGTTCTTTGGGTCTTAGTTCAGCTGATGGCTTGCCCGGGAGCATCTTCACACACGCGAGCAAAGTACCAGGCTGCAATGCTGCAACAGCTTTCGGAGTCGTCACCATTGTTGAATAAGAAAGGTGAGGCTGTCAGAACGTCCGAGCCCCTCTACCCAAATCGACTGGTTGACGCTGTTTATGATTGGCATGCTGCGCACAGGCGAGGACCCCAGACGTTGCAACACTGTCGACGAATCCCGCTAGAAGACGGTCCACACAGCTGCTCGATTTTCCAAGTTTCTGCATGGTTCTTCTCAATCCGTCGTCGAACTAGCCATATTGAGGATTTTCGCGAGCTGGCCTCCTGAGTGGAGTAGGGACCTTCAGCCAACAATCCAAGTCGGCACAGGTATTCACAGCTCTTGTATGGATACGTCGTCGAACTCGATTACCTGAAACAAGCCCGGCACTCACCGTCGCGACCGAGTTAGTGATCGTCTGAGTCAAGATCCTATTCTCTCAATTAGTGGCCGGCGGGTGATCGCAAGCAAGGCAGCAAAGTGACGCCTCCTTCGAAGCGAAACAGGGATCTGGCTTCGACATAGGCCACCGAGGCGAGCGCCTACCGAGAACCATGGCCGCTTGATGCAAGGAAGATTCCTGTCAAGTAGTAAGGGTGCGGGAGATAGGGGCGAACCGTCGAATAGGTCTATTTTTGCGGACGTATCGAATCGTGAATGTAGATATGTATATATTCTAGCACTCCCTTGTTCGAGTCTCCCTACTGGGTCTGATTGGGGAGACCAGCGGCCAGATTGCCCAGGGGGCTGATGACCACGCTGGAATGCAGGAATCAAATCATTGTCAGAGCAAGGCGTTGATTGAAAGTGAGGTTGGATAAAGTGGTCCCTGATGGCGGGACCGTCACTCGATCGCACCGTTCGGTGCCACCTCTGATTGGAAACAAAACATAGGGAACTACCTCCAGCCATATTCGGAAGCTTTGCACTGCTTCAAATCCGCCGTCCTCTCTTCACCCAAAGGAAGAGGGTTGAGAAAGCCCGAAACGGTACCGATCAACATGACGGCAGCTATTTTTACAGAAGATTCCTCCTTTACATGCTTGGAGCCATGCAAACAAGATAGCAAGGGCCAACAAAAAGTAGAATTCCGCCCGCCTGTTCCCATACTTTTCCCCCGTCGGAATGCTTTTTGCTGTGAGCCAGGATTACCGGTTCTCACAAATCATAGTCGTACATCATGCAAGTCGAAAAAGCGTCCTGGTCATACAAACTCATGTATCATGAAGAAGAGAACAAGGTATAATTCATCAATGTAATGAAATGCCGTTGCCCACAAAGGAAAAAGGGTTTTCGAGTCGTAATATGTCGTAGAGTCGTGGCTGCAGAGATCACGATGCTGATACTGAGCCTGCTTCAGCTTGGGCTCTCGTTTGATTGTCGTTTGAGTCCACCACGAGGCAGGAGGTCGAGGCAGACTGAGAAGATATGTACGATCTGCTCTTCCCAGATGCCCATTTCGAAGTCGACGAGTCCATACTGTTCGAGTTGATCGCACATGCTCACCAATTCCTCTATCAAACTTGTCATCGCGTCGGCCGAGAGCACATCCACAGGTTGTCTCTTTGTTCTCAAGGCTTCTTCTGTGATTTCTTTTTGCTTTTGTCCCAGAGCCTCCCAGCAAAGGTTCAATTCTCGCCAGAAGTCAATGCGCTCCGCATGTCTCGTCTCGTCGTCGTGGTGCAGACCTGGAAACCATTAGGATCGTGTCCCATGCCACTCAGCAAAGATTGATCTTACCCAAAGCAGCCACCGAGTTGACAAGCCACCGAGAGAGCGCAAGCAGCTTCTCGCTGGCTGCTGTCACTCTGCCCGCAATGATCGCATCGAATGTGGCCCTCAGCTGCTGGTGGTAGTCTCGCAGACCCTGTTCGAGCGCTGCTTGGACACCGCTCAGTACAGCTGGAGCTTCTGGCTCCGCATGTTCCATGACAGGGAAGTCGACATGCCCCGCAGCATAAGATTGACCCATAGATGGTCGAGTCACTGCCACATGGCCATAGCTGCTCTGCTCCGGTTGAGAAGTCAGGTACTGAGCCGGCCCGGAACTCAACGTCGCTCCTGCATGCTCGCTCTGCTGCATGTATTGGGGCATCGCGAATTGGCTTGTCATCACCTCGAGTGCCGTCTGTCGCTGCTGGAAAGGGATGTTTTCGTAAAGACCCTGTGGTCCCACCGGCGGAAGCATGGTGGAAGCGCCGTACTGCGAAAACGGTTGGTGCTGTTGTTGGGACGGAGATGCCTGGACTTGTTGCTGTCTGGAGGCCTGCGACATGTATGCGGGAGAGTATTGCATCTCAACTCCTTGCATCGGGCTACTACTCTGCAAGTGGGAGCTCCCATACTGCGGTTCTTGATACCCATAGCCAGTATAGCCCGAAAGATATGGTCGCGTCATTGGAGGTCTCCCGACATCCGTTCTCGCTGGCGTTGCTGGCTGTGTAAACCTGTCGCCCGAGGGTGGGCCCATGGCATCTCCTGGTAGAGGGCGCGATGGCGCATGTGATTGGTATGGTGGTCCATACTGGGTGCGCCGACGGTCATTGCCGTCCATTTAAGGAAAGCAGACTCGTCTGTCGACGCCAGGTTGACAGAAACAGTCTTGCACCTCCTGAAGATAGTGTGCCCTGATGTGATATGGTGGACCTGGAAGGACAGCCTCCTCCTTAACCCACGGATACCTCTCCTTTCCCCCTTGCCTGAATTCGTTCCCTCATGCAACCAATACCAGGCGGACAGAGGCAGGGGGCCGATATCGCAATATCGGCAGAGAGTTTGCGCCGGTCTCGTGTGATGTTTGCCCGCACAGGCGTAGCGAAGTAAGATGGTTGAAAGAAAAGATTGACGCCGCCTCTCAAGCCGGGAAGACTTCCAACGAAAGACAACAGAAGTGCGAAAATGGTTTCGAATTGCCGCCTGCTCCAAAATACTATGTTGAATGGACCAGCGGATGGAGCTTCCTTGGTTGGATATTCGGTCGCTTGGATATTCGGTCGCTATCCCGTTCTCTCGCTTCGAGCGTCCAAGGCGCAAGTCGTTGAGTCAACCACAAATAAATAGACGGCGATTCCCGCCGCACATGGAGGCGCGAATGGTCTCAGGATATGCTCCAAGTCAACAGCCAAAAGAAAACGTCTCGCGCAACAGTTTCGTACAGGGTGGATGAGGTGTCGAAGGATAGGTGGGGGTTCAGTGGCGTCAACAGGGTGGATAGAAGGAATATATCGAAATGTCAAGACACGAACGCAAGTACATGGAGGAAAGGATCGTACGAAACAAATAAAGGAGCGTTCGGTAGCATAAGAAGAAGATCCAGGTACCTTGGAGTTGTGGAGGAATGCAATGTATACAAAAAGGCCTGAAGTGCAGCTGCCGTGGCAGGCGAAAGTGCGCACGACTCAAATCAATAATAAACACTTTAACCAAGGAGACTTGGATGGGGAATGGCGCAGATACCGCATGGCAGTAATAGATGGGTCGCTCGTTCCTGGTACGTCAAAGTTAACTCCTCCCAACGCGGCCGGTGATGTCGATTTTCAGCGAGTTCCAGCAGAGCAAGCAAGGCGTTTCTTGCCGGGTGTCAAAGAGAAAAGTCTTTTGAAGTGGGCAGCGCCACAGGAGGACAGAGATGCCCACCACGCCTGGGGGCGAATGCAAAGGGTCCGTTTTCGAAGAGGCCAGTCTGTGGGAGACCACCTCTGGGCGTCGGGTTCGAGGCAATTCCCGCCCGGTCAGTTCGCTGCTGTACTCGGTACCCAGGGCTTCAAAATCAAGCTGTCACCTCCCAGTGGACATTGGCGACACTGCCCAAGGTTCATGGATGATGAGTGATGACACCCTCGCCAGCGTCAGAATGGGATGACCCTTGGCGAAACCAGGCAAAAGAGCATCTGAATGGGCATGACGTCCCCGCCAGTGGATCTGTTCCAGGACCATTGCAAGGGGTTCGCTAAAGGCCGAAGGGCCTTCTCATCAAGCGCAAGGGAGCTGAACTAGCCACTGGTCTGACGAGGCTTGCATCTTTAGCCTGCCACTGGCACCCACCTGCCGGAGCGCCAGGCGAGATTTAGAGTGTGGCGCCCAAGGAACATCAAGCAGGGGGTCATGCAACCTGGTTGGACCTCAGTCTTTCATACCATCCGCATCACACCTGATCCTAGGCGTGAGGATTGGCTGCCCCGTCGTGGCCTGGATTGCGCACAGGCGGGAGAAGCTCCAGACGATGCTCTAGAAGAAGGCATTAACCAAGACGACAAGTCGCGAGTGCTCAACCTCAGCTGCAACGGTCTCTATCCATCGGGCCGATGAGGTGATGGCCACACTTCTTTCTGGGGCTGCTGATTGATCCTCAAGTAATTATTATAAAGGGCCCTCAGGTCCGACTCGAGGATGTGCTGTGTCACACAGGGCCAATGGGCAGCTGTACAACCGCCATTCGACAGATGGCACCGTGTGTAAGGATTCGAACAATGCTCGAATTTCGCTGTGGCTGTGTGCAGACTACTCTAACAAGTTCCCTTGACCATAACCGACTGCGATGCCTCGGTCGAGGAGGGCAAATGTGATCTCTCAAACGGATGGATCCTCCGGTGCCTTGTCGCGAAACGAGTCTTCCAGACAACGGACAGGATATCCTAAAAAAAATTAGCAATGTGTAGTACCGCTGTGGTCAGCATTACTCTGGCTTGGAAATCGTCCCAAAGGCAGTTGTCCGACATCGATTGAAACTGTCTACAGCTCAATCGAGGACCCAATTCTTTCTATTCCAACATTAACTTGTCGACAGTGTACCTGACATCCCCTCGATCTAGAGGCGTTGTCGAGCCGAGCCTCATTAGCCAGTCGGATGGCAACAGTGGAAGCATCGACCCAAAGATCTGGCGAGCTGTCAGCTAGAGCCCGTGAAGCGTGAGTAATGCGCCTGTGTCAGAGGTGGCTGCAATGCAATACCCGCGCCTAACCTGTCATATGGCTGATGAAGCCACGTCTGTTATCCATACCGAGTACGCATCCTCTCTTTCGTATCTACCTAGAGTCCATAAAATTGTTGTCTATCCCACCTGGGAATTCAGCAACAATCTCCCGGTCATGCAAACAGCACGCACCAAGCCACCCACTTATTACCGAGTACTCGTGCTCCAATTTTGTCCTCGGGGCTTGACCTGCATGCTGTATGCATCTTCGGGGACGCGACGAGGCGGCCTTGGACTCTTACGTCCAATGATATCTTTGACATAATTTCAGATGCATTATTGGCATATCCGTGCGACGGCGGCGGAGTGGGAACAAGGAGTCCTGCAGCATGCATTTGTTTCACACCTGGTTCCTTGGGTGGTTTAGGTTCCCAAAAGATCTCCGCAGCCCGACAGCAAAATCAAATTTTTTTTTTATGGAAATTGGTAAGATTGAACGCATTCTGACCTGTGGCCTTGCTACTGAACACAGCCCAAACTGGTTCAGGCACAGTGGTAGTGGTAAGTCCCGATGAGCATCTTAAACTTCCTCTGGTGGGGTTGTTTGATGTGTACCAGTAGGTAAGTATTTTTGTGCCGTATTGGAGATGAATGATCCTGGAGGGCTCGTTTAGCCGCACTAGGCTGTGGCTTAGAGGCTCACCAGGCCGCGTTTCAGTTGTCCGTTTCATGTCCATTGTGGCTCGGTCCTTGTCAACATCTACTGCGCTCGTACACAAACAGTTGGTGCGCCCGTCATGACACGAGCTGCAGCGAGGCCGTCAGGAAGGGGTTTGTTGTGCTCATACCCGGAATGCTAGAACTATGCGGTCTCATATGCGTCTGTGATCTGCGAGCTTTCGATAGTGAGTTGTCCGGCCGTTCGGCGGATTCCCCGTGGCGCTTATGCTCAAGTTCGAACACTGCCACCACTGCCCATATAGGTAGGTACTTGTAAGATTTTGGACACGCGTTTCAGGTGGAAAACAGGCCCCGACCGGCGACCGTTTTTCTGGAAGACGATCTCCGAGGCAGCCTTGGACGTTGAGCCGCCTTGATGGCTCCACTGGACCAGGGTGTAACCCATTCATTCTATTTTGCGAAGTTGCGTGCAGAGAGCACCGAGCTCGGCTTTGATGGGTAATGGCGAATCGGCATGTGCAAGTCAGTATTCCATCAGGCCGAAGTCTTGCAGAGGTATACCGGAATCTCGCTTATGGCCTCACCACGACGGTGTCGCCCGCAGGAAACTATATCACAGGCATCGCTGGGAGATCTGACATCTCGCTTGCGTGGGCGTTGAGACGGTTGACAGACCCTCTGGTGATGGTGAGATTGGCGCAGTCAGAATCAAAAGAGTAACCATCATAACGAGATGACTTGGTGCGACGCGGCATGCTGGGACCAAAAAATATCAAGTTGCCTCGTGTATCAAAATCGAGGCACGTGAACAGCACCAATGTCAATGCCATGCGGCGCCGACCACACAACTCCCTAGGTATGTCTGTGTTACTCTACTACAGGGCTGACAAGGTCTTACAATGCCGATTGAATGGTTTGGCACCCGATTCCATCACGCAGCAGGTCGAGCCATTGTTCCGTGCAATGAAAATTCAAGTCGGAATTAGATCTTATCCTCTCGAGGAGCCACGGACCACGAGATCAATGACCACGAAATTTTGAGCTCACCAACCCTTGCCATCTGCAGGTCATCTAGTCCCACAACGATCTGACCTGGATCTGGACGGGGATCCGGTATACAAGTGACATTGATACATTGTACTGTACAGAAACAAGTACCACCGGCGTAGCTCGTTTCTCACCGTTTGACCCAAGCTGGTCTCTTTCGAGCCTTGAGCCGACCAGGTTTCTTCCGTTCGACACGTCTGGGATCCGAAGTAACACAGCCGGCTGGATTAACAATTAGAGACTGAAAATGAACACAGCTGGAACAAACTTCGCTTACCTCGTCGCAAAGCTGGCTTAAGAGCTGGTTCGTGTACCAGCAGAGCCTTGGCGAGCGCCAATGTGATGGACTCGGCCTGACCAGTAACTCCCCCTCCAGAGACCAATGCGAAAACGTTGTACTTATCCATCCTTTGTGTGATCTTCAACGCCCACAAGGCGCTCTCTCGGTCGTGCGGCCGTGGGAACGCCTGTACGATACTGCGTCCATTCACCAGCACATCTCCTGTGCCTTCCACCAGATACACCTTGGCCGAAGACTCTTTCCTTCTCCCTATGCCAACAGACCTGCCGTACTCGTCGATTTTGCCAGGATTTGCCTTCTGTATCTCTTCTGAACCTGGGCGTCTGAACCGTGACAGTATTTGCTTGACTTCCTTGGGACAGTACCTGGGATGGATCTTGTTCAATCGTGTCAAAAGCACCAGCACCTTTGAGTACTTTGAGGCGGCCACCTGTTCACCAGTCGAGCTTCGGTACTGATTGAGTTTCAGCCAAGCAGGCCGCGGTATCTGGTCTGGAGGAGCTGTGGGTAGTGATGAATGCTTCTTGACAAGTGATTGTAAGAGTAAAAGGTGGTCGTTGAAGACCGGAGAGGCTGTGAAATAGGAGGGCGACCGTGGAAGGATTCGAGCCGGCACAGATGTAGAGTCATCAAGATCTATCTCGGGCGCAGCGCGGATCTGAGCCTCTGCGGCGGCAGACTTTGTCGTAGAGAATCTATGGTGCTGCACAAGAGGCTGGATCCATTGACGATAAGCTGTCAATTGGATTTTGTCGTGAAGTCGGCATTGGCGACACATCCACGAAATGGAGGAGGGGAAGGCCCGCGCTGAAGGGCGCGCCATGTTCTATAGGGGATGAATATCACCTGCTAGAACGAAGACTGCGAGAAATCATGGTTTCCTGATCGATTGTTTGGAAAGACCGAGTTGAATTGAGTTGAACCCTGAATGGAGAGGTGTTGGAGCTTGCAGTTCGGGCACGCATTGCGCCAAGCTTTTTTGCGAGCCTGCGCCGCAAAAAGCGAATCTGTGACTGACTTTCAAAATTTGTGTCGTGACTGAATTCTGATTGCTTCAGGACATTCTCCCGCCAGCAATCTTTCTTTTTCCCTTCCGAGACACACTGTACACAAATCAACATGTCGTTCGGCAAGCTCTACGGCTACAAGGTAAGCTCTGCGCCAATGTACATTCGCAGAGGGTCAAGCGTTCCTAACCTCCCCCTTAGGAAAACGCCCGCAGCACTGTCCTCCTGGCAGTCGCAAAGGAGAACAAACTGGACATTGAGCTTGTCGAGACCCTGACCCCCATAACTGATCCCGAGTACCTCAAGTTGAACCCTCTAGCACGAATTCCCACCTTCGTTGACTCCAATGGCTTCATCTTGACCGAGTCCATGGCCATTGCCATCTACTGTGAGTCTTGCCCCGCAATGCCAGGTTTTCTAGCCACTTCTCGCCCTCAAAGATGAGCCATATTATCATATTCAGTTATCCCTGTCTGAATGATTCTTGTTGACTACATTGTACTCTGAGAGACCATAGTCCTAACCCTCCTTTGTGCCCTTTATCAAAATGTGAACTTCTAGAGCCCTAACTAATGATCAATCATAGTCACCTCGCAGAACGACAAGACCACTCTGCTCGGAAAGACCAAGCAAGATTATGCTTCCATTGTGCGATGGATGTCCTTCTCCAACTGCGAAGTCCTCCCCAACCTCTCTGGCTGGTTCCGCCCTTTGATTGGCAAAGACACCTACAACAAGAAGATGGTTGATGATCATAAGAAGGCTGCTCTTGATGCTATCCATGTCCTCGAACAACACTTCCTCGCCCACACATTCTTGGTGGGGGAGCGTATCACTCTTGCAGATCTATACGTGACCTCTCAAATCTCTCGTGGTTTCCAATACGTCCTCGACAAGGAATGGCGTGCAGAGAACCCCAACACTACACGCTGGTTTGAGACTGTCACAAACCAGCCCATCTGGAAGGCCATCGTTGCCGAGCCAATCATGATTGAAGAGGCTGTGAAGTACACCCCTCCCAAGAAGGAACCAAAGCCTGCTAAGGCCCCAGCTGCTGCACCTGAGAAGAAGGCTGAGAAGAAACCCGAGAAGGAGGAAGATGAAGAGGACGAGCCCAAACCAGAGGTCAAAGCCAAACATCCTCTCGAGGCACTACCCAAGCCAACTCTCATTCTCGATGACTGGAAGAGAAAGTATTCCAATGAGGATACGCGTTCCGTGGCGCTGCCTTGGTTCTGGGAGCATTACAAGCCAGAAGAGTACTCGTTGTGGAGGATCGATTACAAGTACAACGACGAGTTGACAATGACTTTCATGTCTTCAAACCTCATCGGTAAGTCGCTCGTTGCGTGCAGAGACATGAACTGCATACCGTGGCTGACTGATTCACCAGGTGGATTCTTCAACCGCCTAGAGGCCTCCCGCAAATATCTCTTTGGCGCAGCCTCCGTGTATGGCCAGAGCAATGACTCAGTCATCCAAGGTGCCTTCATGGTCCGTGGAGAAGAAGCTTTGCCCGCGTTCGACGTTGCCCCAGACTGGGAGAGTTACGAGTTTACTAAGCTTGACCCTGGCAAGCCCGAAGACAAGGAATTCCTTGAGAACCAGTGGGCTTGGGACAAGCCAATTGAGGTCAACGGCAAGACGTACGAGTGGGCCGATGGCAAGGTCTTCAAGTAAGGCTATGCATCGATGATGCCCAACTCCAAGACGTGCTCTTGATTGAGCGGATGTGATCATGATACCGAAAATGGCAGATCAATGACATGTGGATGTTGTGCGTGATACAAATGACAAGCAAGGAAAACCAGCTTTTCGACTGGAAGGCTTGATGCGCGATTGACAAGCAGATTTAATGTTTCTTCATCTCCAAACTAGCCAAGGCAGATAGACGCGTCCATTCCCTAGTTCGCGCTTGCTTGTGCTCCGCAGGTCCCATAGAGCAGGCGACGGAACGCGAATCAAGTATATTTGCACTTCGATATCTGCCAACTTCCACATAATTTCACTCCGCCCATCTCGGATGCCTTGTATTTTCTCCTTTCGATTTTGGGGTATTTTTGTAATAGGAATTCTCGGTACATCTACAAAGCGGTTGCAGCCTCAGGAGCGAATTAAACAATAAACAATGGACGCCCCGCTCAACGTCGTCTCTCGACGAAAATCCCCCCCACCTTGGTCTAACTTCACACGTGTGTATAGACAGGAACAGGACGATGCTGGAGAGGCGACATTTGTCTCTCCGAGAGGATCGTGTCAGTTGCGCCGGAGCCTGTTGGACAAATTTACATATATTGAATATTGTCTGAAAGGAGCATGCATGGGAAGCGTCGGCCAAGGCAACATATGCACTCTCTAAAACTCATGAGTTGCGTATTCCAGACACCATCTCATGAAGTATCTTTCTCCCCATGTGGGTCATCCGCTCCCTGGTAAAGTTCGGTTCGAGGGACGCGTGTGACTTCTTGACTTTGACTTTTTCACATCCGCCGCCACTGACGTCCAGTAAGCAGTCATGTCGCTTGGTCTGCTCGTTCGGAAAATTAAACATGTTGCCCATGTCGCGGCAAATCGAAGAGCTTGGGAGAACTTTGGTGCCAGGGCGAAAGCACTGTGTACCATCCCCTGTAGTCTCATCTCCTGCCGAGTGATGAATCCTGGACGCAGTAATAGGACGGGATGTCCGGATCAGAGGTTGAAAACCCCGAGTCAATCTGATCCACTGATCTATTGTCGCGCCATTTGAGTTCATCTGTCAGCGATCAAAATGCTTCAGCCTTATCAAATGAAGCCAGCCTCGTAGCCTCATGTGACCTTCTCACAGTAAACAGTGAAGAGTCCTCCTGCTGCAGTTAGTACTTGAAATATTATTGCGCCGCACTTCTGGTTAACAAGTCCAGGGTACAGCTGTAAGAACACATCTTCCAGTTTGTTGATTAACATAATCACACCATCTGAATGCACAGCTCTGTGTCAAGTCTGTACCCTGGGTTCGGGGCCCCCTTTCCCGGCCCCCTTCCAGGCTTGAAGAGAGGGTACAATCAAGTCACACTCAACTTCAACTTCGATTGGATTGAAGCCGAGTCCCCTGATACACTGACAAGTCCAACAGCAATTTGAAACAACAATGGGCAACAGCCACTTCGGACCGAATAAAAAATACCAACCCCGAATGGGGTGAGTTTCTCTACTCACGAACCCAAATCCTACTGGGGAGCTGGTCCGAGGGTAGAGTTTTTGCACTTTTTGTGCTCTCAGATTGCTTTTGATTTTATATTTGGGTGCTGTGAGAAAGTATGTTCGTGGGGTGAGGTACAAAGCAAGAATAGATCCGCCAAGCTGTTGAAGAGAGTAAACTGCGCAAAAGCGGCAGTACTTCCGATTTCTGGGGGCACCGAGTCCGAGTTTGCGTAGAGACTTTTCAGATATAATCGACGAAAATAATCAGTTGAAATTCGTATCCAGATGAACAATGTAGCTTCTGAATAATGACAGATTTATTCTGCTTCGACGTTTCTATGCGCAAATCATGATCCAGATTCTATTGGCGTCATGGTGCTGGTTGCAATAGGACAAGAGGTTCGACTTGGTTCAAACTAAAGTTCTCGCTCGCCATCATCGTACTTCGCCCGGTCGAGCAGCTGCGGCTGCCACATCACCATCAATGTTTCGAACGCCGGTTTCTCCTCGCCGACCCTCCCACAGGCGGACCCAGAAATCAGGAGGATCCATCGGTCGTTGACCATCATGTAAGCCAGGCCAAACATCGGCGAAAAAGTAATAGACATGGCCAACAATCACACCAAGTATCTCGTCCTTAGGAATGTTGCCATGCATAAACATGTGGAAGGCCATTAAAACCCATGGAAGATAAGGCGCCGTGAAGACAAGGACACCGAGGAAGCTCAGCCGGGTATCCGGATTACGTCGTGACCAGATATATACAAGAGTGCTCGAAAGCGCGGAGCCCAGGAATGGGATAGAGGTCGTAAGCGAGCTGAGGGCAAGCAGTGACGTGCAGGCGTATAGTAGCAGCCAGGAGAAGACTGCAGGTGAGGGGCCGGAACCTTGTTCTAATAGTCGAGAGTATCGCTGAAGGAAGAAGACGTGGAAGGCTAGGTCTAGCGACGGTGGACCGAAGTATATGAACGTGGTTAACAATCGCCAGTACTGTGAAGATCAGTAGGTGTCGGATTAGTCCTGGGGGACGCTGTGCACATACCTGCGACTTATAGTAAACTGCGCGCCAAGAGTAGAACAACTGAAATGGAGTGATGACTTTGCACTGCAGCAGAATGGATGTGATGACTGTTGCGGTCGTCCAGTACCGGGTACATGGCGGCATCTCAAAGAACCATTGTTCGAGAGGAAACTGTCCCAGCTGGCCGAAGCCGTCCTCGCCTCCACCTCCAAGTATTGCAGCCATTATCCAAGGGATCAGATCAAAAAAGGGGAGGATCGTTCGGGAGAAGTCTGAGAGGAACTCCGGGCTCTGGACGATGGTGTAGATAGGAGACAGGATGGATTGAGTCAGGATCGGAGAGCGCAGATCGGAGTAATCATGGTGGAAACTGTCTGCTGGCGGAATTGGAGACAATATAGGAAGGGAAAGGTTCATGTAGTGGTAAAGAGGATAAGTTGTTAGGTGGCCTCTTCACAGGGTATGAGACACGCTCGTAAGGCAACGTAGGAGGCGAGGGTCAACCGGGGGCTTCTCTGAGGGAAGCGGAATGAGGTCTGGAATGATGTCGAACCGCGGGTGGGATGGATGGCGATGGATCAGGCAGGTAAAGCGATTCTTCGGCAAAATGCAAGCGGCTCGGCGGCTCGCTAATTGTGGGTCTCTGAGCGCGCAGAGAATGCAACTCAATGAGAGCGACGCGACTTTCATGTGCCCACCGAGGCCGCGCACCCATTCACCTTGGATCTTATGTACTTTAGTTACCGTCGAGTATTGCACGCCAGCTGCAGGCAGTAAGGCACTGATCCTCCACAAACAACCCTGTGAACCCCCGAAACCATCTGGTAATCTGCCTCCCAGCCACTCGATTCCCCGCCTTCAATAGGTCGCCCTCCATCGATCGATCCAAGCCTACCTCTCGAGCCGCGCATTCATTGATCAATTCTCCACCTTCATTGGGCAACTTTGGTGGCCTCAAGCCCGCAAGAAGTTCCAATATGGCTCAGACAAAGAATATCCAGCGGCGCTCAGGGCCTCCAACACCAAGGAGAGGACAAGCCCAACGAGTGAACCCTTCGCCTAGAACAATAGCAGGCAAGCGCCCTCGCGCGCAACGTAAGTTCCCAGATAGCATATTGACTATACGGCATCCAACGCTGACGCCAATCGACAGCTGGCGATCCAGTACCGGTGCGAAGACCCCGACGATATCGACCGGGAACGCTCGCGCTCAGAGAAATCCGAAGATACCAGCAATCAACCGAGCTCTTAATCCTAAAACTCCCTTTCGCTCGTCTCGTTCGAGAAATCGCCCTCAGCATCCTTCCATACCACGCAGCGCAAGAACTCCGGTGGCAGAGTCAAGCGATCCAGGCCCTGCAGGAAGCAAGCGAAGCATTCCTCGTGCACCTGTTCGAAGATACAAATCTGTGCGCGATACATGCAAAGCGCGTTACGATTATGCAAAAGGACATTCAATTAGCGAGGAGGATTCGAGGCGCTTGGGGCGGCTTAGGTTGATCCCACGGATTGATTCGGCATGACTTTATGATTTACAAAGAGATTAGCATTGTTCGGCGTTCTACTATCGGATATCCCAGTACGGGCAATGGAATTGGTCGCCACGGGGAACAGAGTGTGGCAGCATCCTGTATCTGGCTGAGTTTGTCCTCAGGATGAATCGGTTCTTTGATGCAGCAGGCAAATTTTGTGTTGGACCGCGGGATTTATGGTCAACTCGCGTTGGTGCCATGATCGTTTCAGAAGAGCAGATAGCCACCAGAAATGAACTTCGCTCTATCCATAATAACTTCATCAATCCTACCCAGTCACACTCGACCCAAGGACACCTTTTGTACTCGTTACGTCTCCGCTGCCCACTGCGCCCTCAACTCTCCTCTCGCAAGCTTGCCTGCAAGCCACTGCAAGCGCCTTGAAGGCGCTTTCTGCTCTGTGATGGTTATTGCTTCCGTAGACGCACTTCACATGTAAGGTCACACTGGCAGCTTGGGCAAAACTCTCGAGGCCATGCGTGAGCATTTCCGTGCTTAGATCACCGATCTTCTCTCTGGTGAATCCAAAGTCAATCACGCTGTATGGTCGATTGGAAAGGTCGATGACAGCCCACGATAGCGCTTCGTCGAGGGGTGCGTCGCCGCGACCGAAGCGGACGAGAGAAGTCCGTTTCCCTAGTGCGGCGTTGAACGCAGAGCCGACCGCCAGAAATACATCCTCGGCCGTGTGATGGTCGTCGATGATTAAGTCGCCGGTTGCTCGGATGGCTAAAGACCAACCCGCATGTTTCGCCAAAGCGTGGAGCATGTGGTCTAGAAATCCAATGCCAGTGGCTACGGCTATTTGCTGTGTGGGCGTTATCTGTGTGGCATGGAGTGATGTAGGCAAAGGAACTAGAACGTTCGGATGTGATTGTTTCTGGGCCGCCGGTATCGACGACGAGAAATGTTGGGAGGCTTCGTATGGGAGAAGTGAGCCTCCATCTAGTGAGAGCGAAACCTGAATTTTGGTCTCATTGGTGATGCGCGAGAGCGTGTGAGTGCGTCGCGGCAGTGCCACCGGGATAATTCGTTCTCTCGATCCCATGGTGACCTATTTGGATTGGAACTGTTGCAGTTGACGTCCGACTCGGAGAAGGTGTTGGCAAGAAAAGGGCTGATCCATCTGTCCAAATTTTTGGTGTTGGAGAAAACACGAGCGGAAGGTGACGCAGTCACGCAGCTGCTGCCGAGCTTCGAGCCCAGAGCTAGATCCACTCTTTGAACCTCAACTTCGACATCAATTCAATTCACAATCTCCCAGTACCGCCGTCTTCTAAAGACTTTCATACGAACTCCCATGTGAGAACTGAAGCTCAATATGGTGATCAACCCCACGTATCTGGCGCAACGGTCGCGCTCCTGTAGGTGTCCAATCCCACATTCCGGAGTTTACCTGCGAGATTACTGACCGGACGACAGCCATCAACTGGTCAGATGCACGACGGCGAGTCCTGAAATCCTATCGAGAATGGCTGAGAGCGGTACGCGAATACAATCCTGAACCTGTGGCGCTTGAGGCTTGACTGAGAGGTTGTACGCAGGGACCTGAGATCCAGCAGCTTTACTCCTTAAATATGCCCGTCTCCAGGATCCGCACGAAAGTCAGAGAAGAGTTTGAGAAGCACAGATATGTCAACAACGTACAAGCAGTCGACGTGCTACTCCAACAGAGTCATGCAGAGTTTCAAGTGGGTCAAGATTTCGCAAGAGGGTCAGTATAGCATACAGATACTGACGAGACTGGGATTCGCGCAGGAAATGTTGAACTACTGGAAGCAGTACACGCACGTCATGAAGTACTTCCGGGTAGATGAAGATGAGAATGCGAAACTGCCGAAGAATTTCATCCAGGGCTTTCTTGAGGTATGCATCAAGCAATGCCACAGCCGTTGAGCGATTTCTGTGACCTAACTCTTCTTCTCTCAGGGTCGGAACTGATGCAGAGACTCACCTCCGCGCGCCTCGGAGCAATTGTACATAGCTAGAAAGAAAGAGCAAAAAAAGCCGACACTCCAGACGCCTTTCCAATCCACCAGCTTTCTATTCCCGAAACAACCAGATTTTTGGGGGATAAAATGGTCATGAATTTGAAGCATTGAATTCATCTCGCGCCTGGGAGAATTTCTTTGATATCACTTCGCACGCATCGATCATATCTAACAGTCCCTTTCTGAGTGCGTCGACCGCTGTTGTCTCGGTGTCCTCTAGTTTGGGTCAGTCCGGGTATTCAATCCCATGAGATGTCACCTACCCCAAGTCTGTATTCGAATGTTCATTTTTGTCTCGGAGGGATGTGGAATGGTATAGCCGCAGAATTCGACGTCGGGACTGTTAACATTAGTTCATGTTATAGTCAAGTGTGCTAATGGTTTGGGGTGCCATACTTCTTGTTGACAAAATAACGCAGAGCATTACCCAGGGTGTGGTCTTCCCTTTCGACTTGGAATGATGCAGCATGTGACGAGGCACCAGGAAGCTGTAGAACGAAGCATCAGTATCGTAGGTCAAGGTTCGAGGGTTTTTCTCTCTTCCAGACAATCCCGGCCCCGGAGCAAAATTTCTCGGGACTTACCACGATCAACTTTTTCGCGCTGCCCAACCACAAATCTTCAGCGCGCACACGGTCTGCCCGCTTAGACTCCTCTTCTTCGGACATCTTGCCCCCGCTAAGAGTATTCCGAATAGTGCTTTTCTGTAAAAGCGTATCGACGGGGGAAAATGCAAGATAGAAAATCTTGGGTCTCGGAAACGATCTAGATGCCAAGATTCAGTCACCAATCAGGAATAGATCAGGCTGTATTGGATAAAACCAATGGCGCTGGTATACGAGGTACGGAGTCGGCGATTTCATGTGCCTCGGAATACTTGCCTATATCGGCTCGCAGTATGGCAGCCGCTGCCTGCGGGTTGGCAATATCACTGTTCGACGACATCAGCCTCGTCCATAACTCTTCGAAATGACAGCACGGAGTTTTCGAAAGGAAATCACTTAGCAAAAAGAACAATATTGGTGCCAGGATATGTGAGACATGCTGATACCGCTATCATCGATGCAGGTGCCACTCGAGCCTCAGCATTATAGATGAGGCAGTCAGGACGATGCAACACTCATCAACCAGATCAGACTATCGAAGATCACGACCTCTTTCTTTTGACACTGGCTAATGTGTCAACGGCACTTTTGAAAACAGGGAATCTTTTCTATGTTTTTGGTTTGTTTTGTTTTTTTAAAAAAAAGAAAAAATTATCACTCATGGGGGTATGGGGACTTGTAAGAAAGATGGCGAATTTCACGGCTGAAGTCCTCTGAACCCGATCATTCAGATAGCTCATCAGGTTGGTGAAACTGCCAAATGGGCCAATAGACTCCATGTCGATCCTCCCCCGCTCAGACCAGCCCGGGCTGTTTCTCCTGAAATCAACGTTTAAGCAACCTTTAACTCTGCCATAACGGGGATCTTGCCTCTGATCGCAAGAATAATGCCTCTCTGGATGCGGCAACCATCACTACGTTGGACAAGGCATCGTTTCTAGGGTTCCCGGGCCAGTCGACTTCCAGCTTATGTCGAGTGCTACGTTCTTCCGCGCTGAGTGGACGCTGAGGACCAAACTTGAGCCTTCATGGCTTGTGCCTGTGAGTGTCACTAGTTGCATGGATGCTCGTTCAGCCCTGGCAATGATGCTAAACTATCCAAACAAATTTCAAGCGCCTGTGTGAGAAGTCACCAAAAAGGCAGAGAAGCAGCTTGGCCAGGTCGCACTACAATCGGACACAAGCGGTTTTGGGATGCGAGATGTGTTGTGTGTGCAGCTCATTGCGAAATATCAACCAGCAGAAGGTAGGACGTAAGATTCCCCTGCATCTGCAAGAAGCCACCTCCTTCGTTACCTCTTTTCTCGATGTAGCCCTCATAGAGATGGTCCACTGGAAGACTGCTCGCGGAAGTTACCGCCACTTTCTCTCACGCTGCGACGTGCGACCTTGCGCTTGTACTTTGCTGTTAAGCTGGATACTCATCTTGCACGGTATGCTATGTCGCCTGACAAACAAATGGAAACCAAAAACAGCCGTTGACAAGAGCACTTCAACGTCGGGTCTGGCGAGTCGTTCAGCGTAAGGTTATCCAATACCTCCGACACCCACAAAGATAGGTGGGCCGAGGTGAATGATCCATCCCTGGTCATGCAAACGGTGGTTAAAGACCCGAATGCGGTGGAAGAGTACACCTTTTTTTGGCCAAAATCCTGGGTGGACAAGAATAAAACTTGGCGTAGCCAGAGCGGGCAATTTAGCCATATATACAGCAGAGAGACGAGCCGAGATTGCAAATGGGCAAACGAGAACTGGGATCCAGAAACTTTGAGAGTGCTGGATGAGTTTCTCTCGATGCAATCAGAACATGCAAGTATAACTTAGGAATTGCCTCCAACAGCAAACTTGACGCTATAGCCAAGGCTGTGGGTTACGATAGGGATGTTTGTCCTTCCGTGCAGCGATGCCTACGTGGAGAGAAGACATGCCGTACTAAGTCCAGCATTGTTTTACCTACGGCCCGCGCGGCTCTCAACTTGCTGCTTCTTTCTTCGAAATCCGATATATCTACCGCGGTAGCCTGCAGCGGTTGAGTGGAGGGAGAGATTTCTATGGGCTTTGGAAACGCAGATTCTGGAGGCATATAACGATCTTGGAGAGGCATTCAACTTCAAGGGTGATTTCTCTGCCGCGGAGACATACCTTGAGAAAGCTCCCGCTGGACAGAAATCCTAAATGAGAGAGATTGCAGGTGATTGGGAGGAAACCTACGAGGTACTGCTCGGCTTTAATCACTAGTCATCCGGTAACCATCGCGGATGATCGTCTGGATTTCACATCTAGTTTTGATTTATATGGCCACATTCCGAACCCATGATGACACATGAAGCAGACTTCATTATCTAGCAGTTGTGGACCAGGCAAGCCGCAGTTAGAATACCAAGTACGAAGTACTGTAATTTCCGTTGCATTCTCAAATAAGAGGCGCGGATCCTTCACGAGAGTCTTGCTCTTCATATCGTGAATGCGTTGTGTACGTGCCGGCGCGTTTGAACTAGGTGGATAGATTCCACTTTGATGCTGGGACAATAATAGTTGCAAGTCGACACCCAAAATGGGGATATACAGAAGATGGCGTCAGCAACTAGCGAGCGGAATGGGACAATAATGATCTTTTGTCGAAAGCGAATTAGCGAATACCTTTGAAGTGTTTGCGCCACGCGACACGCGCAAGACGCAATGAATCCACTCCTGTGTTGGCGCAAGATGCGCGATACTGTTTGATCGGGTCTGCACAAAAGTAACGTGATCCCTGTGCCCACGATTCCTAACCCGAAGCCGAGACAGGAGGCCGCCAGGCCGCCAAAGGAGTCATTAGCCTTGTCCGGGCGTTTCAAAGCATCTCGTCATTCGCCCATCTAGCTACCACGATTGGGTTTCCTCGTGGCGTCAAATAGGGCTAGTTGGAATTGGACAATTCGACACCTGAAACTAGCGAGATGTGAGACCACAAATGGGAGAAAAACATCAATTATGAAGTGGCTGGATTTCGGAAGAAAGAGGGAAGATTTTGACACAAGTCGGGTAGGACAATGATCACGGGGATCTTTTTTGCGACAACGATAAATGTGTTCCGGCTGAGGCCATGGTTTAAACAGTGCTGAGGAAGGAGGGGCACCCAAATCTTAGAGCGCACCATCAGGGTCATCGTGGTTGTGGGTGGCTGTTGTTTTTTTGTTCAGCTGCCCCAGCAGTCGAACACAGTGCCGCAACAGGATCGACCACTAGAGGCGTTTCAGGATCCTCCTGTGATTCACCTATGTAGGATATCGCTCGCTCGGCGTAATGGTCTGTTTCTGGTAAAATTACTTACCATGGGGAGTAGTCCATTCCGATAGCATCAGTGTTGGACGCCCATTACAACATTCGAGTGCTAGGTATGGGAATTCGTGGTTCTGCACGTCCTAGGCTTGGTCTGAAAGCCCTAGTCAGCCTAGGGATGCGTCTGGAAAATGCAGCCTGAGTAACCTTCGCTTCGACTGGGGGAGCTAGAAGATTTGGCAGGCCCTCTAGTACCAGTCGGATGTGGCCTACCTAGGGTAAATAGGTTTGGCGGGCGGTAAGCCGCATGTCTTTCGCTGAGTTGGGCCATGGTCCAACTGCTGGTTGGGGACTTCGATCCGACTGTAACGTGTGACATGCATTCGTCAGAGGCTGATGTTGGACCTACTGTTAGTGCTGGCCGTGTAAATCCGAACTTCCGGGTCCTCTTCTCAAGTGCCTTGGAGCCACTCGACTTTGTCTCTTCCGCGCATCGAGATGTGACACTGCGATAACGCACATGAGGGGAGAATTCGCAGCGAGAGGTTGAGGTCCGTTGTGTCCATTGCTCAAACGCGAGTTCTGTGGGGGATCTGTGCGTATCAGGACCAGTGCGACGAGCAAAAGCACAGAGGGTTCACCGAACCCATGACAACACCCAGTATTGACGAAAAGCTTCGGGATGTGAAACACGATTTGCCGCACTGTGCGCAAGACGAGAGTCCCCAGGAGCGCGAAGCAGGCCTTTAAGCTTAGTCTCTGCACAGAAGAAGGTCGCTTAGCTGTCGCATCCGAGAGGTTCCCGCGTGTGTTGGCTGACTAGATGACAAACTAGTGAAGTCCGAAACATGAGCGGGTTGGGACCGAGCCATGGGTAACAGCAGAATGGAGGGTGAATATCTCGATTTGATGATGGCGAAGTCAGAGCAAGTCGTAGGGCCGTCAGTCTGGTGAATCCCTGCCTAGGTAGGGATTCCGTTGTGCTCGGTATGCCCTTAAGCTCACACTTTTGGTGCTGCGTGTCAGATGCATGCCCCTGGAGGGGGGCCCCCATGGCGCCCATGAAACTTCTGGTTCTTAATGCCTAGCCCCGACTGGGCTTAATCGCCACAACCTTCTCAGACACATGGCAGGCACCCAAGCAGTCGGAAGAAGCAGCTCTGGCACCTAGCAGGTAAGAAACCCCAGTGCCACCGAAGCCACTGGGGGCCACTTCTCGTCATGTCCCTGGCTCGGGCGAGGGAGCCTAAGCCCCGTGCAGGCTAGAGGCTTGGATCTCATCTGTTCGAGTTCTCAATTCTGAATCCCTAGGGTGAACCCAACAACAGTCGCGAGACTCGACCAGTGTCTTGTCTCTCGTTTGCGGCTGTCCTTGGGACCCTCCTGCGCGTTCCATTTGCTCCCTTCCTGCCCTCCCTCTGGTGCTGGTGGTGCCTCCCCCTCCCTGCGCCGCCCGCCTTTTCCCATTTCCATCTTCCAATTGTCCTGCGCTCGTATCACTTCTTTTTTCCCTTTCCCTCATTCATTCATTGCCTGCATCTGCGAGGCCTGTTTTCAACACGAACTAGCCGCTCGTTGCTCGCTCATCCCGTTCCTTACCATTCCGCCTCTCACAAAACATCTCAAATCGCCTTTCGATCCTTTTCGTTGCTATCACGGTCGCTCGCTACACGCAGGGTTGTGCTCGGCTTGCTGTCAAATCGCCGCCATCTATCTCGCGCTGCTTGCTTGCGAGGCCATTCGTTTAGCGTCCAATTATTTTTGTGGCCGTTTCCCGACGCCCTGACTATCGACACAGCCGGGAAGCTCGACGCTACAAGTCTTTGATAACTAAAGCGAAAGAGCTGGATCTTTAACTGCTGTCTTTGGAAGGCTCCTTGTGCGACTCGAAGTATCTGGACCCCTTTGCTCGCAGTTTCGGACTGCCAGCCTCGTCATGTCGACTGCTGTAGCTACAGCACCAGTTGCTGCGCTCCCGCCTCTTGACCGAAATTCGAGCCCAAGAACATATCCGCCACTGGCTCCTTCGAGTCATTCGACTCCAAAGGACAGAAACTCGGACCTAGCAATGGCCTCGGAAATCAACAGCGTCATAAGTACTACTGAGAGGACGCCTTCGGACGGGAAAAGGTCCCCCAGGTCGTAAGTTCCTCTAACACCCCGAATTCTGCCCACGTTAACTGATTGTCCTTCGATCGAGAAGTAGGAGTACGGGAAATCCCAAGATTGTAGTGAAGAAAGAGCCTCCAACCTCTCCTTCGCTCCAGGCAAGCACTCGGCATCGCCCCAAAAAGTTGGATTTGAATACAAATACCACCATCTCCACCGGACTGAATTCGCGGCCTTCCGCAACACCGTTGACTGCAAGAGATGGTCTGGTCATGCATGACGTCGGTCTGGCCTGTCTGTCGCCTGGTTTCCAAACCCAAGATCCCGCCATGCGAGAACAACTAGAGCGAAGCATTTCTGTCCGTGACCAGCAACGATCAATCATCCAAGCAAGACTTCTGAAATCCGCTCGCGGGGATGCGCCAGATTCGGGAAAGAACAGTGAAGCGGCAGGCCCAACGTCCAGCAAGAGCACCGTGACCAATTCGAAGAAGAGACCCCCACCAGGTTTATCGATTGTTCCTCCTCCCGCCGAGCGATTCGCCAACGAAAGGGTCATACAGTCGGCGCCACTGAATCAGACCTTCACAGGTCGGCATGATCCCCCTCCAGCATCGCGGCAGGTCAACAATCAACCTCCCAACTTGTCGCAAAACTCTCATATTCATCACGTGCCGGCGATTCAGACTACCAACCGGTTGCCCCCTATTGCCGATGTCTTTGGGGCTAACGAGCTCCATCCAGGCCCAGGTCGACCGCCTTTTCTCCACGCAAGTTCAACTTCATCTCAAAGCCATGGGCCTCCCCTTCCATCGCCCGGCTTCCCACCCCAAACAGCTCACCCAACCTCTCAGCCTCAAGCACACAATTTCGACCGACCCAGGGAGTACCGATCTGCAGAAGAAGCTGTGCATGAGATGACCGGGGGGCGAGAGGATCTCTTGCCGAAAATAGTTCACTATGGTGGTCACCAACCTCCCACACCCCCTTCACCACATGCTGGACATAAAGACAGCCTTACGCCGCACAAATATCAACCCAGCATGCAATCCACCAGCAGACGGAGAAGCCGCAACGAGTATGAAGAGGGTAGCAGCCCACCACTGGGCCATGGCCCAGATCGAGTTCGTTATAACGGACCGTTTGGAGAAGGAAGCGATAGCCCGGCCACACAAAGAGCGAAAAAGGAGGAATTCCTGAGTTTGTGTTCGAGGGCCTGGGATCTGTTCCACTCCTGAGCTGCAGCCACCACTCGCCGTCTTTATGCCCTTGTCGATATGGAAACATCCTCACAGCTCTTCGGGGGGCGACGGCGCTTCATGGCGTAATGAGACAGTTGACTTTCTTTTGGGGATCTTGGAAAGCTTCGCTGAGGGAATATGGGAACTATTTGTGGCGCATTTTGGGGATTTCAGTCGCCTCTCGTTGAATGGACTCTCAAAACAGGGGTGACTGTGTAATGATGAACGAGGACTGGCTGGACTGGGACTATTGCTTAATACAATTACCGATTTCAGGTAACAACGAATGGGCGGAACGGTTGAATTGGGAAGATGTGGTTGGCGCCAAAAGTCTCCCAGATATCAAGGACAGGTTGATGATGATGCATTTTTTCTTGCTTATTGGGTATCGCTGGGAAGGAGGGACGAATGAGTAGTGCACAGATTCGCTAGGCTTGGAAAATGGGAAACAGTCAACTTGTAAGTTGTGACAACTGAAATCCATTCCTCTCCTTGATGTTGTTTCTTTCAGCGGCCTCCATGTTAGCACTGTAACAGAAACCTTACATCTAAGAGAGATGTCCATGTACGATGGCAGGATGACCACAGAGCCTTGCTTGAATACTAGTACTCGGCACTCCGTAGTCAATCTTTCTCCAACTCAAACTTGGAGAAAGGTCTGTAACCCCGCCATTGACCACAAGGCTGAACAGTCCTTTCTCCAACGAGAAACTCTCATACTTCCATTTATTCTCGTATATTCCCCTTGGTGCCGTCTTTAAAAACCGTGCTTTCACTTCTAAATCCTGTTCACTTGGATAGAAGGAGATATCCATTGATGTTTCGAGGGAAGTAGCCAGGGCAAGAGCAAAGATAGGTCTCCCGCCACTCCTCAGAAGTACGAGCGGAGGTTGCAGGACGCTGTTCTTTTTGGCAAAGCCATCGTCGTCTGTCGCAAGTCCAAAAGCGGTCCGTCAGGCGCAAGGCTCCTTCGAGCCCCGATCTACAAGGTTTCTCACCGGCAGAAAGAAAGTGGCTTTCCGTGCCCGTCTCGCCAGCTCACACACCGCCAGCGGCACTCATCACACCCGTAACACATACCATTATACCGCTGGCATATCGGGTTCCAAAGTCTCCTCCACCATGCGCGCCCAAGTCCTAGAGCGCTTCAACGCCCCTTATACCTTCACCACCACCCACCCTGAGCCGCCTCCACCCCAGGGACATGAACTCCTCGTTCACGTCCAGGCGGCCTCGTACTGCCACACGGACGCGGTCTTTGCGTCCGGCGCAATGCAGCAGGGCCTGCCACGCGTCGGCTCTCATGAGTTTTCCGGTGTCGTCGAAAAAATGGGTCCCGACGCGGAGAAGATAGCGGAGGCGAAAGGGCTGAAGGTCGGAAGTTTAGTAGGCGTGCCGGGGAGGGCGTTTAACGCATGTGGCCAGTGTAAGGAGTGTACGGAGAACGATGGGGACATGAAAGGGTATGGTGTCTGGTGTACACGGGCGGGGAATCTAGGCTTGACCAAGGACGGCGGGTTTCAGGAGTGGTGTCTTGTGGATGTCCGGCAGGTCGCCCGCGTCCCTGACGTGGGAAACATGCGGGCAGTGGATATTGCGCCGCTGATGTGCGCCGGAGTCACGGTGTGGAATGCGCTGGAGACCGCGGGTGTGGATGTTTCTGGCGGGAAGGAGAATGGCGAAGGCAAATACGTTGCAATTTTGGGAGCGGGCGGTGGATTAGGCCATCTGGGGGTGCAGTTTGCGGCAAGACTGGGGTGGAATGTAGTCGCCGTGGACACGACGCCCGCAATGGGGATGCTGAAGGAGGTGGTTGAAGGACTTGGGGAGGATGGCAAAAGAGTCACGACGGTGGATGTATTGAAGGAATCGGTTGACGACGCGAAGAAGCGCATCTTTGGCGAGGCTGAAAAAGGGCTGGAGGGTGAGAAGGGTTGCGACTCGTCCATCATCCTCCCTGAATCACAAGCCGCCTTTGATTTTGGAATGAGTGTGCTGAAAAACCACGGCACATGTGTCTGCGTTAGTTTCCCAAAAGATGGATGGAAATTCAAGCCCGGCGACCTGGTTTTTCGACACATCAAGCTGCTGGGCGTCTTGACTGGGAGGAATCGACAGTTGCAAGCCATGGTGGATTTTGCGGCAAAAACAGGTGTGAGGGCAAAGATCAGGACATATCCGCTGGAGAAGTTGAATGAGTTGGTCGAGGACTACCATCGCGGTGTGGGTGGAAAGTTGGTCGTGGATATGGAGATGAAGCCGTAGTTGTGGATGGTACGACTGCTTGTAGCCGTTGCTATCGCTCACGCCTTACCCTGGGCATGTCTCGCGCTTCCTTGGCCTTTTCCCTCTTCCTTTGCCTTTTCTCTGCCTTGTCCCGCGCTTTCTTGCCCAAGCTTTGCAATCTGTCCTCCTTAGCGAGCCTCTTAATATCAGCCTCCTTTAGATAGTAAGGCTTCGACTTCTGTCCAGTACGAAGCGCCTCTTTCTCTTTCTCCTTGTGTCTTTTCCGGATCTCATTCTCGCGCCGGTGGGCCTCTGCATTGCGGATCTTTGATTCCAGTGACATGACTTGTCGCTTCAAATCGGCAACGACGTCAGGATCTTTGGCCTTCTTGATTTCAGCCTTGAGCTGCAGGATTTCATCGGCCTGATATGTGGACAGAAAAGAATAATTCTTGTTCGCCTTTTCCGTAGCGTTTCGGGCCCGATTTGCGGACATGACTGCAGGGTCGAAGCGCGGATCTCGTGATTTCAAGGAAGGGGAGGGCTCAAATATGATTCTCTTGCGCGAGACTGGCTTCCGTGCTGATTCAACGGCTGGGGCATGTTTTGAAGTTCTTTTGCGTGCGTCAACCTGCGCTTCCTTGGCTCTCTTACGAGTGTCGAATGTTCCTGCTCGACTCTCTCCATCGTTATTTGATAAAGGCTCTTCCAAGCTCTCTGCGAGTTTTCGTTTCCGTGGGTTGAGATTGAACGTTTCCTGGGCTTTTGCTAAAGCACCGAAGCTGATGTCACCCAAGGATGCTTCTTCGCCTGCCTCTGATCCCGATGATAGAGCACTACCCTGAAAATTGTTAGTATGGTAGAGGAGTTCGGTGTCTATAGCTTTGTACCTCATCTTCAGACTGTGAGTCGCTCCCTAGGGCTTCACTCCCCGACGGCGTCTGGTTGCTCAAATCCTGATCAGAAACCCCCAGATCCTCATCCTCTTCGCCTCCGTGTCTCAAATGAATAGGTCGATCTAAGAGCCGTCCTGAAGCCATCATAACCGGCAATGAGGTGGTGTACCAGCTGCAATGATTCTTGACCGCAGCCCCCCACGATGGACTTTTTGGAAGAGGCGCAAAAAGTGGACGTCGGAACTCGGGAGATCGACAAGCCTAAGCCAGATAAAGTTGAAGGCGACGCCATACCCAAAGGGGCACGCGCATCCCGCTGCGCTGCAGAGTCGAAGTCTGTCTCTGCCTGTCTTTCTAACAAAACATCCTCACGATTTCATCTAACCCCCTCTCAGTTTTCTCTCGACGCATTCGAACTACGCGCATTCTGGCGCTGCGCAGAGGGGTCGCGCTCTGTTGCAGATCGCATCCAAAAGTCTGCCTGACCTCCAAACACCCACTTCACTTCCCTCCCCCACTAACTCTTCTCTCAGTGGCAGCGAAACCCTCACTCCTTCCCACCCTCTTTACACCCTCTCTCATCCTCTATCCATACGGCCAGATCGCCCAATATGGGTAAGAGTCGAGGCGCCAGATACCGGCCGAACCATGGTCAGCAGCCCGCGCCAGCGGGGGTAACTCCCCAAGACCTTCAACCATGGAACGGAGGTGCAAACGATGCCTCCATGCCGGATCGAGTTGGGCAAATCCGACAAGGTGACTACTATGACTGCTATAGCCAGGACAGAATTGACATATACAATGCAGTGGACTCATGGAGATCCTACGGAAATGACAACTCGAGCTTGAAGACTGGCACCAACTTCCAGTCTTTCTACTCATCTTACCATGGTTACGTTGGCGGCCCTCAGCACCGGATGGACCCTCTCGCCCCACAAGGAGTCAACGCTGGCTCGTCTGTATTTCAGCCCTCGCATGTCCGACCCTCTCACTATACTCCATATCAGCCTCTAAGGTCAGTCCATAATTACGCTCGATATCCCACATATCGAGTTGACAAGCTGTACAGAATATCGGATGGCACACGTGAGAGAGACATTGTGCAGCAGGCTCAAAACGTATTGCCCATGGCTCAGCCACAGACTTTATCTCGATACCAGTTTCGAGAGAGGAAGCCGGCGCAAATTACCCCATACAGCGTCGCGGCTACCGCAGGTACGCCTGTTTCGTCTGTTGAAGCTGCGAGTAAACGTGGACATGTTGGCACTGTGCCGATTACCAAGGGTTCTCAGCGCAGTAGATGGGTCAGAGACGCCACACCTCCACCCACGCCAACAGCGTCCGAGGAGTACAAGAGAAAAGCAGCACTTGCGCCAGCCATCAGAGATGCACCACAAAAACTTCTAGTTATCCTCGACCTCAATGGTACTCTCCTTGTTAGACCTAATCGTCATCGTCCCAGGAACATAATTGTCAGACCTGGTGTCACCCAGCTACTAGATTACCTATTCCAGAACCATATTGTCATGGTCTACTCTTCTACGAAGCCCGACAACTGCGCGGCCATGGTAGATCAGTTCTTCCATCCCACCCAACGGAGTGCGATGGCAGGCGTCTGGGCTAGAGATAAATTGGGCTTGAACAAAGTGCAGTACGACAGCAAAGTCCAAGTGTACAAAAAGCTCGAGCCAATCTGGGAAGACAAGAAGATCCGAAAGAAGGCGGGACCCGGTCAGAGATGGGATCAAAGTAACACTGTCCTTGTTGACGACAGCCATCTCAAAGGCTTAGGGCAACCCCATAATCTGTTGCAGATTCCGGAGTTTCTGAACAATGCACCCAGAGAAGGGGGACAAGCGCTCTTGAACTGGCAGCGGGAACAGGAGCAGATCGTTTATTCTATCCAGCAGAAGTTGGAAGAACTCAAATGGCAGGTCGATGTCTCCCGAACAATTCGAGAGTGGCAGACTGGTAAGCGACAAGCACCTGGCGTGGTCGACGAGACAGTAGATCAAAAGGCCCTTCAAGTTACTCAGAACCGTGAGCTGTCTCCTACGCCGAGTATCGCTTCTTCTGCCCCGAGTGTCGGGCAGCTTGAATCTTCAATTCCGCAGCAACTCGGAGCTCCTGAGGCTTCAACTCTATCTGACACAGAGAGCTCCGATACGTACGACCAAGGTGGAGGGAGTGGAGGGGTCAAAACGCCTGCTGAGGCCACCAATTCTCTTCTAGATGAACTGGAAAAAGAGATTGATCGCAATCTCAATCTCGATCAGGACCGGAGCCGAGGTGCAGACCAGACCATTGGTCCTGCGACCGATGTCACTACTGCCAGTAGATCGAGCGTCAAAGACCGAGATCAACGGCGAAGTGAGTCGCCGATCGATGAGAGTGTCTGGGCTGATATTCTCAGTGGACACGGAGCCGCTGCCGGTCGTGTCGGCGAAAGTGGTCAAAAGACGACGCATGCGAGAAATCCGAGCAACCGCGAAGAAAAGACACAAGGAAAAACAGCGAGCGGGGGAAAACGCCAACGCCAACGCAAGAAGAGGGGCCCCCCAAGGGAAGAAAAAGAGTCTCTGAGACATGCCCCGCCAACGCCAGAGAGTATTTGATGTCGGAAATAACGATAGGGGTCTCGAAGTGACGATGGTCGATGTCGAGCTTTTCGATCCCCCATTTTAAAGATATGTCTTGACGTCGGAGGGGTCTGAAGCTTTCAACCGAATGTGATATTGCTTTTCGCCACAGCGAGGATGGGATGCCTTGTCAGAAACCGAAAGGAAACCATACTTCATAGGGCGAAGAAGGTTATTCAAGACACCTTTGACGGAGTGCGGCCTCGGACAAAATGGCTTGATGGCTCCGACCTGTACCAGCACGGTCCTGCACCGCGCATATGCTGCGTCATTATTACCATCCTCAACAATATCAACGCACTCGTGCTTGAACCGGTTTAATAAAAAGGACGGTCGAGTCATCGTGCGATGCCAGATCGACGGATCATCCCATGACGAGTGGACTTGTGTCAATACTTAACCTGCTTGCTGGCTTGCACGCTTTTTTGTTCGGGTAGACAGCTTGAGCTGAGCGGCGTACCACCGAGCTGGACTTTGGGTCCAATTCGCACTGCTCAGTCTGCAAGATCAGAAATAAATGAGAAAAGGAGACATTACAGGAAAACTTCCATGTTGCCATGGCTATGAATGGTGTTCCCAAGTCGCAGATTCATGTGCAAAGGTAGCTATCAAAATTCATCAAGCTGCATCTAGTCGGAACCTCCAGATATCAACCCCTTTCTACCCTTGACCCCAGCTTTAGTTCCCTGTCACATGAAGATGAGCGCGTTTCTGCCGTCTACTAGGCTAGTGGAGTGCCCACCTGTCTTGTATACCGCAGTTTGGCAGACTGCGAGCGAATTCTTGTTCAGCAACCACACCTGTCCCATTACCGTCAAATACCCTTGACACCATTCGGCAGCTTCTCCCAGCCCGCCTCTGCTTCAGCCTTCTTCTGTTGTGCCTCGTTGACGAAGCCATGAATCTCCAGCGCTTGAGCCTCCAAACCCGCCGCGACGTGCATCCACATTGGTTGTCCCCATTTCTTGGTTTGAATGCTGGCAGCCCTGGCGCATTTCATGGCTTGCTCATCTACCACACCTTTGTACAGCTGGTCTTGCATGTATATGAGAGCCAAGGCCGTAGTAAGAGCGCTGCCAATTACTTTGCTTTCGTCCATAGATCTTTTTAGAAATTGCTTCTCTGCGAGTCTATTCGTAGATAGAATGGACTCAAGAAGCGAAAAATGTGCTTTGATGTATCGGTTTCCGCAATTCCGGATAGCCGATTCCAAACTCTTAGTTAGGGATGATAAGCGGCTGTGCTGCGGATGGGTTGGATTATGGATGATCAAGGCGGAATTGATCGCCGCAAGGATGGAGAAGTTGCGAGTTATATCAGAGTCTGCGTAGTAAGAGTTTAATATCTTGTTCGAGGCTTCGGGTCGAGTTGATGTGGGGGCGTGCTGTGAATCGAAACTGAGAAGAGGCGACTGATAGACCTGAAGCGCACCTTTCAGATCTCCGGTCCCTTGCAATATGACTCCTCGGAGATACAGAAGACTGTGTTTCATGTTGACTGGGAAGGCGTCGCCAATGTCCTCCGAAATTGCATGGACTTTTGCTAATGAGCTGTTTGCCGCCTCCCAAAGGCCTTTCGAGCATTGCATTGGGATGAGAAGCAACAAGAATTCGGCTTCCAGCAGCCTCTGACAGATGAACTCTCTTCTGGACTGTCGGTATCCTGTTCTGAGGGAGGGATTTCCCAAAGCTCGAACCAAAGCTACGCCGCTTTCTACAAACTTCTGAGCTTTGCCCCCGTCAGCCCCGTTCTTGTAAGCCGAACTCTCTGCTGACAACAAAAACCCCAAAGCCTCTGTTGTCTCCTTTCCCAACCACGAGAAAGGCAGATAATACTTTCCATTTCTTTCGATGACATGTCTGTTTCCATGGAGTTGCATGTCGGCTACTGCCCGCGCGGCGACTGGAACGTAGATCAAGCCATCTTCTCTCCAATTGGGATGGCTTACCGCTTGATACAAGACCTCATGCACGATCTTGCGTTTTCTTTCGGTTTGGGCAATGTCGGCTGCTCGAACGCTGCAGGCAAGGTCAACATACTCCATGAGGATGGTCAGTTGTGGGACTGCTTCGACATCTGGACTCAATTGCAGAGCCCGAGCCTTCGCCAGCGCCATCTGACTAGCTGTGACGGCTTCGTGACTTGAACTGGCTAGATGCAGCAGAGCTTCAAGCGTAGCGGCAAATGCAAGGATTGCACTGTCGGAATTTTGATGAGCTAAGTTCGTGATCTTCTCTAACTGAACGATGGCGCTGTGCATCTCGCCTGGAGCGCTGGAAGCCAACGAAAACATTGCGTGCTGGAAACGAAAGATGTACAACCAGACCGTATGACGATAGGCTTCGATGTCCTCAATTATTCTCTGGATATCTCGCAGTGCAGCTTTGGGTTTCGATTCATAAAGCACCTTGGACAAGAGAAGTTGCATCTCGTACTTCAGATCGATAAATTTGTGTCGCTCGCACAGCTCTATGGCCTTGGCCAAGACCATTTCAGCATCATCATAGTTCTCGGTCTCCGCATACAGAACCTCCGCATAGCGTAGAGAGACCTGTGCTTCTCTCAAAGGAGGCAGTTTGAAATTGGAGAGCACTGATTCAAGACAGCCAAGAGCGGTGGCTATCAGAGTGTAATATACTTCAGTCGGCGCAGGCTGCTTGCGGGCGGCTTCGAGATAGTCGTCGGCAAGGACACATAAAAGAGAATGGTACTCTGGCTCTGGTTCGTCGGGCTCGGCTGGGGAGTCTGGGAGATTGGGTGCTTTTGTGGCTCGCTGTTTGCGGGTTGCATTGATTTCAACGGCCTGGAGGACACGGGGTTTATTCTGTCGAGGCATATTTGGAGTGATTGGAGTGCTCCCGGTCGCTTCGTGCCTCTCCTTTTTCTTCGGAGAGGAGGCCGTGGTACTGGCGGATTTTGGCAGGTCAGGCGATTGAGATTGTTGTCCTAGGTATTGCTGAGGCGGCTGCGGCTCATGTTGAGATAGTTGATAGTGGTTTGGAGTGTTCTGATAGGTGGGGGACTGTTTTCGGACTTGGGATTTGGGTTGGTGGCTTACTCGAGGAGTTTGCTGGCCTTGCCGTGGGTGTGGAGAGGAGGAGTGAACGGAACGGTGAGGATTCGAGACTTGGACGGTGTCAGGAACTATTTGGGAAGGTTGCTGGCCTCGGTGTGGTTGCACGGCGGAAGACTGAATGGGATGACCAGAAGGCGAGACTAGGATGGTGTCAGGACCAGGATGGGCCAGTTGCTGTGGCTGAAACTGAGCTGGCTGTTGATAGAATGGTTTTTGGAACTGCTGCAATTGAGGTTGATAGCGCTGATCATATTCTCGGTTATGGGAGTACTGAGGGTTGTTCCGCAGGACAGGTTGAGGATGAGATGACCGGTAGTGAGACTGTGCTTGGGGATGTGGAGGTTGCTGAGATGGAGGCTGGGGGAAGGTATTGGCGTTGGGGCCGTAGAAGAAACCAGGATTGAGGTCGAAGTTGGTGTGGGTGTTATTGGTGTAGTAGGGGAAGTTGGGATCCATGGTGAAGGTGAAGCGAAGGGAAAGCGAAGATGAAGTAAAGGTGAATTAAAGGTGAAGGTAAAGGTGAAGGTAAAGGTGAAGGTAAAGGTGAAGGTAAAGGTGAAGGTAAAGGTGAAGGTAAAGGTGAAGGTAAAGGTGAAGTAAAGGTGAAGTAAAGGTGAAGTGAAGGTGAAGATGGCCGATGCGCACGAGGTGGCCGTCGTCGCCTCCCCTAATCCTCACTTTACAATCAGACAAGAACGCCGTAACAATCGTTTGGTTCATCAATTCTTCTTTCCTTCATAAATCCCATGCGCTTCTCCAGACCTCTGCCATGAGCTCAGTCTGATGATAGCAAACAGTTCTTGTCTCTCGCGCGCCTAAAGTCGGATGAATTGTGTTGAAGCCTTTATCAACCACGTCCTGCGAGACCGATCACCTTTGCATGCCTTCGTTCTTGATGTCATCGACTGCTCTCACCCAGCATATCGCAGCTCCAAAAGAGGGACAAGAGTCTAAACCACCTGGGGCGTTGGTAGAAGAGGATATGTAAGGACTGTGAAGATGAAAAAAGAAACCTGGCGAGCCACCGCAAGGGCCTCACTAGCCCTTCCTAGTCTTAGGCATGGACGAGGGAAAGTCGGCATCGTACATCCGGCCGCTTGGCTGCGCATCATCCTCCATGGACCCGGCGACGCCGCCACCCAACTGTGTCCTGCACGCACGTCAACAGACATGTGTCCCTTAAGATACCCACGGCTGTCCTCGGCCCTATTATGAGATGGAAATAGATCCGACCATTTGTCTGGACTAGAGGAACATGATCACCCACGGCATGGTGTCGTTGCTGAAGCAGGCAGAAGATTACCCATTTTTCACACTGGTCGGGTTCACTCTCGTCGCGACATTGGCTGTGTTTCCTGCTGGGAGACTCGGGATGGTCAATCCGAAATACTGGCACTCGACCAAATCCCTGGTATTGAAGACGAAAGATGGTCGATCTACCTCCTTTGCTGATCTGTGTAAATCTCTCATTCCACCATGCCGACTCAATCCGTTTCTATTCAACGGCCATCTTCAGACCATCTGGACCGTCTTGACCCGACAGTCTGTGCCTATCTACTACAAGCGAAGAATCTTTGAAAATGAAGACCCAATCTTCACTGGTCAATTCTCGGTGGATTTCGTAACGTCTCCCAACAACGATTCCGACCCGGATTTACCGTCGCGCACTACATACTTTACAGAACAGGAGTTCCGGAATATTGGCTCTCTGGACAGTCGCCCGATGCTGGTAATGCTCCATGGATTGAGCGGAGGCTCCCACGAGCTCTACCTTCGCCACGTACTGGCGCCTTTGATTGGAGAGGGAGGATGGGAGGCTTGTGTCGTCATTTCTAGAGGTTGTGCCATGACCAAAATCACCACCAGCGTGCTGTACAACGCGCGCGCGACCTGGGACATGAAGCAGACGGTCAAATGGCTGAGAAAGACCTTCCCCAATCGCCCACTCTTTGGAATGGGATTCTCTCTGGGTGCTAACATCATCACGAACGTGAGTCCTGGCTCCACCGTTACGTGCCGGTCCATTGTCCCTTCTAATCTGCTCCAGTATCTCGGTGAAGAAGGTAGTGATTGCCCCCTCAAGGCAGCCATTATTCTGTCCAACCCATGGGATCTCGCTGCTGCAAATCTAGCACTGCAGAGAACGTGGTTCCACAGAAACGCCTATTCCGCCAGCATGGGTCAGAGCATGAAGAAGCTCTTCGAGACGCATGTGGATCAGATCTCCCAGAACCCCAAAATTGACGTCGACCTCGTCCGAAAGGTCAAGTATCTTCATGAGTTCGATCGATACGTCCAAGGTCCCACATGGGGTTATCCCACCGAAGGGGCATATTACCGCGATGCATCTTCGGTTGATTCGTTATTGTCCATCAGGATTCCCTTCCTGGCAATCCATGCTGAAGATGATCCGGTCGGTTCTATGCGTTTGCTGTTGTCAAGTACAAAAGCTGATCGGGGATAGGTGACCGCTAGTGAAGCGCTGCCGCGGGAAGAAGTACAACAGACTCCGTATGGGGTGCTCTGTACCACTCCGGGCGGGGGCCATTTGAGTTGGTTCGAGCTTGGTGGCAGGCGATGGTTCGAACGAGTGGTGCGTATCCTCCTAGATTGATCGTTTGTGACGAGGCCTTTTCACTGACATTCGGGTTCACTCAGACCACAGCATTCTTCCAAAGCATGGCCAACGACATCGACTTGGACACGATTTCGAAGACGGATGGCAATGGCGCTCAACTCGAGGGTCAAATCTCTCGCGGCGAACGACAGCCGCTAAAACCGGTCTTCGAGCCGATGCGGAGAAAGATGCATGTACCAAGATTTTGAAGTTTCCCTTTGACATCGCCATGGTGTAGATACTAGACACCATAGAGAGCCAGGCATGACGTAGAAAACATAGAATCGCCTGGTGGACTCATGTCGCTCACGCAAACGAGACCCTCTTCTTCGTCTTGCTCTTGCCCTCTCCATTTCGTTCTCTTTCATTCTCCTTTTCCTGGGGTTTAGTTTTCTTGTTCCCTTTCTTCAACCCTTTCTTGACTCCTTCCAGCTCCTCTCTCTTGCTCTCTTTCCACTTCTCCATCTCCTTCCTCCTGGCCTCTCTGATCTCCTCCATCTGCCTGGCCTTGATCAACTTACTCTCGATCTGCCCCTCCTTCTCGGCATTCACCATGGCCAATATTGTGCGCATGGACTCTTCGTCGTCAATGTAGATTTTATTCTTCTTCTTCCCGGTCCCTCCTCTTCGCGAGTGGTTGGTGGGGTTTTCGGGGGCAGACACCGGGGTTATCATGTTCAAAGCCGGGAGATTGAGGTCTTTGTCGGTGTATGTCTTTTGATGGCGCTTGCTTGGCTTTGTGGCCTGTGCAGATGTCTGGGAGTGCACGCCTGGCCGCGTTTTGACCTGCTTTGGCGGTGGGCGTTTTGTGATTTTCGACTTCTTTGAAGACGGTGCTGCGGTAGCGGATTTGTGGGCTTTGGTATTTCTTTTCGTGGTTGCCTTTGAACTTGAAGCGGGTTTGGGCGCCATTTCTGGGAAGTAGCTCTCTCCCTCGACCGTAGCTGAGCTGGAATTGCGACAGACAGCATGAGAGAAGTCTCAAGGCGCTTGTTTGGGTTTTGACGCTTGTGAGAAAAGAATTGACCGACGATTTGCCGGCCCACTGCGAGGCTGCAAGACAGCAAGACAGCAAGACTGGTGCCACCGTCCGCAAAATCAACGTCATCATTGGATGGTCCAGTGCGGAGAACGGAAGCAAGAGCTTCATCGCTCACACGACCATCACCTCACCATACTCGTTTTCAGTATCTTTCTCTGTTGCCGGTACATTCGTGTCTATTTTGTGCTTCTTTCGCCCCATCTTAAAGTGTTAGATTCATTTCGTCGCGAACCAGGCTACACTCGAAGACGAAAGGCGATCTCCCCGCCAGAAGCCACTCCAAGTCCTCCGCAGACAGAGACACTCTCACTCCCCTCCCTATCTCGCACCTGAAAACAACCCACAATGCCGCCTCCCTCACACATAACCGACCCGCTCCCTCCTCCCCAACTCACCCAAGTCGCGGCGCAAGGCTTCGCCTCGGGGGCGCTACGATTCGGCACCATCAGCTTCGCATCTCACTTCCTCCTGAACCGCTACACGCCGCTGTACCGCGGGCTGACGGTGCAGTATAAGGTGTTTCTGCAGATCAGCGCGATGATACTGGGCGGGTGCATTTTCGCGGAGAAGCGCGTGGGCGAGTTCAACGAGGAGGTCAGGCGGCGGCGCAGGGCGCTGGACCGCAGTCGTCGCGCGTGGGAGGAGGAGAGGGAGATCAGGGAGATGGTGGAGCAGCGGATCGCGGCCGAGGAACGGAGTCAGAAGGGTGCGGGTCAGGACAAGAGCAATAGCGTGGGCGGGAAGTAGAGCTCTCTATCTCTACATGGCTTTGATAGGGGAGAGGAAGAGAAGTAGGGAAAGAGGAAAGGAAGGAGGGAGAGACTCTGGGTCATCTGAAGCGGATGGCTCAGTCTTCACTATCATTTTGGTACGCGAACGAAATTCCCCAATGCGACCTTGGGTCTGCACGTCAACATGACCGTCAGCATTTCTACCGAGCGAATGCGGATCAGAGACCCCCCTCCCCCTTCGCCTGCGACAATATAGGGCGACGACCTCTATCGGCCTGGTATCCCGACGGCTAAGACCAGAAAGTCGCATGAAGTTACCCTCATAATCTCCGCCCGAGTACAACAAGTATGAGTACCTCGTACTCGGGGCGCCGGTCTCGATCGGGATCATCTCAGCTCACATCCACACTCACAAAACTCCTCGTGCGCCCTTGGTCCATCCCGCGCTGAGAAATGCCCCCCGCGACGACAGGAGATGCGCGAGCAGCGACCTGTCAACGGCTGAGCCTGACTTGCACCAAGTCTGTGCCGTTCTGGACGTGATCACTCGACGGAGAACCGGGGGGCTGGGTGTTTTCTCAACTTTGTACAACATTATATATAAGGGAAGGGGGAAAAAAAAAGGAAACAAAGTAACTTTCCAGCGAGAATCCCACGTAGACTCTGGAATTTGCACACTCGCCAATCAACCAATTAATCAATCAATCAATCTATGTGTCAATCTATTTATTTATTATCTGTCTGTCTGTCTATCTGCCTGTCAACTATTCTCATCAGCTTCAACGGTGGTCGTGCTCTTCAGCATGCCCTGGCGTTCATGCTCCGAGGCTGGTGGTCCTTCCTCAGCGACGGGGCTCGGACTCTCAGTCTCGGTCTTTTGCATTACCGGCGTGTACCTCTTCCGGCGCGCGAGGAAGTAAACCGCTGCGCCCGCGATGATCGCTAGGATGGGAACGCCGAGGCCGACGGACAGGCCGATGATGAGCGGCTTGTGGTCTTCATGGCCGCCGTGGCCTCCTGCAGCAGTGGCGCTGGAGGCGCTTGATGATGTTGAAGAAGATGGCGGCGGCGGCGGCGGCGGCGGCACAAAGGAGACGGGACGACCTGTCGTTGCAGCTAGGGCTTTGGCATTGGAGCCGAAGGCGACGGTCTTAATGGGCGTCTGAGTCGTTGCAGGCCAGGTTGCCTCCGAACCAGACGGCACCGAGGTGGTCGACGTCAGGGTCGCCGTGAATGTCTTTGTTGTCTGAAGAGAGACGGGGCAGTTGATCAAGCCGGGCGATTTGCAAGCTACTCCAAACGACGTCGTCTCGGTCGTGATTGTCGCGACTGTGAGAGACAGGTCGCTTGTCACGGCCCTCGCTGTGACGAGTGCAGATGTTCCACTTGTCGAGCTGCTCCGCCCAGCCGCACAGGCAGAGCCGAGTTCGGTATACCAGATAGGAACTTGTGTCTCGGGCGTTGGTCCCCATGTAGTCTGGTCAAACGCTGCCGATGCGCCAGCGGCCGCACCGAGTGCCATGGTGAACGACTCGACGAGTGCCAGCTCGCAGTCATCATTACTGCTGTCATACGTGACGTTGGCCACGAACTCGGCAATGTTGGCAAAGACTCCTGCTTCCAAGCCGGCTGAGGCACCGAGCGTGTGGTTCGCTATTGTGACGGATGTGTCGACACCGAAGGTGATGCCGGCATGAAGACCAACTCGTAGAGCTCCTGTGAGCACAAAGCCAGCGCCCTCGACGTTCACGGGGAGGAATTCAAACATTCCACCGTCACTAGAAAGCGGCTGTATTAGTAGGAGTTGCTGTCTTTCGGTGAAATCCTTCTTACAGTGTTATGCTTTCGACAGTCTTGTTGAACATCTGCAAATCAATGCCAGCTCCATCGACCTTGATGTGCACACCGCCGCTGATGTCCACTTCTGCGGCGGCAGTCAGGATGAGGTCGACAGTAAAGAACGCGCCAATCTCGAGAGAATCGCCCAGACTGAGGCCCGCCGGGGTCTCCGATGTGTATAAATTGATCGTGTAAGTCGATTCGACCGAGAGTACAGTGTCAAGCTTCATGTAGAGATCCAGGTTGTCAAAATTGAATTGTAAACGATAGTCAAAATCTTGGAAGGTGGGAAGCTCAACATTGAAATCGATGTCTGTGTAATTGGCATTGCCGTTTACCAGATCCGACAATGCCTGCTCGGCTTCCTCGGTAATGTTCTTGACCAAGTCTATGGCGCTCTCCTCGAGTTCAGTGACATTAAAATCGAGATTGCGGGTGAGTTGACCGGTAACTCGACCGGCGATGTAGCAGGTGGAACAAATAATCTGAACACCGTATTGGGTTTCGAGGGACCCATTCCCGGCTTTGGTCGATACGTCGTCTTCTGCCTCCATAGTGCTGTTAAGCCAGTCAGACATCTCCAGACGAGTGGCTTGCTCAAGGAAATGTAGTTGTTGTCCCTACATGGCAAGTAGCACCGCTCCGTCCCAACTTTTTCCGAGGGTCTCGTCGAAAAGAATCTTTGTTTCTTCTGTTCCTGACGCAGATAGGGCCCGACGCAGTGACCGCAGGGTCTCGGCCTCTGTCAGGCCCGCAGCATTGTAAGTATGGAATATGAGGTCTGAGTCTGGATACGCAGAGCTTAAAACAAGGTTGAGTGCCCATACAATAACCGCTAGATAATGATAGATCGACATTTCGCAAGATACAGGTCGCAAGGCTCAGAACCTCCTCTGGGTTCGTCCGGGAGTAGCATATGTGAACAGTCAAAGACCTGAGCAGACTCTGCAATGGTCGACTTTGTTATAGTGGGCAGCTCGATGTCTCAGCCTCTGGAAGGCGCTACCCTTGTATATCACGCCGCGGGGCTTTGCCGGAAACCAGAGCAGTCTTGAAGTTGGGAGGGACAGCGCCGCATTTTGGCCCCCAAATTGCTTCAAGCATACATATGCAGGTGGCAGGTTGGCGTTCTTTCAATCCCTAGTGTGAGAAATTGAAGCAGCCACAGGTACAAGTGGAGGAGACAGCCACTCCAAGTAGTGATGCAACGTGGAGTGTGCACAACAGGGAGAGGGACCCTCAGCCCGATATCAGTTCTCGCGTGCCATGTTAATTTGCCATAACAAGCTGAAATGACGCGCACAACGGAGAGGACATCTGCAGTGCGTAGTGAGGTGTCGAGGCCATGGCAGTCCCACGCGGTCAAGCAATCTGCAGACACATTCGAGAGCTGCCACTTCGGCATCGACCGCAGCGGCCAGGTGTGGACAAGACGGACAAAGTTCGGCTGTGCCCAGCAACTATTGTTGATGTCTTCAGATCATCTCGAATGGGATGCATCCAGTACATGGCTCACCTGAGGTCCGAAGCTAGGGCTTGGAACTGTGGTGCAGTAGCAGGCAGCTGGTCGCGACTGCTAGAGGCGAGTAGAGAGGCGAGTAGTTCTTTTGTTCAATGGCAGAAGGCTGTCTATGTCGCTATTCCTGCGCGTGTCCTCGCTAAGCCGCATACGGGGTAGTTGAATCCGAAACTGAACATGGGTGACATAATAGCCTCCTTTGAAAACGTGGATGGGGCTAAGCCTGGGGGCTGGAGAGGAGGATACCTAATAGAATTGTTACATGGTAGAACAAGAGGACATGGGGACCTTTGCCTATCTCGAGTTAGCATTGATACCAGGTCGTCTGAGCGTAGTCTGAGCCACTGCCGCAAAGGTCAGTTGCTCGATGACAAAGCCAGATATTTCACTGGGTATGTAGATGGCGGAGGGGAGACCAACGCGACAGTAAGGCGACATGCAAGTAAACAGAAGTGGTCAAACAGCCCCACGACAGTCTTTAATGCTTTACCTGTTGCAGCGTCTGTGTGAACTCGGGACGAGGTATACTTGTCAGGCGCCCCCCGGGGTATCGAGCAGTTGGCGCCCAATTTGCCCCGCAGCATTGAGAAGAAGGCGAGTTCGACCGCTGTCTGGGTGCCAGCTTTACAGAGACTGTGTTTGCCGCAGTCGTCGGCAAACTTGGGACGCAGCTTAGCCTCACTAGCCTCGGACATATGCCGACTCGTCGTGCATAAAAATATACCGCATTGATACAGAGAGCTGCTGGTCTCAACTATCGCCCGCCTGGGAGAGCCGTATGACAAGAGGCGATCCACTGAGGGAGTGGGTGCACATAATATATGTTCATGCATAATATGTTCGACAAAGCCGAGAGAATGCTCAACTATCTCGTATATACATCCCATTATCCTGGATCTCCATCCTGTATGGTAGACTGTTCTCTCCTTCCCAGTGTTCACCCACTTTTCCAAAAGAAAAAAAAAGGGTCTTATTACAATATCGTAAAGTCTGCCATCTATCACCCTGGCCTTGTCCAAAAGCAGAAAGAACAGGACACACCAGGTGAAGGCTAATGAATGCGTCATGGCGAATCTCATGTCCAATATCCGAAACTCGCTGTCCGCCGCATGCAGCCGTCCGTTTGACCATCTCAAAATATAGACAGCCCTTTTTCTTTCTCGCCTGAACGCCTTCGCTCGCAAAGTTCCACGCAGTTGTATGCCAACCAATGATCGGCCGTATGGCTTCGTTGGGTTCCCAAAGACTGTGCTCCAGAAGCCGAATGGTGCAGTTTCGCGCGTAGAGGATGTTGACTCGCGTTCACATCCACGACTGCAACAGGTCATGCATCATGCTGCGCGACCAACTCATATGTTTGCTTCTTCGATCCCAATCCACCAGCCCACATCCGCCAAAGGGGCATCTTCGCAGCAACAGGGAATCTGAACGCAACAACTCGCGGACTGCCCCTAGCAGTTCTCTTCCTCGCACTCCAAATGAGCAGCCTCGAGTAGATGAACCACGTCACAAAGCCGACGGTGAGGACGAGGAGGAATCCCAGCACCGTCAGCAACATCCAATTCTTGCCCATCCAGAAGATCAACCTGGCGTCTTTGCCGTGCCAGCTTGAGCCTTTGTAAGTCTCGAAAAACGACCACGAATGCTTGTTATACTCGTCCGGCATGAGCACTCTGACCCTGCCGATCCAAGTCTGAGGGTCGAGGTGAGCGTGTTCACCCATCCACTTCTTCCAAATCACACTCAGGAACAGCGGGCCGGTGGAGGCCATGATGGTGATGTACGGTAGGATCCATGACTTGTTGGCACCCTGAAGGGACTCCATGACTCTCAAGAAGAAAGGATGCTGCGGAATCGAGCCCATGACGTCGTTACTGATCCCTGTCGGGACGGTCCTCCGCACAAAGGCCGTGTAAGACAACAGCGGGTCAAGCCTCCTCTTGCAACCGTCGTCCAGGTCAATGTACACGCCGCCATAGTGTGCCAGCACAAAATATCGAATCGCATCGGCGCGTTGAATGTTGTGTCTATACCCGACAAACGTCGATAGAAACCACGGATACTCCTTGGCAATGAAGTCGTGAGATTTTCGGTCCGTCCACAATATGTACTCGTAGTCCGGATGTAGATCTATACACGATTTCTGAGCCGGAACCCAGTGGGCAGGGATGGATTCGTTGATGTATGTCTGATGAATGATCTTGGGGATCAAGTGCGGACGGTTTTCGAGGAGCGTAGAGTTGGGAGCGGGCAGTTCCGATCTGTGGATGGCATCCCGAGACGCGTCTTCAATGAGCAAAGAGAGCAGGGTCGAGACCGAGTGTAAGAGGAGGGTCAACACTATGACGGCGACAAGGAGGAACACCAGTAGACTGCGCCGCATCTTGACCAGGCCCGATGAGGAGGACGGGGGGCGAGATAGGACCGTCGTTAGCAGTCTCATCCAAGTCGCGCCAGGGCCGGGTGCTTGGTTGAGAATATGATCTGCTAGAGGAGGCACACGACACTCTGCGTGTCTGTCAAAGGTTCTCCCCGTGGGTAGAGGCCGTGGCAGCTTTAAGGAGTGCAGAGCTCTGGGCGGCGGAGCAGCATTGTTCGCCCGCAGGCGTTATCGGGGACGGAGGTCAAGGTCGGGGTGGGAGTTCAAGTACACAATTCTAGGGGGTTTGTCAAGGAGAGACTATGGAGCAAGGAGTGAACCGTAGGCCTAGCGTACGATGATGTCGACCAAGGAAATAAAACGAGAGAAAAGAAGTTGGCTTTGTACGGTGCTCAAGAGGGAGGGAGGGAGAGAAGTGAGAGGGAAATTCTTCTTGCGGCGGCGTGCCTGTTGCAGGCAAAGCGCAGGGATCATGCGTATACGAGCCAATCGAGCTTCATCTCCCCAAGGCGGAGATTGTGGCAGTGCCTGCAGCATCCCTCTCTCGATCAATCACCTCGTCGCTATGACACCCTCACACGCAATGCTCGTATGTCCTCGGTATGTACACTCATCACTTTTTCTCCCATCATGATGGCCACCATAAGCACACGTCCCTAATCAAGCCGATCCTGAGTGTCTTCTGCCTGCGCCCCCGAGCGATATAACGGCGACCGACTCGCTTCTCACCCCTTCGTACTCCGTATACCAGAGATTCCCCCGAAGCCATCTAACGGCTATTCGAGCAGCCTAGTGCGGATCTCGGATTGCTCCTGCTCCAATACGCATTCCCACGTTCCTCGTCTCGCACAGATCGCACCAACCACCACTCTCCTCGGTCCATTGGTGTGCACACCGAGTACATAGGTCTGCAAACTCGCTGTCAACGCCCGCTGTGACGGACCCTGAGCTTTGGCTATGGAAAAAGAGTGTACGTACAAGTCCTCCGTAAAGGGATGGAAACCCGTGATCAAACAGCAGGACAGGCTGAGGACTACCCTTGCTTCCGCCCACCCCGCGCCGCGCCAAATCTCCTTCTCAACTGGTACGGAGTAACAAAGAGGCCTTAAAGTGCTGACTCCCGGATGATTAACATGCACTCATCTCAAAACAGAATCTCTTTCGATTCGCCGGGTGCCCGAGAATGGAATATCAAGAAAGGTTTAGTACTCACATTCTTCTTCACGCTCGGAGAAGAGATTTTGATTATTTTGTTGCACAATGGCTCGCAAGCGAATACGCCCGCGGCCGTAAGGCTCGTCAGTACGCACTTCAGACAGTCATCTTGGGAGATTGGCCCGAAGACTCGGTTGTGCGTCAGGCATCGCTTTGTACAGAAACGGTATCAGGCTGCGGTCCCCACCCAATCTTCAGGCGGTTGGTCAGCTCTCACAACATGTTTGTGCTGCATGATTTGCAGGTTCAGGTGGCATTCCAAGTTGCCCCTGAGGCCAGTGGGCCTTGTGAGGCTGAGGCTGACCCCTTTCTCGTGGCTTTTTGGTGGCCAAATACCGAATATTTTGGGAAATGCCCCTTTCTCCCAAACCCGAACAAATCCGCATAATGTTTATACAACCAATATGCAACAGACATTATCATTGCGCGGGGTTTGTGCCCGGTCCCGTCCTTCGTCATTCATTGTACTCCTTTAGCTATGATATGCGCCACTGCTTTGCGTCTTCCCCCCTCCCTCCCTCCCCGAGAAATCAATATGCTAACCCCAAAGCAAAATTGGTGGGTATCACGAGAAAAATAAAAACATTATCATCAATGAGCCTCCAGCCTCGAGCTTCCCGGAGCCTCTGTCTGTACAGGCAGGTCACCCTCTAATCTTTTGTCTTGGTGGGATCCGGCTTTCCCCGACTCAAGGGGCATCAGTCCTCTGGCATTTGGAATATCATCTGGCTGTTACTGTCTCTTCCCAGTTTCTCATCAATGTAGTCCAAGGCATCTGGGTGTGCTGCCGTCGGCGTTCTGTCGAGCTTGACGCGCTGCAAAATCTGCGCTATCGAAGAGTCTCCCGTTGCCGTGGTTTGGCGGCTGTCCTCGTCACCTGCACCGTCTTCCCATGGCACACCCTGTGCGCGACAATAATTGCGAAACAGGTATTTTTGCATCCTGGACACTTGTATATTCCACTTTTCGTCCAAGGTGCTCATCACTGCCGCCACGTCTTGATTGGTAAATGAGGCTGTGGAAGACATGGAGCTACTGTGCCGATGTCCGTGTCCTTTCCCATGTGGTTTCCCAGTCAAGGTTCCGGCAAAGGCTTTCTTAATCGCCCCGCCACCACTCTTGGGAACCTTGGGACTGTCCGCACGTTCCATTGTCTCGATCTCGCGGCGAACTTTGTCCATCGACCTCGCCCTGTCATGGTCCATGGTCGACATGTACAGCAACGTGTGATTCTTCTCGAGTGCATTGACAAGCGCCGTGAAGCTTTGGAGGTTGATGTCGTTGTGCTCGCAATGAATTTCCACCAACGAGTCGTTCCTCTCTAGCACCTCAGCTAACGTGTTTGCCCCTTGCAGACCCAGCGCCTGATATTCGATGCGCAGGAGCTTCAACGAAGTGTTCTTTTCCAACCCTCTCAGAGCAATATTGAGGCCGATGCCGAACCTGGTGGTGTCCAAATGCGCATGTTCGCCGCTGATGTCAAGCTCCTCCAAGGTCCGGTTTGTGGCAAACATCTCCTTCAGCGCCTCACAGGTTTCAACGCTGGCATCGTATGGGAGGGATGCACGTGATATGTCCAAACTTCGTAACGTCGTATTTACTTTCAGAGCGTTGATCAATTCGCGAAAGTGGTTTTCTTTCTCAAAATCCATCATTCGCAAGCTCAGCGAGGATGGCCCACAGTTTTGAGCAATAGTCCTGAACAGCACGGTGTTGCCTGTCTTTAGCCGGTTCTCGTTGGCGCTTACGTGCATCATTCTGGTCTGCATGTCGTCACGAGTCATGGAACGGAAGAAGGTCGCAAGATCATATCCCGTCAAGCCACATTGATTGACGTGTAGCTCTCGGAGGATATCGGACTTTGGTGTTGCCAGATAAGTAGATATCGAGTCTACTGTCTGTTCATTGAGAGTGGTTTGTGACAAATATAAGGCCTCGAGTCTCCAGGCCAAAAGCACCTCGGGCGGAAGTAAAGGCTCTGAACCAGCCGTCTTCTGCACTCGAGTAAGATTCAAGCGCCGAATTCGAGTAAAAGCGCCCATGCCACGCTGAAATAGCTCCGGACTAAAGCGACCTTGCGCCCCTGATATGTCAATGACCTCGACAGTGCTTTCCTGGACAGCCAAAGCGGACAAAAGCACGTCAATGTCGTGGACTGAGAGGCCACACTCGCCAATTTCAAGGGCTCTAAGATGGCATTTTCTTTCCGAGGCTGCGTCAACGAGGTAGTTCAGGTCCGAATCTGCTAGTCGCAGGCCTGTAAGCACAATCCAATCGACATTCGTCAAGGACCTCTTGCACAGTGGCGTAAGGGCCTCCAGAATTCCACAATCCAAGGTCTCCCCATCTCCCGCCAGCGTCTGATGAGGAATTGTATGCGAAAAGTCTAGCCGTCTCAATCGCCGGCTTTTCAACGCCAATACTCTGATCTCCTGAGACAGAACGGGCAGATCTTGGTGGCCAGCGATATTGGTAGGATTTCCAGACCGTGTGAACAGACTATCCAAGTCCGATCCGAACCCGTCGTAATAGAGACGTAGCGGTAACAGATTGATTCGGGCGAAGGAAATTGATGAGAAGGACTCATTGTAGCGTAAGGCTCGAAACACAGCAAGTAATTCCAAGGCGGAATAAGTGGTACCGTTTGATGGTGGCAGCAATTGAAAGCGTGGTGCATCTTCACAATCATAGTCCACAGAATAACAGATACGAGATGTGTCAACGTCATAACCTGCACAGTACGCAATCAATGTCCGATCAAAGCAATCATGATCCTCTTTTGGAAAATTCGGTGGGATCATCTGATCGTCGATTTCAGGAGGGACGTCGAAGATAAAAGGCTGCCTAAGCCATTCGGGTCGTAGGTATTCCGAAGCAGATCTCAGCCAGAGTGCGATTTCACCACCGGAACACGAAGCTAGTTGTACCATGCACGGATTTGCCATAGGTGGTTTGAAGGTCAATTGAAACGCGTCGTCGTCCGCCACGACCCTGATCGAAGTCAAATTGACGATGGCATAGCAAGTCATGCCGTCCAGCTCGCTGAGAGACGTGCTCGACGATCGTGTGGAAGATTTCTGAAGAGGCACCAGGTGGATTTTGTGCAAGCCAATCACGAGGTAACAGGTTGTTGAGGACCCCAGTCTGGTCAGATCTTCAGCTGATGCCCTTCCTGTTGACTTGTTGATAAACCGTTGAACAACTTTAAAGATATGAAAATGTTCAGGATCATAGTCTCTCTCCCGTTCCAAGACACGCGCAAGATGCTCTACTGTTCGATCTTGGATCTGCTGCTGGACTAGAGACCTCGCCTGATTACAAGCTGAACGAATGGCAGCAATCCACAGCTCGGCTTCGCGCATCTCGTTCAACTGTAACTGCATGGCGGACGCTCTTCTTGCGCGTTCATCAAAGTATGCCACTTCCACCACGGGAGAGGGCCGTCCATCGTCGATTTTGTACACCGCCACCACCTGCTCGAGTGGGACGCCTGAGGTGATGTCCGAATACGTTGACATTTGGAGTTCTTGATAGGAACTCACAGACGAAGTTCTCGGGGTGTGCCCCTTGTTGAGGCTGTTGGGGATGCTAGGAAACATTTCAGCGGCTTTGATTTGGCTCCTGAATCGAATGAGGTGTGACTCGGTCAGGACCATGAACTGAGTCCGTTTCCTAAACATGTTGCTTCCACCTGCTTGCACTTCGCCATATTGGAGGACTTTGCTACCCAAGAGGCCCTTCACATTCATGTCGGATTCTTCCTGGAGAGATGAGGCTTTTGAGTCGGACCTCGTTAGAGCAAGCTTTTCTTCTTCATCGAGGGAATGTAACGAGCGCAAGGATCCAAACACCGAGGTTCGATTGGCTTTCTGTAACGTCCTGGGGCGAGGTTTGGGACTGGCTGGATCGGAGTCCACAGGACTGGGCAGGTAGTCACTGGAACGCTTCTCGAGCAACGGGCTTGCGGGTATTTGTATCGTGGGACTGTGATCCGCCTTTTGGCGGAAAATGCTCAGGCTTTTCCTTCTGCGTTTGTCTGCCATTTTGAATAAAGGTGGAAACAGACAGAGGCGGCCAATCGCTCGCCCCAAGCAAACACTGCACGACGCAGTTGGTGTCGAAGTCTGTCAGGGCTCAGGAAAAACTCATGGATCTCTCAAGGTACACATGTTCACAGGGACCGAGCACTTCCCCCCTTGCCAACCCGCCATTCAGTGTGCCCACCTCCTCTTTTCAGCGAGATCCTGTCGGCGTCCAGGACATGGCCGCAAACAGTGTTAAGCGCAGCATGTGACCTGGCCTTCCGAAGGAGGAGCAAAGGCAGATTGGGGAAGAGGTACTGTTTGTCGGACTGTGTTTCGTGTCTGGAACTTGGTGATGCTCGGCGAGCGATATATTTGAAGTGACAAGGTCAAGTTTGGGAGCTCATAGGACGCAGCAGGAGCGGAACTAGATTGACAGGTAGTACAAAGTATTCGGTCCAAGAGGACGATCATAAGATTGTGACGGTTGGGGGGCAGCTGGGAGATTCAACAGTGTACTCTGCAGAAGCAGAGAAATCCTGTCTGGTGATGGACCGGTCAATGCAGCACTCAGCAGTCAGAACCAAGGAATATTAAAAATGGACCAGGCGGTGGATCGGCAGTCGGACGTAATGGTTACTTCAATAACGGCTCGGTTGTTGACTGATAGACTCGTGGGTGACTCGGAGGGCTTGCGAGGCGGGTCAAACATCCACGGACGAACTGGTGGATGAGACGATGAGACTGGTGGACGCGCACATGGACTTGATAACACGGACTTTGGTCAGTCCACTCTGTCCACTCACATGCAGCGTGGAGGGACAGTTCCTACCTGCCTAGCTTCCTAGGTTTGCCAGGTATCCATCAAGCGCTCTCGCCATGCAGGGCTCTGGTCGGCACCTGGCGATCGAATGGCCGTGGCGGTGGTGGGAGGCTTGGAGGGTGGGATAAACAGGATAGACCAAGGATAATTTGGTAGAGTAGCTAGCGACCAACAAGGTAGGAGCAGAGATGCGCCGCGATTGGCGAGCACAGCCCGGAGCCCATCGAGCAACCTAAGTTCTGCTGCATTGCGCTGATGGCTTGAGATGGAGATTGCCGGACCACGCCACAGCGGCAATTCATCCAGGGTCCCGTCAGCCTTGGGACTCCTGGGCCCCCTTTTCTGCATTCTATCGTCGACAGCAGGTGCGGCGAAGAGGTCTCAGGAATGGGGCGGCTTTCGACATGAAGTGATGGACGGAGACTGGAAAGGAAGAATATAAAAGTATGACGGTTCCCCCTTTTTGTGCTGCGTGACTAACATCATTGTTGCTTAGAAGATCGATTCGCGGTCTTTCATGAGACATGTCTCTCGTCTATTCCCCATGTACTTGTATTACAACATAATCAATCCACACGCTCGCGCTGCCCAAAGGGGGGATTGCTTTTTGTAGTATACAGATAGATTATATATCATCGTTCATCCCCGTAAAGTACAACCCGTTTGCGTTGAGCATCAAGTTCGTCCAAATGACGCCGCCATTGTGCTCCGCTGCGACTCATCGATATCAGACGTCGAATATAGAAACTAGCTGCTTCGTCCGCATCCTGTGGGGCTTCCAGCGTAGCCTTGCGTCGGTTCTTGCACAATGTGTAATGCCGCCGGGCTTCGTGGTCGGATAGCGGCTTTAGTGTATACTGCAGCTTCCAGGTATCTCCTTCCTTCAGGTTTCCAGGTCGGACGACAGGCAATCCATTAACCAAATTCCGAATGTTCAGCTTCCAGGCCGATAATGGTTTCCGCATGGGAGGTTCCGCAACCGACCCATCGATATCGGGAGGATGACAATCTGACGCCCCTTGGCCTGGCTTCCCCCCTGACTGAGAAACACTACCTGCAATCGTTTTTGATCCCAAAGCCTCACTGATATTCATGCCTAAGATGCTGTCCAGGAATGCAACATTCGCGGCGTTCGAGCCATGAGATGGACCTGGGTTTGGATTCGACGCAGAGGGCGGTTTCACCGAGGCGTCGGATTCGTTGGCAGTTTCGGCGTCGTCAGGTTTGGCTTCAAGCTCAATCTCATCCTCATCCTGAGCGCCCTCGGGCCCTTGCGTCCGTCGTGGATTAAAGAGACGCTCCTCGAATGCTCGGATTTCTTCCTTTTTCAAATTTTGGATCTCAACAATCTCTTCCTCCGTAACTGGCTCCGCAAAAATGTACATGTAGGGAGGGGAGGCAGCCGTAGCCTCTCTGGCCTCAAAATGGAACCGAAGCGATTGACCTGGGTGCTTCATTGTCGCTTCGTTGAAAATGTCGTTCAAGAGCTGAATGCTGAGCGAGAATTCTTGGTCCCCCAGAATTCGGTTCGTCTGGCCGTGCAGCGCCAGATCAAGTTCCGAAACAGGTACGTATTGAAATCCAAACAGCCGTTCGGTATTATGGTACGCGACGAAGATGCCGTCCATGCGGCCCATCCGAACCTGGAGGGAGTATTTGAGAAAAGCAGATCTCATCATGTCGTAGTACTCTCGCTCATACGATTCCCATGTGCCGAACCTCTGTTTAATCTGATAGCCCGCACCTACTTCATGGTTGTGGACCATCATTCGGACAGCTGCTACCGCTCGAGTCTTGAGGTCAAACATGCCTGTTCCCGGCAGGCGAGGATCGTGTGCGTCGAGTTGAGAACGCAAGAGGAACTCGCCCAGCCCTGAATAGTGATATACCTCGGGCTCGGTGGTGGGCAACTGTGCATCTTTGGCCGCGTCCGTAGTCCTTCTATATCGCTCGAATTCATCCTTGTCGAGCGTCAGGAGCTTCTCCATAGAGCGGCCAAGACTCATGAGGATATTTGCAGAATCAAATTCTTTGTCTGCGTCCACGGCATATACACCATCTTTGTGCCGGAGAAATATGGCCGTGGGGCCTCTCTGCAGCCTGGTGAAGTGCACACCATCATCCTTAAAGCCTCGGGTCAAATTCTCCAAGTTGAGATTCCGAAAGGCCGAAAGAAGGAAATGGAAATGGGACAGGACTCCCGACATACTTGAAGTGGAACCGATATATCGCTTTGTGTGCTTCAAGGCCACTTCTCGAAGATGACTATCCTCAGAAGAAGTGATGTATTTATTCAATGCGTCGTAATTGAACTCGGACGCCGGCATAAGGGTTCCGAGATACGGATCAAAGTTCCATACTCTTGACCGTGGATCCTGTAATTGATAGACGCCCGGATTGAACAGCACACGCGACAAATCGTGGCTCAGCCTGGGCACATTTGTGGGCTCAGCTGTCAACGGTACCAGTGAGAACGTATCGCCCTTCACCTCTCGCACATTGTCCCCCTTCATGTCGGCAATTTTTGCCTTGTCCTTTTCTCGTGGTACAAGGTCATGTTTCTGGATAGTCTCTTGTTTTACTTTAGGTGCGATTTTCGCTGCACGGATTGTTTCCTCGCTATGGTCCTTGGCTGCAGGGGCAATTTCTTTTGGAGAGCTCAGTAGCTCTTTCGGAGTATCAATAATGAGGGCATGAGGTTCTGGAGCCATTGCGCCTTTTGGCTTTTCTGGTACTGGAGAGGCTTCTGCATGTTGACCAACACCATCTGAAACTCCACCACCATTCAGAAATCCTAGCGCAGTCAATATTCTCGCAGCCTCTTCGGAAAGAGGCTTCTTCCCGCTTTTAAAGGGCATGATAACCCCGAGATCACTGTCCACCTCTTCGTAGGAGTGTCCAGGGTATGCTGACCGAAGCTTCGATGCACCACGTTTGAACCCCTTCATTTTGCTCTTGAGGTTCAACCCGTCCAGCACCTGGTCTATGGTCAAGTCCTGGGTCCTCGATGCAACCTCTGGTATCAGTTTTGAAGCAACATGGCGCATTTTCGCCCTGAACATTGACAAAGCATAGAGCTCATCTTTCTGAGCTGCTGTCAACTTCAGAACACGATCTGCTCGTGACAGCAGCCGCGCGGCTACAGGCGCCTCCGCCGACAGGTCTTCCACCCCCTTTTTTTGAGCCAACTCTTTCCGGCCGCCATGGAGTTTCTTGCCTTTGGCATCCTCGCTATTCCCTTGTATAGACGTGTCATTTTTCTCTAAGCCTCCTGGTGCTATTTTCCGTGCACGGGGACGGTTCCGGAGATGTTGAACTCTGCTGGAGCAGAATGGTCGTGGACTTCGACCAGGTGAGATCTTGAAGGTAATTCTTGCGCCAATCCAGGCACTGCAGTTGATTTGACATGGTGGACATGTGTGATACCTCACCGAGCGAGGCAGCATGTGAAAAATGTTCCAGCGAGAAGATGGAGAGATGACGGTGGGTTCCCCTTTTCTAAAGCGTCGATCTCTGCCGGTGAGATAATTCAGCCAGCGAAGGATACAAAAAAGCCAAAGAACCGAACCGAGTCTATGTGAGATTGTTGGTGAAAGAATTAACAGCCGAAGTAAATGCTCAATTGCATGCCTGGGTTGCACTTTTTTCCCGGCGAGGCACGAATCGACCCTCTTAGAATGCTCCTCCGTAGTATCCTAAGTACGGTGGAGCACACGCGTATGGTTTGGACTCCCATCAGTACATGGCCTCGTTGACTCGCCTTCGTTCTAAGTTCCTGAGAGCACCAGGAGTGCATGGCCGCCCTCCGTGTATTTCAGTCAAACAAACACAAATGCACTGGGTTGTTATTAAATTGAATGGAGACTAACAAGACCCACGCCCGGATTGCTATCAACAAACTTTTGTTGTCTATTTTATCTACCCTTCTCCCGCCCATCTCCACCAACACACTTTCAAGACACGTTCCGGTCTTCACCAAGGCAAAATTGTGCCGTCGATATTGAAGAACTTAGCACCGTCAACGGTAGTCAGTCTGTCGACTATCTGCATGATTTTCTGCACTGATTCAGTTGTTGGCATGGCACCGGGGCCTGCTGTCCTGCCCATGTCGGTATCGACCCAACCTGGATGAATTGCCACCACAGTAAATCCATCTTCGTGGAGCTCGTTGTGGAATTGAACAGCCAACATGTTACCAGCAGCTTTCGAGGTTGCGTATGGTCCGCGAAGACCCCATTTCTCGCCGACTTGGCCTGTAAGCGAAGCTGCTGTGGAAGAGATATAAATAATCTTTCGCGTTTTCCGAGCTCGCAGTGCTGAGAGGAATGCATTGATGACTCTGTGAGGACCGGCAACACTCGTGTCAAGGTACTGAAGGAGTCTGTCGGAAGAGATCTTGGTGAGGAGCTCATCCTCGCCGATGGCACCGTTGACGATCAATGTGTCAGCTTCTTTGACTTTCGCGGCTGCTGCGTCGACGGATTTCTGGTTCGTCTGGTCGAGCTCGAGGACGTCAACGTTTGCCGAGCCGAAGGCGAAAGGCTTGCGCATGGTTGCGACGACATGGTGTTCAGGGTTCTGAGCGAGAGACTTCACCAGCTCCAAGCCAATTCCTCGGCTCGCGCCAATGACAACGGTGGTGTTGGAGCTCATGATGAGAATTTCCGCAGATCAAAGCTTTGGATTTGCTCGAAATATGATGGTGTTGTGTGGGGATTTTTTTGTTTTGAAATCTGTGTGTTAAAGCTGAAGTGGTTGTTGAGAATGAAGAGCTCCATGGAGCAAAGGCAAGAAGCCCAGCTTTATACTCGGCTTCACCAGTAGAGAGGGAGCTATGGTGAAGAGGATACCATTTTCATCTTCATTGCAATTAGTCAATGTCCCCTTTCCACAGACAAGGCTGAACCATGTCGGAGCGTCGGAAACAGAAAGCCTCCGCAAGTCCACAGGAGTGCTGAGTCATGGCACGATTCGGTGAATATCTCAACCATTCAAATACCGCATTTCAGATCCGGGGCATCTGTTCATTGATCTGAAACACGCATTCATGGAGCCCAGAATGCCTCCATGTTTCGAAATGCACGACGTAATGCGGACCGAAAGGAAGAACCATATTTCCGTTGGGACATTCCATGATCGTGTAGAGTTGTTTCATACTCTAGGCAGATCAGGCAAGACTCCGCTATCCTGCTCAAAGCTCGAATGCAGTTTTCCCCAGAATCAATGCGGACCGAATTTGGAGGAACTCCACGAGTCGAGATTCTCCAAGATGCAAGCCTCTTTTCCTTGTTCCCTGTCCACCAGCTTGCCGATCTTGAAGACGGTTTCGCCCTGAGCTTCCAGAACTTTCCTTACCTCTCCCGAAGCAACATCGGACACGACAAGGACCATGCCTATCCCGTTGTTGAAGGTTCGACTCATCTCCGCGTTGCTGACATTACCTGCTTCTTGAAGCCATTTGAACACGCCAGGACGGTCCCAGGTAGAGACGTCAATTTCGGCAGCAAGGTGATTGGGAAGCATTCTAGGAACATTTTCCAAGAGCCCACCGCCCGTGATATGCGCCATCCCTTTGACCAAATCTCGCTTGACTGCCTGCAACAGGGAAACCACATAGATCCGTGTCGGTGTAAGGAGCGATCTCCCAACTGTGGTTTCAGAGTTCCACGGCGCAGCGTCTGACAAGGCAAGATGCATCTTCTCGACAATGCGGCGGACCAGGGAAAATCCATTCGAATGGACCCCGCTTGACGCCAGGCCGAGTAGAACATCACCTTCAACCATACTTCCTACATCGGGTAATATTCTCTTCCCAGCAGGTGTGTCGATTGCTCCCAGAGCCGCACCAACTGCATCATACTCAGTTCCACTCAAGAGACCGGGCATTTCAGCGGTTTCTCCTCCAATAAGAGCGCAGTTAGCAATTTTACAGCCCTCGCAGACACCGCGGATAAAGTCACTTGCAATATCGACATCGAGAATACTGCAAGTGTAGCAGTCAAGGAACATGAGCGGCTCTGCTCCCTGCACAACAAGGTCATTAACGTTCATGGCCACCAAGTCGATGCCGACGGTATCGTGGACATTCATCGCATGTGCAATTTTGAGTTTTGTGCCAACTCCATCAATCGCTCCAATAATGATAGGAGACTTTTCGTGGTAGCCGGCTTTTGCAAGATCAAAGGCACCGCCAAACCCACCGATAATGGCATCGGCCCCGGGTCGCGCGGTCGCCTTTACTGCGGGCTTGATCCTGGATACGAGGCTGTTCCCTGCGTCGATAGACACTCCTGCCGATGCATAGGTCATCACAGCTTCTTCTGGGCCTTTCTCCTGTTCCTTTCGTTTGAATGCTCGGTGAGCAATGTCTTTTCTGAAATGCATCCCACTAAATTTGATGGACTCCATCCCTTTGTATGCCTTGGCCACTGCATCTTCCAACGTATCCGCAGTTGCTGTTGACGCGATCACGCGGCCTCCAGTTGAAATAATCTGTTTTCCATCTTTGACTGTCCCGGCATGAAAGACAAATGTGTCTTCGGGAGTCTGATGTACTGTGACGGGCCTGTTTTTTGCGTAAGTACCAGGATAGCCTTCAGCACATGCGACTACCGTGGCAGCGAACTTGGATTCAATCTTTAGGTCAACACCATCTAACCAATGCTCCGTACAGGCGAGGACGATTTTCGCCAGGTCAGTATCGTCGCTCAGTAGAGGCAACAAGGTCTGTGTTTCCGGGTCTCCTCCCCTCACATTGTATTCCAGGACTTTGGGTCCATTTTTAGTGATCATCAAGCCAGTGAAGAGCATGCCGACGAAGGGCATCCCCTCGCGACGCATACAATCGACCGTGGGTTGAACAATTTCCCGGTCAATCTGTGCAATAAGCTCCTTTGAAGCGACCCTTGTTGGCGCATAGCACCCCATGCCTCCAGTGTTGGGTCCTTGATCACCGTCAAAAACACGCTTGTGGTCTTGAGCAGGTGGTAGTGATCGAATAGTGTATCCATCACTGAAAGAGAGAACACTTAGCTCCTCACCCTCCAGAAACTCCTCAATCACAACCTGCGAGCCGGCTGACCCAAATTCTCGGTCGACCATGATCATCTTCAGAGCATCATGCGCCTCCTGTTTTGTCTTGGGAATTATGACCCCCTTTCCGGCGGCAAGCCCATCGGCTTTGATCACGACATCATGATTGACTGAGTCCAGATACGTGCATGCAGATTCGTAGTCGCTGAAATTTCGAAATGCTGCTGTTGGGATTCCGTGACGCTGCATGAAGTCCTTTGAGAAGGCCTTGGATCCTTCCATTCTCGCAGCGGCCTTGCTGGGGCCAAAGCAGCGGATGCCCACGGCTCGGAAGAATTGCTCAATACCGGCGACCAGAGGAGCCTCGGGGCCAACAACGACCAAGTTCAGACCATGCTTCCTTGCGTGAGCCACGAGCTCTGTGAAGTCGTTGGTGGAGATGTGCACATTGACGATATTGTCGGACTCTGTACCTCCGTTCCCGGGTGCAATGTGGACCACGTCGACCGAAGGCGACCTGGCCAGTTTCCACGCAAGAGCATGCTCTCGGCCGCCCGAACCGACAACCAGGATCCGTAGTCTCTCCGCCATTGCAACGTTTTAAGATTCGAAGATGACTCGGCAAAGGAACAATCAGAGTCCCCGCCCAAGAATTGAATTTGCCAGGCTATCATTAAATCACAGAGGCCAGCTCTCGAAACTGAAAATTATCACCAGGACGAGACAGAAGAAAAAAATGGAACTGATGCCAAGACGAGGAAAAACTGCGTGCACCTCCCTCGCTCCCGAAAGGGTGATGTACTAATGCCGCCCTATTCCAAAGCCCCACCTATTACCGTTGTCTTAACCAATCAAAAGGGCCAAAGAGAGGTGAATCCACAGATACAGGCGCCTGTGATTGGTTTCTCAAATCTCTTCAAGCAATCTTGGCGGACAGGATGCTCTAGCGGGAGAGAACGTAATTCCGTCGAAAAGCGGCGTTGCTGAGTCGACGCTTTCGGTAAGCCGGGCTCGGCCGGTCAGCCTGATGTGCCGTTCCTGAAGGTGATCCATTCCGTCCCAACTTTCCACTTCCATTTACTAAATTTGTCCTCCTCGGGCAAAGATTTGCCTGATAGAAGACACTCTTATCTAAGGCTTCCGCAAATCCATCCTGGGCCTCCAAGGCAGAATCGACCTCAACGTAACAGGAAGTGTGTGGACTAACATCGTCTTTCAGTGACACAAGCCGACCTAAACCCATATTCGCGGGTCCCAGCGGCAGGACGACTCCTGGGCACAGAGAACCCAATTTAGTAGCTCAGGACCAATCAATTCACATTAGAGCTTCCCCCTGCAATGCTCAAATGCTTCATCAAAATCCCCTTATCATCCTTGTTGACTCCGCTTCAATAGTTCGCAATTTCAGCCCACCAACTTTTTTCATTCCGTCTGATTCATTGAAGTACAGCAGCAATCATTTTCAGTTGTCCACCTTCCTTTTCAGCAAGAGCGTCTGCGAAAAAGTTTGAGATGCTAGCGAGAAGGCCAAATCCATCTTTGTCTAACAAGTTCTTTTCAAGTCCCTTCCAAGGTGGAGAGCGCTGTCTCCCGCAATAGAATTGGCGTAGATTCCTTCTGACCATTGTGAGGACCTCTCCTTTCGGGTTGGGTACATCCTGGGCTCCTTAAATGATACTAGGGTCTGCGGCCACGATGAAACGGAAACCCCGTTTCCTGAGTCGATATACCCGTATGTTGTGGGCACATACAACCTGAATCAAAAATATCGAAATGCTCAAGAGAAATCGCGTGATCGCGGCTCGCTCTTTCAAAGGGAAGCATCCCTTGAGAATCGACGAGGCGAGAATCTGTACTATTTTCTTTCAGGTAGTGCGCACCTTCGTAAACGTCCAGCTGGCAGTTTTTAAGCAGTCTATCCGAAAGAGTATGCAGCAGGTTACCATCTTGGCTGAAAGTGGCAGATACCACGGACCCGAAGAATATCTGGGTAAGTGGAAAGCGACCCGGGTCTAACGTTGAGAGAAGGCATCGATCGATATGTAGAAGACAGTCCTTTGGCCGCTCCAGATGGACCACCGGTCTCATATACGCCTCAGCATCCTGAAATGTCTCTCTTGCGCTCTCTGCGAGAGGACATGACTTTGCGTAAAACAAAACAGAGCGCTTTGACAGATCTGAGGCGCATTGCATACTTAATAGCGCTTTCCAAGTGCGCCTTTTGAGCTGCAGCAGTTGTGCTGACCACACCCGAGCGATTTATGAGAAGTTTCAGAAGTCTGATGTCTTCTTCGCGCCGCTAGGTATAGTGCAAGCAAGTACACCTATGTGACGTGAAGGAGGCTTTGGTCTTCCTCATCTCGCTAGTGTATGTCTAGCAAACTGCGGCTGCCAAGTTCTGTAGGGCACGCCTCGAAGACCGAAGCTGGCGGCCGCGAAAGCTTGGTTAAAGAGTCCCATTACGGAAAGCTCCAGGTATCTTCTGGCTCTGCCCTACGTTTCGTACGGTCCACCCAGGCGTTGAAGACAAGATGGCCTTTGGGACCCAAACCGGCCAGAGCAAGGATGTCTGGATATCCAGAATTCCCTGCCCTATACCTCAGACTTCCCGGTGCGCGTGCTATGTGTCAATGGCGTACTCGTAAAAATCGTCGTAAAATTCGCGCTTGCAAAAGGGATCGGGCGGCTTCGATCTGTAGGAATCTGAAACCATCAAGGTCGCCAAACATATTTCTGCTCGTGCGGTATGATTTTTGATGGCCCTGTGCCTATCCTTAAAAATGCCTCTCAAGTCCTCTAGGAATTCACGAGCACATGGGTGAGTGAAGTCTTCTTGATGGCAATACCACCGCCGAGGATTGGGCGGACTCCCCCCTAAGATTTGAATGTGATTTTTCTGACATAGTCGTTCGTGAGGTCCTTGTCGAGAGACAGGTCGTCCTTGACCAATATCGCTTGAGCAATGGCCTTAATACTTAGTGGCTCAAGAGCGCACAGAGCGACATGACGAGCTTTCTCAGCATGAGGTGGTTTAGCACCAACGCCATATGAATCCATCGTATTCATGGTATGGACCTCTTTATATACCTTTACGCGCTCTGGAGTCGCCGGATTACTGTTGATGCTTTACCGCTGCAGTCGTCTCCTACTGGTTGGACTGTCCGCCACTAGAGCCGAACAAGATCTTCAACTGAATATTCGCCCATAAGAACCTACCGAGGGTGCCTACCCGGCGTCGCCTGGCCAACTGCCCACCTCAACACCCCCCAGGCCCCTCTAAGTACCCTGGAACCTTGATTAGCCCAAGAGACTTCTGAGAAGGCTATCCTGAGCTCATACTTATATAAGATATAAGTAGCAAGGACAGCGAACAAGACAAAATACGGGTGCCCAGAGATCACTTTGCAAAGTTGACTGCGCAGGGCCATAAGCTTAGCTTGTGGGGCTTAATTTGTGGAGCCTAGTGAACCCACCAGCCTAACTTGGCTTACTGATCACCTCATATGTCCTCCCAAGGTCCTCCGTACATGCTAAGCGGTATACCGAGTACATAATTTGTATGTCGGAGGAGTGATGGCCGTTGATGCCCCGCTGCCGGCTGAATACTCAGACCTACTGACGATATGATTAGTCACGTGCAGAGCTGGAAGGGACATCTCAGGCTGAAGTAGCAACGGCTCAAGTTCAAAGATGGAAATGGAAAGTGTTCACATCGAGATTCCGAATCGAACGTATCGTTGCTCCATCGTCCATAAGTGTTCTGATTTAGCCAATCAATTCTTTGGATTAGGTCTAACACTTTCTGGTCATTGGATTCCCCTTCTCCTCTCGTCACGAAAATCATCTACGACTCCCTTTCTGGACCGCTCTCATGAATTGGGCTCCAAGGTCCTGCACGGCGACCTGGATTATATTGCAGCTGGAATGCACGGAAGAGTGTGGAGTATTCGAGGCACTGAATTTGTCGTGAAAATCTCTAAGAGTTCCATTTTTTTCCACGAGAGGGAAAAACAAATCTACGAAAGACTTGGGGATCATGAACACATCCTCAAATAGTATGGAGAGATTTAAGTCCAGTTTGAGGACGAGGTGAAAGAAGCACTTGTCTTCGAGTACCATTCCAAAGGAAAATTGATGGACAATTTGAATGCCGGGGAACCACTGAAGTCCCCTCTCCAGTGTGTCAGGGAATTGTAAGAAGATAATAACTTGTTTCACAGTCCTTGCGCTGATCTATGGCCAGATGGGCTTTGCAAATAGCACGCGCACTCGCTTATATCCAGTCCCATCACATTGTACATGCCCATCTAGGGTTTTAAAACGTCCTCTTAGGAGATGACGGTGGAGTCAAGGTCTCCGACTTTGGCGGTTCAAGCATTGATGGTTCACGTTGTTATGCATTCCCATCAGCAAAGTGTTGGCGAACTTCAGCCATCGCGCCAGCAGTCCGCCCACCTGGTCCACCTGAGTCTTTACATTGGCAACCACAGCCTCTTGAAGACACATTTGCACTTGGTATGATCATTTTTGAGCTCCGGACAGGGAAGGGTCCTTTATGATGGAATGTCGAATGCTCAGATCTTGGACTTGCATGATAGGGAGATCTGGCCTTCAGTCGAGGGCATTCAGGAAGAAACGGTTCGCGATATTCTTGCAAATGCTGGAAAGGAGTAGCAAACGCCGCCGAGGTCGCAGATAAGTTAGCTTCCGAGCTTGCCAGGAAAATGGCGATGTAAAATTTCCATTCAGAAGAGCAATCTTGCCACTAGAAGTGCTATAAATGACAATGAGGTCCCGGCTCTATAAGCCCGGTGGAAATAACATGGCAATCTCGTTCAACCACGATACTTCTATTACGCGCATTCGGGCTAATTCCTGCTAATCACCATGAGTCGCAATTCTAGACTCTGCCTTTTGGGGAGCTGATCATCCACGGCCGTCCGGAAGGAAGCGTGGGGAATGACTGAAGATATCTGCAAGGTCTAAAGGCTTCAATGTGGAACAGGGTATTCTCACAGGCATTTCGAAATGTGCCCTCCGAGTCGAAGCTTGTAAAGACTAGTACTTCGCCAGGTGTTTGCTGTCCAAAGAATACCATCTCTGGGCTTCGCTATAATGTACGTAGTATATCTCTCCAACATATTCTGGGTTCACTCGGTCGCAAGCGATGAAATCATCCTCGGCATCCACGCTGGTAGGATCGCCGATGGCCAAGGCATTATCGAAGACAGGGTTGAGAAGCGATCGCCAGACGCTAGAAAATGAGAAGGAATTCCGAAAGCCTCCTCTTGGTGGGACTTACTTGATGATTCGTAGTCTCCATGCCCCATCCAGGTAACGGTTTCGCTCTCCTTCGTTTAGATGAGCACGAATACGACGTAAACCACCGGCCAAGGTTTGGTCTGTGCATCTCTCTAGCTGTGCGAGAGCCTGCAAACCTGAGTCCACGCCTACCAATATGAGGTGTCTCGGCTGGTTCAGAACGCTCCTCGCTCTGGAAACTCGTCTGGCGTGCGGTTTTCGGTCCAGCCGAACGGTACATTTCCAATCGTCAGCATATGCACTGTAACAACAATACCGAGTTCCTGCACACCCTCCAAGAATAATAGATACACTTCTCAGCCCCTAGCTTGCCTCCGACAAGCTGGATGCGTTCATTCATGTCCCCATCTATCATCAAAGAGCAATCTTCCTGTGGCGCAAACCGAGTCGCATGTTCAATATATTCTACACCATCACGATTGAGGTCGAACATCCGTTCCCGTCCCCTGATGTCGTGAACAACCGCTTCTTTCCATTCATAGTCCAGATTTGTCTTGAGATTTTGCTCCAGAGGTAGCAACTAAATGCTACAATAGTAAGACTTCTCGGTTTTGTAGCGAGGTAGTCGTCGAAGGTAAGCAAACTGACTTTGAACTCGAGGCAATGCCTGTTACCTCAGAGTCGCGAAGGCCATCTGGGGCAGCGACAAAGGAGCTGAGGCCACAATCGCAGCTGGCTGGGACGTCTTCGATTGTGGTATCCAACGCTGATATCGTTAGCCTCGTTAAGGCAATAGTGCGAGAAGCGGCGCAAAGGCAACTGGGGAAGTAGCTCCAGGATTTATCCTGCCAGGCTTAGTGGGGCCAGAGGCTAGGGATAATACAGTAGTGTGCAGATACTCAGTAGGGTATCGGAATGCACCCACTTACAGGCGCCACGAATTTTGCTATCCCAGTGGCAGCCTAAGTTAGTTGTGAGGACGGTTATAGCGCAGTATTATGTGCATGTACTTCCTCGTATTTTCCGCCTGTTGTCAAATAGCCATTGGTCAGTCGCCAGGGAAACATCTTATGCGAAATTCGAGTCACAGGAATTCGTCCGCAAAGAGCTCCAGCATCTTTCGTCTTACTGGCGCGTAAACGTGGGATGAAGCACCTCGTTTCTGGATCAACAGAGCGGCACGACGATGTGGTCGACCCCCCAGTCAAGCGTGCACCGCTGGCGTACCTACTCCGTGGACGCTGTCTGGTGATTTTGGCCGAAGAAAAGTCGAGACAGACCACCCGGACGGCTCGGGGTTGATGCCGCTGCTTTGTACCTGATCTCCCTCATCAATCAATTGATATGAGAGTGATTTCGGGGCCACAGAGAGATCCAGTCGAAATTACGACGAGGCCGCGATAATCAGAGTTGCTATGGGGATGTGCTCCAACAGGAGGACGACGCCTGGCAATCAAATGTTGGGGCGAAACCCCCTACCAAGTTAGCATCGTCAACCCTCGATGCCCACAAACATCTAGTTTGGTGGAAAAGGCAAACATAATGAATGGCAAGACCACCCTGCAGCACCCTGGTTCAGAAGCAGTACTCAAAGCACGAGTGAGACAACTAACGACAGTAAAATGACCTCAGGGCTTGACAGGTACAAGGACGGGTTGAAAGGCCTCTACAATCAGTGTAGCGAGACGAAATCTACCTTTACCAGGAACGGGCACAAACAGTACTGAAAACAGAAATCCTAGGCACCAAAGTTCATAAGAGGTCCGAGGGGTGCAGGTTACACAAGGGGCTGTATTTGGGCATCTGGCGGGCTGTCTTAGCATAGCTATTTAGCACGACAGCGAAGGGGACTATACCTAGTTTACCAGGCAAGCTATTGAATGCTAGTAGGCGCCACAGCCCGATGACCTGGCGGCCGCCTGCTTTGTGTAGTTGATGATTTCGTTAGCGATTAATCTATTGCTGATGACTCTGCTAGCGATAATACTGCTGGTGTGTCCATTGAGCCGCGATGCCTCTCACTCATGCCCTAGTTGAATGTTGAGCGACCAAGTTGGCCTTTCACTTTACTGCAAGCAGAGAGCGATGCCAGTTTTCTAAGCAGCAACATGACAGCTAAACCTTTGATGATCTCGGTGACTCCTAGCATGATAGATCCGAAATCGCTGGCAGGGAGCTTGTAATGCCTCGCATGCAAGCGCACTTGTGATGACCCCCCGAACACGGCGGCGATCCTGATCAATGCCGGCTCTGAAAATGCCTTGCCTGTTATGCCGAGCGCGAATCTGGGAAGAGACAATGAGTGACTCGTCTACACAATTCATGTGGTTGGACTTACGGTTTATTCGGAGCTTCGGTGACCAGATCGCGACGTGCATTCCATTTCGTTTCCGTCTCTTGTGGCAGATAGCCCATGGGCACAGTTATCACTGGCAACCCTCCACCTGCGGCGAAGTGATCTGACATCTTTGCTGTAGTTGGGAATACAAGGGCATCAAGGTCGGAACGCTCCAAAACTCCCACAATGCCACCCTCGCCAGCAAAGTAGATGTCCCGTCTGAATGCTCCCTTGGAAGCACCTTTATCTGGGCTGGCCTCCAGAGCCCACTTCCACAATTCGATATCGCGATGTGGGAAGTCTTCCGTAGGATCTTGCATGATTGCACAGGTCTTCGACCGACTGAATTTGATTGGGATTTTTATACAGATGCTGTAAGAAATCATCCATCGATGTTCGAAAGTTTGTCAGTTGTGAGAGAAGCTTCTCCTTCGTCCCTAGTTCTGTATACAGCTGCGCCCCAGTGTAGTTGGTGGTGGTGTCTACGACGATGGCACCTGCATCCTTCAACTGGGTCAGCGCTTTCACAAACGTCTCCATAATCACATTTGGCACATCAGCCATACTGTTTCTTGGCGAAGGATGATTGAAAACATGTTGACTCTATTCTGGTTCAACAGCCGTCGGTTCTTTCATGTTTTGCTGTGAGACTAAACCCCGACAAAAGGCTATTTGGCAAACACCCAGCAGATCCACCCCAAAGACTTGAGCTGATACACAATAAGTACTAGGTACCTTATAGTCGTACGCTGCATAGCTGCTACTGTAAAAGGCGGCTGGGACAGACTATGACATAATCAATCAATCAATCAAGTACTAGGTACCCGCCTAGTAAACAAACCGTACAGTGCCGATTGGCCAATACATACCCCACTTTCTGAAGGGGCCCAGACTCGCGAGGGTTGCCGTGCGAGCCGAGCGGGTACTATACTAGTGATTCGCGAGTTTCTTAGCATAGTGCATGGAAGATGGTCGCACGCTTAAACCAACAGCGCCTTGCTATAGTGACAAAAGGCCATCCTTGCACACCGGTCGGCAGGTATCCGACAAGGATGCTTCCACACGTGTGACAACAAGGCAAAATCCCAGGAGGTGGAAGGCGAGCATCACTCTAGTTGATGCAGACTGTGCCTTGTAGACTATGACCTGTTTGTTCCTTCGCACCATGGCTTCAGAGGTAGAGTTCTACAACCATGGTCGAAGCACCCAATTGTGGCCTCACTTATTAGCGCTCGTTCCGCTACTGCTAATGTGATTACATTTCACACCCCCAAAAGGTATATGCAAAGGAGAAGGAGGTTCTGCTCACGTGGTTCGTGGCTGAGCCGCATTGGTGGAAACAGGAGGCAGCGTCCATGCAACACCGAGCACGAGCAGCAATGGTTACTGTCGCACAAGACGGCTGAAAAACCTGAATGCCACCCACTTCTCAGCACTTTCTTTCTCATATCATAAGCTTTAATTTTTGCCCAAGAAGGAGTGAAGCTTTAAGAACAAGAATCGAAAGGCTATCGAGTCTTTCTGAAGGTTGGCCGAGCTGTTTCCGCAGAGCTGTACTCCTTGTCTGACACAGAACAGGATGGAGCGCAATTTTCAAGCTAACGAGGACATTTCGACCTTGTCAACGAGCGGAATAATTGGGGCGATGAGATCAGACTATTCAAAGAAGCCGATGACAAGTTTCTAGGTGGCTGACTGCAACGTGAACAGCGGCGGTTGTCATATTCATGTTTGCCACGGACATCTGGACATTGGAGACTGGGGTTATTTAGTCGCCGTCATATGGTCTCTCGTCTTGTTAGCTATTGGCCACTATCTGCGCCGGAGCTCTAGATCAGAACGATCCAACAGTAATGAAATGTGACCAGAGAGCTAAGCGAACTTGATAGGATTGTCATTTACTCAAGATATTGCGACAGACCTATGCCTGATCACTGCTTTTCTTTTTGAAGACCATGACACGAACTTCAATGCTCTCTCGCAGAGAACCCTCTCGACGATTAGCCTCAATCTCAAAAGAAACATGGGGCGGGCCCACTGACATTTTCGGAATGGGATGTGTTGAAACCTTCGGAGTAAAATGAACTTACCCACTGGATCGCAGCCTTCCGAATCCCAAGCCAAGAACATAACAGGCTCTTCGAAGGTCTGCTCAGACATGCAGAACCACTTTTGCTCGGGTCTGTGATGCGCAAGTATACCTTCCTCGACGTGGTCCTCGTGGACTTTATCAATCTCCACAAGATCTGCCTTAAAAAAGGTACTTCGATCCGCTATTGCGAGGGGTGCACTCTTCACAACATCCACAAGAGGTCACCAGATACTGCATTTTAGCGGGGTGAGTGTTGATGCAAGAAGGCGGGATACCTAGTTCTCACTTCAAAATTTGAACGTGATATTTGTCCAAACTCAACTCAAGCCGCTCTTGAGGCGAGAGCTGTCTCTCAACTCTTTGGAAAGCCACCCTTGTGTGAATAATCTGTAATGATTTCAGCAAGTGACTGTGCGTGATCGAGACCACGCAGATGACTTACATTGACGAACGACATGCGCAACGGCCAATGGTGCCAGACGGTCTTTGGGACGTTCACCCTGAGTAATCGGGGAAACGCCTTCCCGTCGGAGCTGACGAAGTTGAATTTAAACAAGCACCCTAAGTGCTTGATCCCACTGACTTACTCGCCAATCATACAGAAGAACTCGGTGACCGCCCAGGCGTCGTTTCACCAAGCTAATGACCTCCCGGAGGTATCTTCCCAAGGCTGGATCATTCATGTCTGAGACCTGGTCCTTCAATGGCAGAGTGAGGGCGCTAGTCGGCGCCTCTATGTATTCGAAACCGTGGTCTTCTAGTGTGAATTGATCCTCCCTTCCACGCACGTCCGTTATGTGGATGCCATGGTGTTGTTTGAGATCAAGATTTGACGAGCGGAAACTCCCGGGGACTTCAAAATGGATTTCGTACGATTTCTCTTTCTGGTGAGCTGCCGGTGGCTCCAGGAACGTGAGCGCGATGTTCATGGCAAAACTGTTAGGCAGCTCGAGAAGTTCAAATCGACTGATCGACCTACAGCTCCGGGCAAGTTTCCATTCAGATGTCCCAATCACTGATATTTGACTCACGTCCCAGACGGGCTAACTGCCAAAGCCCCGTCAAGGCTGTCGAACCCATCTCGTTTAGTGGTAACTGAAGCCTTCGAGTTTGCCTAGCATCACATGGATCAGCGGATAGCACTCCATCCCGTGACAGTCTCGTTGTCAGGTTCCAACTCGGTATCAATACGGTATTGACCTAATACCTGGGTAACCATCCAGCCGCCGGAATGCTCATCAGGCTCTTGAGCCTCCCAGGCCAGTGTCTATCTTCTCTCTGCATTCCTCTCGGCCACTAAGGTGGCACTTGTCAGAATGAATGCTTTTGGAATCTTGATTTCTGCTTCAAGTGTGATCTAGGCTCAATTTCGCCTGCTGGATAGATATTGTTATGTCTATTCGGGAGTACCGTGAAGGCGAGAGGCCGACGGCAGTGCTAGATATCGTATTCCTACACGGCCTCAAAGGGGGCGTCGATTAGACATGGTCGAAAGACGGAGTCAGCTGGCCTAGAGATGTCCTTTTTGAGGACGTCCCTGGAGGGCGTATAATGTCATGGGAATGGGATACGTCTATCGCCCATTTTCGTGAATATGCAAGCCATGCGTCTCTTTTTCAAAATGCGGAGACATTTTTGAACGCGCAAGAGAGAGTGACGAAGAGGTCTGCCACCGCTTGATGTCCAATTTTCCTTGGAGGCTGACCGCTCGACAGAGCAATCATTATCTTCTTTTCATCGCTCATAGCCACGGAGGTTTGCTAATCAAGGCGGTATGAGTTGCGGGAGTGTTAACGTGACGGCTAATCAGGTTGTCGTGTGTAGACACTGGTAAGAGCTGCGAACCTCTACCAATACCAAGAAAGTCCCAGATTGGGTTCGATATATAAGAAAACCATTGGAGTCATCTTCATGGCAACACCACACAGAGGCAGTGATGCAGCCAGGATTGGAAAACTTGTACAAAAAGCAGCTCAGTACACGTGGAGGAAGCCAAACATAGACTTTTTGAACATCCTTGAGCGCAACTCACCGTCGCTTTTCAAGCAGTTGAAGAATTTTACCACCATATCCCCGCAGATGTCCCGGTTCTGTCTGTACGAGACCATCCCTTCGTCTATCGGCCTAGTGAGCAGGTCTCCCCCTCTTCCCCCGTGAACTTATCCAGGTTGATCGTGTATGGCGTAATATAGATCGTCCCTCTGGACTCGGCCGTCTTCGATGGTTTTGGTGTTGAGAGCAGCCACATTCCGGGGGATCATTTGGGGATGTGCAAATTCGAGAATCGTAATTCCGGGGGCTACAAGAGAGTGCTGAGATACATCAGGCGGATGGTGAATGACGCCTCCAACGCCTCACGATTGACTCGAGAGCGTCCTGCAAAGATCGCTCGTCGTGGTTCACCAATGGCTGGCCGATCCGAAAACAAGCACCTTCTTGAAGACAATGGTCCAGGTACTGTATAGCCTGCCAATCTTTCTACTTACTGGACTCATTACCAACAGCCGGATGGTACACTCCGCACCCTCTTGGGACAAAATCAGTTGCGAAGCAGTGAGATGGGGCTAGATGTAGCGCGTCGCGGGGAAGCGGCAAGCGATAGACGCTACGTTACTTCCTCAAAAAACATGCCCCAAGGATCATTGTTGACAGAATACCAGTAGGTAGTATGAAGCAAAAAAGGAAGAGGCTCGCGCTGCTAATAGGAACACTGCAGAACGTTGTGGCAGACATGGGAACAAACAGTGTACGCCAGTATAACTTATCTTGAGGGCGGGGCCGGTATCTCTACGCAGAGTGCTCTCGCATTTGGGGACTTCCTACGAGGACTGTCGTCTACGCATGAAGAGCCGGTCATAAGAGAGAATGCGGCGAAAATGATCGGAGCCCTGCCGACATACGATGAAGTCCATGCCCGCTTCTGCAGAGCAACTTCATATCAGAACGCAGATGTGTTCTGGGCTCTGTTGAGACAAACGATAGTCGCGGGTGTTCAGAGTCCTTTATTGCCGCTACAAGCTCAGTATCTACTTTAGTGTGCTATAGGCTCCGCTGCCTTCTTCAGCAAGCTTACTCATTAACTGTGCGAATTGGCTGTCCTCAGCAAACGAAGGGATGAATACCACATATCCGGTCCAGGGGATAACGACTTGACCGGCTTCGCCGTCAAGTTGTTGATCGACGTAAGAAGTTTCTCAACATGGTTAACTCGATATCTCCCTGAATTTTGCGTGGTATGATCGACCAAAGCGACGCTGCCACTTCGAATACTGGCTAACAATAACAGACGTTGGGACACAATTGGAAAGGAAATCTGGATCAACAAGGTACTACCAGTAATTGACGGGGCGGTAAGGAATGCACATGCGTCAATTATCACAGCCGCCGACGCTGCAGCGCTGCCAAGTACAAAACAGATTTCGAATCATGTTGGGATCGAGAAAGATGTTGGCGCGCTACAAGACGACAGAAGCGGAACATTTCACTTTATTACCGTTGACGAAAACCCATCCTTCTTCCGAAGACCTCAGGTTCTGACGGCTGTCCGCGAAAAGTTAAGACCGTCCGCAAAACAGCCATGGCAGAGAATTATGTGCTTGTGAGGCCCCGGAGGTGTTGTAAAGACACAGACTGCGACTGCATACACCTTCGAACAGAAAAGAGCTGGGATGCCTATTGTTCTTTGGGTGAACGCTGGTGAGTCTGGTATTAACATGTTGCAGAGTCTGTCAGAAATCGCATGTGCTCTCAACGTGAAGGGTGCAGAGAAAGATGGTCAGCACCAAAGGAACAAGCTTCTTTTGAAAAGATTTCTTGCGTCTTGTGGTAAGGCTTGTCCACATTCCAAAATTAGAGGGGCGTGTTGACAACGTAGCTAATCTGGGCTCTAGATCGCGAGTAGCTCATGGTGCTCGACAACGTGGACGCTTTCCGCGTTGTCAGAGACCTATTTAACCTATCCCCAAAGGGGTTGATCCTTATGACCTCGGCGACGGAATATGTCGAGGTGGAGGACTCGGTTGCCAGTGAAGAGGTTCTACCCTTTGACAAAGATGAAGGGGCCAAATATCTTCTCACAATTTTGAAGCAAGACAAGCTCCCCACCGAGTTCCAAGCAGAGGCCTGGGCGCATTGTCACAAGCTCTCATGTGATATGGGTGGTCTTGCTGTTGCTCTGACTGTCGTTGGGAAATTTATCGCCAAACAGAAAATGCCCCTACAGGACTTCTTGAATCTCTGGCGAAGAGATCCTACTACCCTCTACGTCAAAATGAGAGATATCACGCTGGATCACTACGAATATCCGTTAAGCAAGGCATACTCAATGTCATTTGGCGCCCTGAAAGAAGAGTCAGCGAGGTTGTTTGCGATCCTGTGCTTCCTGGGCCCCGATCACATAACCATGGAGACTTTTTTGGGTGCGAAGAAAGAAGGTCGCCACGAGATTGATTGGCTTCCCTGCTGCTGCCACCAGTTACAGGAAGGGTCGTCAGTCACTGGCCTAGATCTCAGCCCGCTAATATGCACTAGCTTCGAGGATGTTCTTGTAGAGTTGCTTGACCTCGCGTTGATCAAGAGAAATGCGATAAATGGGCAGCTCTCGGTTCATCGTGTTGTCCAATTGGCGTCCTGATAGTCACTCACCAGAGAACTGCAGATTCGGGCATTTGACGAAGCCTCTAAACTCCTTTCCAATGCCTTTCCCAAACTTGTCAATGGCATTTCGCTACGAAAAGCCTGGGCGGAATGTGAGATATACGCAGAACACATCATGGTCATGTCGAAAAGATTCAAGCAGTACGATCTCAAAGTCTCCGAGGTAGAGAACGCGAACAACTTCTGCCTATGCCTTGCAGCCTGCGCATGGTAAGTCAGTGGGTAATCCACATGCCGGTTCTAACTCATATTTACAGGTACTTGCACGAGACCTCTTGTCCACCAGAAGGCATTGAGCTTCTGGAGCTTGGCCTCGAGCTTTGTCGAAATGATCGACTCCTCCGAGCAAATCTACTCAATACCTCTGCCACCATAGCAGAAAAGCAAAGTCGGCATTCCAACACAGAAAAGATGTTTCTGGAATCCTTAGATATACACCAAGAGATCTTAGCACCAGACCATGAAGAAAATTGCGAACAAGTTTCAACAATCTTGGCAAAGTCTACTGCTCAAAAAAAGAGTACGAAAAGGGCATTGATCTCTTCCAAAAGGCGATCGAAATCGACAAGAAGCCGGACATAGCCAGCAAAACACTGTATCTCCGGCACCTCAACACGTCTACGGCCTTTAACCTTCTAGGTGATACGTAGGCTGCATGGCACCAATTGGACCTCGTCCGAAATATTGCACGCCACGAGTTCGGGTCAAACACTTACTACGTTGCTGTGTACGCTCCCTATTCTCCTAACCTTCTCCACCGGACGACCAACTTGGCGACTAACGGTTCTATAGGAGGTGTGGCCAAAAAGCTAGATTGCTTCACATGCAACGAGAGGAGTTGGGAAAAGCGGAAGAAGCGTTCAGGATGCTCTTGACGCCAGCGAGAAACAAAGTCCCGGCTCGATCCAGACGGGGGTCTTGCATTATCGCCTGGCAGTCACAACTCTCAAACAACGACGATTTGAGGTGTCTATGTAAGTCTGCGCTTCTTCGCTTGCATATCGAAGACGAGGCCGCTCTAACTCTTGATGTAGGAGGCGCGGAAGGAAGGCGTTGGAATTGGCTCGCGCGAACGAGCCCATCCTTGGTGGGAAAGGCGAAATGGCCCGAGTGGCACGCACTTTGGCCAAAGGTCTCGAGCAAAAGACGCTAGCGGAAGACGAAGGTTCTGTGGAAACGGCTGCATGGGAAGAAGAGGCAAGAAGCCTCAGATTGGCTGTAAATGATTTCCGAAGAGAGATTCAAGGCGGTGATTACGACCGGTTTCCAGATTCCGATCGAAACCTATGATCCGCTGATCTCTTCTCATTATAGGTGAGATAACGGATGCTGCTGAGACAACCGCTCAAGTAGCGTGCTCACGTCTTTCCTCTCTTCGATTCCTTTGACAGTCCCCTGAATGGTTCGTCGTCCCAGACTTCAGCCTGTTCTTCGGAGTTTGTTCCGAGTGTATCATCTGTGCGGTTGGGACAAAAAGGACACTCGAAGACCAAGGGAGAAGGACAGCTGCAGAGGTCTAATTACGGCTTTGGCTGCACTAGGAGCGCCTCCTGGAGAAAAAGATATTTGGCCGCCTCCGATGTAGTAATACAACGTCCATGATGCGGGAAGGCCGCAGCCAAGACCACGACGTGTCGAAAATGTCGGAACCACCGCTGCACCAATTGCCCAGGTCGTTTGAACCGACAAATGATGGTTTCTGAATAGGAGAGGCTCTCGCCTGGTGCCTGGGACCATGTTTTGCGTTCCTATTCTCAGGCTGGATTGTCCAGCAGGACGTATCACAAACGTCGTCGTGGATTGAAGACCTGACTAGTCCTAGGCTGTTCCTATTCTAGAATAGTCTATCATTAGGCAATCTTTATTAGTCTCTCGGTACAAGCTAAGCAATTTAAGCTGTATACCGAGGACGCTACAGAAAGCTACGGTGAAGGCACTGTACTTGTTACCAGTTAGGCGAAGGATAAAGTGGGGTGAGCTAAGGCAAGGAAGGTAGGGTATCTAAGTAGGAATGTACCGAGTCTCTCTATACACATATTCTCGGCCATGTACAGACGCATCGCGCTCAAACAAGGGGATACATAATAGATTGATAGTCAATTTTTGTACAGAACAGTTCTCCACCCACCAGGTACCTAGGTATCGGTATATCTTTTCCTGATGGCCTGTTCTCGAAGACCAGGGACGGGGGGACCTGGTATGTAATAACAAACATCATGCCCGCTGTCTGGGAATAGGAATCGAAGCTGCTTTTCTGAAAAGGGCAGGATGGACATACGTGACGCTCCAGTACTCCCTAGTCCCTGCCTGCCCGTCCGTCAGCCGGCCGCTTGTCGCATGTCCCTTTCTATCATCATCCACACGCCATCGCTATCCTGCCAACTAAAGGGAGGCGAATAGCACAACAAAGTATCCTCCCCAAAATTGATCCAGTATGAAACTACATTGTCTTCGCCCCTCTCGGCCTTGGTCCTCCTCGCCTTGACTCCATCAGATGAGGCATCTCAGCAATTACAGCACCAACTTCCCTGGCTCAACTTGCAACACCGTCTTGACCCTCTCCAGGAACGTGCGTGCCCTTTTCTCTTCGCCCACGGGGATGGTCAGACTGAACACATTCAATGCGCCCTCTGCCGTGCTCAGTGTGCGGCCTGGTGTTGACATTGAAGATGTAGAGAAAGGAGCTGCTCTTTTTGGTGTGGCTTTGCCGGACAGGATGTCGATAATGTCGGTTTTTTTGGCCGCGGAGGCTGAAACGCGGTGGGAGCGCGGGAGTGATGTGGCCTGGGATTTACCAAGTGGAATAATGGGAAATGCATCGATTTGCGGGAGATATGTTCCTCTCGACGTAGTCGGTATTGTGTCCAGTCCAAGGACGGCGTTGAAGAGGTCATCCGCTGACGGCCTCGCATTCTTGGGTTGAGGCAGATCGTCGTTTGCGAGATCCACTGCGCGGGCGAGGAAGGTTGATAGAGGGACCGTCACCCCCAAGGTGTCTTTGATGCTTTTTTGGACCTTCAGCACTTCGGCTAGGGAGATGGTGATGCTGACGCTGGTGGTTTGTGGGACGATCTCTTCAGGTACTGCAGCGGGAGTAGGAGCAGCCCCAGCAGCGGTCTTAGGGGTAGTAGGTAAGATCTTGATGTTGCTGAGGTCGAGGTGCGCCATATGTTCGATGCGCTTGGATTGTTTGGCCGAGTAGTCCGATTCAATTGTTCCCAAGTACGCGAGGACGTCACCCTTCAGTAGTCTTCCATTCGGCCCAGTAGCTGGGATTTTGGCAACGTCGGCCTCGGAGATGTGGTTCTCGTGGATTAAAGCTATCACCGAAGGATAGAGCGGGTATTTTGGATTCTGGCCCGGCCCTGTTGGACTGGTTTTCGGTTTGTCCTTGGCCGGCCTCTGATTTTGGGGTGTACCCGGCGTCTCCTTTTCTACTCCGGACGTCTCATACTTCGAATCTGCTCCGCCCTTTACGTTATCCGCTTCCGACTGAACCGGCTTCGAGTCGTCCGGTGGGATCTCTAGACTGGAGACGTCGTCCCCTGGATCGCCGAGGACAGCTATCCTCATGCCAACTTTGACTGACTTGGAGCCGTCTCCCTGTAAGATCTTGGCCATGACACCATCGTCCTGGGCTTCCACGTCCATGGAAGCCTTGTCGGTCTCGATTTCCAGGAGAATGTCCCCTGCGGAGAAGGAGTCTCCCTCTTTGACTTTCCAACTTGAGATGTTGCCTTCGGTCATTGTCGGGGACATGGCGGGCATCATGAAATTATGGGCTGCGAGTGAGGAGGGCGTAGAGGAAAATACTCTCCGAGCGTGGTATTGGGAGTGTGAGAAGGAGCATTGGGACGAGGTGACCTGGCGGGCCAGGAGGCGGACGGACTGGCGGCCAGCCATTGCGAAGGAAGAGGTTGCGGATCTCAAGCGTAGTGGAAGGCAGCAGGGGCTTCCCAGGTTGCTATTTGGAATATCAACAGAGAAGCGCGAGGTAGCGCTGAAGGAATGGTAAGGACTGACTTGACTGTTTAGAATCGGCGGAAATGTTGAGGACCAGCTTGGTCGGAGCTTTGTCTGCGGGCATCGCCCCGACAGTCAATAGCCGGTTGCTGCTTTTAGACTGCCAGACCCAACCGCCCAGGTGCTCGCCACGCCGTCACTCAGCCCGCCAGCCTCTTCACCCCCTTTGTCCATCCTAATTCCAGCAAAGCTGTTCCTCTTCTCACCAGACAACTAGGATTCACTATCGTACTGCTGGGAAATCCCCAAATCTCCACTATAGTGAGTTGAAGCAGAGCACAAGGAGCCTTTAGACAAAACAACTCGGTACCTAATTCTCGACTGCTGCGGGATGGGCGACTTCCTCGCTTTCCATGCCCCATCCTTCCTAATCGGGTCTGTATACGCTCCCCTGTGTCAGCCTGACATCCATCTTTTAGACCAGATAATTGCGCCCATTCATGGCCTAGATGGTATTTTCCAAAAAGACCATATCGGTCAACGGACGCAAAATGCACGCTTCCAACAAGCTGACTGTCCCGCTCCAAACCCAAGAAGAGAACTTTTCCCCTATGCCCCTCCTTCGTATTCACAGAATACGAAAGCCATACGAAGATTCCCGCTCCTCCTGCTTGGGGTGCCCCTCGCGCTATGGCAGTCTTGGGTGGTATATGCTGCTTAAGTCATGTACAGATGGCCAAATCGAGAGAGCGCTTTCCGCGTGATGGTGCTGTGCCCGCCGTATCAGAGGATCTAGACTGGCCTTTGCAATCTTGGTTGTGTATCACTCCGACACGCATTGTCTCAAATGGGATCTGCTCGAGTAAACATACCTTCCCTCTGATTTTGTTGCAGTTGATCGGCCATCCCACGTATGCTCGTTTCTGCCTGCGGAAAGAATAACAAAGCTGTCTATCCGACCTGTCGTCTATAAAGGTGAGCCCTCGACCTGTAAACTGATGTCATTGTTTCCTGCAAGGTCACCTTCACAACGGAACTTACTCTCTGTCTCTTGCTTCAGCATTTGCCATCGTATTACCTACGCGTCAACTATGAAGGGTGTAGTCTTTGCAAATGTCGGCGCTGAGCCCAAGATCGTCGACGATCTTCAGAGGCCGTCTCCAGGTCCAGACCAACTGCTCGTGAAATCAATCTGGATGGCCGTCAACCCCGTGTAAGTCTCACGGTTGATTCAAATCCTTTTTGTCGTCTAACCGGGTGGCTGTAGGGACAATTTCATGGCCGCATATGGCGTTCTCGTGGTCGACTGGCCTCTTGTGCTCGGCGTCGACGCCGCCGGAATTGTGGTCGAGGCAGGAAGTGAGGCGGCATCCAAATATGGATTCAAAGCAGGTGATCCGGTGTTCGGTTGCACCAGGCTCGGAATATTGGAATACTCCGCTGGCCAGGAGTACTTCCTGATGGATGCGCCCGTCACCATCCGTAAGCCAGAGAATATCTCCCTGGTTGAGGCCGTCACATTGGGGGTGGGGAGTGAGACTGCGTGCCTGGCCTTGTTTGGCGGTCTCGATGTCCCTCTCCCTGACCCAAAGAGCCTTCCCGGACCCCAGGACGAATGGATCGTCATCTTGGGAGGCGCCAGCAGTGTCGGCAAAAGTGCAATCCAGTTGGCCAAGGAGTGTGGTTACAAAGTCGTTGCCTCATGCTCGGCCAAGTCGGCAGCTGAAGTGAAGAGCATGGGCGCCATAACATTCGACTACAAGAAGCCCATTGAGGAGCAGGTCAAGGAGGTCGTGGACGTTACTTCGGGGGACATCTCTCGAATCTTTGATGCTGTCGCAGCAGAAGATCCGGTCACGGCCAAGGAATTGTTCAAGGCATCCAAGAGCATCAAGAGGCTTTTTGCGACAACAAATGACTGGAGTGGAATCGGTGACTTTGAAGGGGCGAAAACCCATGCGGTCAAACTCGGCGGGATCGGTCGACCTGAAGCAGCAGAGTTGAACAAGAACATTGGCGAATACATTCCCGTCATCACTGCATTGATTGAGGCAGGAAAGCTGCTCCCGGCCGAATATGAAGTGATTGGCACTGGTTTCGAGGCTGCTCTCAAGGCATATGACCACCAGCGCTCCGGAGCGGGGGGATCGCGAAAAGTCGTGGTCAAAATCCAAGACGAGTAACAAACAGCCGTGCTCCCCAGCTACAGAGCGAAATGTGGAAAACTGTTACGTTTCAATCGGATAGACCCGGGTGATCGTGGTGCAGTACCATATCCAATATCCAGTGTCGGTGTTGCGGTGCAGAAGAGCGCTTAGTCTTGCTCTGCTGTATTAACTGTAGGGAAGTGGTAACCACAGTCCAAGCATTGCCTTTACCGAGTCGATCCCACCACCGCTGCCCTAGTGAGGCTTTTAGCCCTGCTTTGGGCACCAATACTGACAATTTCGCCACCCAAGGACATCTGGGGTAAAGTACTCTGCTGCGACCCTATCGTGCTCTGTGATAGCACAGAATTTATCTCATAATAGGATGGAACAGTTTCGCTTGTGTGGATGTGAAGGGAAAGGAGCCAACGCCAGAAGCACCGCACTAGCAGCGAAAGAGTAACAGAACCCCTTTCTCCTGGCCAACAATCCAGGCAAGAAACAACATTGCCAAAAGAAATGCAGGGGACGTAACTCTCCTCCCTCGCAGCTGCGCACAGAATTTCTTTTGCCAGGAGTCTCGAGGGTGGTTGGTTCTTTTGGCCGTCCTCCGTCGGATGTTGTAGGTCGACTTAGGATTGCTCTAGGACGACACACGCACCATACAGAGCGGGCCCGCATCGAAAGCCCTAGGGAGGGACACATGTGTCTCAGCATCGGTATTTTTGCATTTTGACAAGCGGGAGCTCGTGTGGTGCAGTCGCACGGCCCGTCTCGGAAACAGCGAGCATCTTGGGACATTTGTTTGTGTTGAGAAGGAAATTCGGGCGGCTGTTGGACCTGGTGCCACCTGTGAACCGGTAGTGTGCATTGGACGTGGTGCAGTTATCGTGATCCTGACCTGCGTTAGCGGAGTATCACGGTCTACGACTCAAGGGCGTTATTCCTGGCGGCAGTCGTGGTGAACAGCGTCAGATGGGGGAAGATCATTCCTGTGTAAGTTGGTACGGGCTTGAGAGTCTATTTCGCCTCATTTCTGGAAGTTTGGGCACCACTTATATACACAATTCGAGGAAGGATTTGCTGAGAATAGGGAAGGACATGTGGTGACCAGGCGTAGCGAGCGTCATCGACGACCGCAGGCGCCACCAACGCCATTCCCTGAGCCTTGAGCAACAAATGCGGAGCGAGGTTTGACGTTTGGCGGGCTTTCTATTGGCAAGAGGGCTGAAGCACCAATGCACCAAATGCACCAAATGCACCAATTGTGAGAGCCAACTTGGGCCGCAGGATGGAGTCAAGGGTGTCCAACAGTCCCACTCTTAACCTCAAGGCTGCGTCTTCTGCTCAATGGAGTCTTTCTTCCTGTAAGCCGGCGCCTCACATCCGACCGACTCAAGAGTGGTCAAAGAACAAGGCCGTGAACGGACAAGGACAGGCCGTGGGCGGCGGTCGTAATCTCCGAGAAAATGCAACTCAGCACCGATGAGGCAAAGGCGTCGAGCTTGCGTTGAGGCCATCGCAGTCCCCGGGCCAGGGGGGATCTGGTATCCGTATCCTAGATCTGCTCCAGTCAAAGACTCAACACCCTCCCCCGAAACAAACATGAGGCTTACCTAGTAGTATCGACGCTGTCACTGTCTCAATCACACGACCCAGGGACCCGGGTGCCTAGGCTGGGTGTCTCCGTATTTGCGTTGCTCGAGAAAACCCTGTTTGCCGGTGGTTGGAGGTTGGGGGGAGAGTTTGAAGTGAGAGAGAAGAAACCAGCAAACACCTTACCTCCCACGCTGACTACAGTTTCCTCCACGACCACCACCTCCCACACCTTTTTTCTTCTCTCTCCCTAATAGTGCAGATAGCGAGTACTCGGTATTACTCGCTCTACTGCTCCCACGTTTCTCAAAAACCCTGGCAAGGGATTTGTCCATCTGTTCGGGCGCCCACCCCTGCCCACCCCCAACAATCCAACAATCCAACATTATTCCTCTACCCGCGCCTTGTCACACTGAGAGGCCCGTTCCTCAGACTCGCACCTTTGAGGCGCAAGATTCAGCATTCCGGGGGTCCGTCCCACTTCACCAGATCGCCCCCTTTGCAGTTACTCGGGCGTCGCCCTTGTAGACTCAAGCGTGCACAATCAAACTTGTCGAAACCATGCGCCAATGGCAATGAAGATTCGGGGCTCCGGAGCACGAGCTCTGCATGAAGAAGGATTTAGAGGAATGCGATGAAGACGGCGACTGCAATAAGATGGCCGGGGACAAACAAGATGCCAGGGGCGCGTCGGAACAGGTCAGAAACGTCCAGAAATATCAAGCTGCAGCAGCCACCCAAGACGACGTGACCGCTCCGTCCTCGTTGTCGCCCACCTCCTCCACCGCCGATTCCAAGATGCCCGGGCGTGTCGAATGCGGTTCGCCCAAATGGGACATCAAAACCGAAGAACGTCATGACCAGCCTCGCTCTACAGACCCAGCCTTGGATGAGCCCTCAGAGACTCGGAAGGAATCTCCCCCAGAAGCCGAACCCTCACCCTGCCAAGAGTCACGATCCTTGACATGCGGTCATTTGTGTGTTGGTGACGAGGATGCTGACGACTCGATCACCATTCCTCCTTGTATAGGCGATGCTGAAGTTGACGCACTCGTCACTGCCATGCCCCATCCGCCAGTGACAAAAGAAACCTTGGAAGAGCTCGAGCTGGTCTACATACAGTCCAATCCCAACCTGCGCATCGATATCAACTATGACCATGACCTCCATTTCACTCCCATCTCCGGGGAGAAGGGAGAGCTCAAGAAGCAGCAAGCGAGAAAGTATTGGGACAGTATGCTGGCTGAACTGAAGATAGTCTCTCAACACGGGCCCTCGGTCTCATGTACCGACTGTGATAAGAAGCGCTCTTCAAGCTCCGATAAGCGAGTATTCAAGCGAAGGTTGCCTGTCTTGTTTCGGAAGCTGAAAGAATTACTCGTCATCCTGATCCCGGAGAAGGACCAATACCAGATCAGTCAGTATCTTGACGTGCCTCTGCTCCTGCAGGAGGTGTCTCATGGCCTCTTAGACATTGTCCGCTTGGCTCGATGGCTCGATGGTCTCCTCACGAGTCACTGCGCGCCGGTGAGAGATGTGTGTGCACATGAGATGGCTGAACAAATAGGACAAGGTGCAGAGAACGGGGACTTGCACACTCTCGTTACTGGTATTGAAAAGCTGTTTCAATTTCTGGAGGCAATGAAGTTGGATGTGGCTAATCATCAGATCCGAAGCTTTCGTTACCTCTTGATCGATGATACCGTCTCGTTCCAGCAAGATTATTTCAGGTCCCGTATGAGACATGGTGAGTTCAAGGGCGAACAATCACGAGCATGGTACTGTGATGCCCTCGAACAGCACCGACAATGTCGTCTTGAAGGTGAAACTGCCCGAACACTTCCCACGGCTGCGCTCGTGCATGGGATCCTCGAACTCTGCCTTTGCCACGATCCGGAGGTTCCAGCAACCCTTGCATACGATCACAAGCGCCTGAAGGAGATTCGGATGGACGTCCAGGATATGATTCACCTTGATATTTCTTTGTCAGTCTTCGACCGTTTGCTCCGGGAGCTGCTGGGCCACGGCCCAACCTCTTCGCGGCAAGGTATCTCGGAGACACGTGTAAAGGACATGCACATGCTCTTGCAGAACAGAATCATGGATCTCACCGACGGCGACCTTGAAGGAACTCCCATGCAAGACATTTGGTTGCGACACGCCAACACAGTTGCTCTTGAGCTGACACGCGCTGCTTTCCTGATCTGGCCGGGTTCTACCTTTCCCATACCCGACTCGATAGTCGACAAGACGACGGTAAGGTTGGTCGCTCAGTTTGAGGCCGAACATCAAAGCCAGCATCATGCAAGGGCAATACTACATAAACTCGAACGAGCAACAAACGACCACACGGGCAATTTTCAGAACATGACGGTATTGGCCATCTCCCAAGCACAGAAGCAATGGCAACAAGCTCGGGCTGCGAGGCAAAAATGGCGCTCTCTCCCCGAAATCGAAGATATCGCAAGAAGAGTAGCACATATTGCGGCGGTGCATTGGCGAGTTTGGGCGGATCTTGTTTATTTGGAGTCTTCAGAGGGATACGAAGATGATTTCATTGATGAGACTGATAGCATTTCTGGCGAAGAGGATCAGCATCATATTGCGGGTAGTCCGAAGGACTATGTACAACACCACACCGAAGGAGAGGAAGAAGAAGAGGGACAAGACGATACCCATTTCCATTCGACGTGATCCTTCCAGGCGTTGTTGCGTTAACAGGATTGTTGGTCAGGCCATGGTCGAGGGAAGCCTCCCGATCTTGGTGTCTACGAAAGACATGATTTGTGTCCTTGATTTTGGGGGAGGAGTCGGAGGACGGAAAAGTTGGTTCCTTGTTGAAGATATTATACACCCTACCTAGTACGTTCAGTTTGTATTTCGGGTCTTTGATTCTTTCCTTGCGTTGTGTTTGTCCTGGGAGACGTATGCTATTCAAATAACATGGGAAATGAATCGGTTGCGCGAGCTCATATTCCCGAAATATCAATCAATAGCATAATAACGGAGAATCCTGTTTGTTTTGGCTGTCTGTCTCTGCTTTGAATATCTACATTCTGGAGTGTCATTATTGGGGGTGGGAACAGCCTCGGTGAAAAGGCCGCCGACCTCGTTAATACTCCATTGCCTATTGCTCAATGAATGAAATGCTTCTCCACATCTTGATTCTCTTGTCCCTCCCATCCCTTCGATTGTCAGAAAACAATACCCGACCATTGCCGACTGACGAAGTAAACGTCTGGGTGCCACGCCCTGTGAAAACAGTGAGGAAAGGAAAAAGATCAATTCGGTTGGCTCACATTCAATCTATCCATCATCGATCAATCAAAGAAAATCGGGCCTGGTTACCGACGACGCCCGTGTCAAAAGACTTAGATAGTGTGTCGGGGGAGTGTCAGGTGCTGTCGACATTTTCCTCTCTTCTCTCTTTCGTCTTCCTCTCCTCCTTCTTCACGGTTCCCGTCTTCTTCTGCTAGGACGTTCTGCTCGCTTTCCTTCCTGACATCCCTCCGCGTCTGATATATATATATATATTTTATATCACGCTCTACTATAGTATAGAGGTCAGGCCACGACACACAGGGACGACGGGGAAAAGAGTACTTGGGATAGTTGAAAGCGACTTCTACAGGCAAATTGGGAAGAAAGCGGAAAGCGGAAACAACAAACCAAAGACTCGCGGACCCGAGGAACTATTCCAAACAACCAAAGGAGAAGTCCAAAAACATGAGTTGCTCACAGGAACAGCAGCAGCAGTCTTGCGGGTCGTGTGACGGCCACAATCACCATGGTCCAGTGCCAGACATGGAAGATTACAAACTCGAACTGGAGAGCTTGCGCAAACGGACTCAGGAACTCGAATTGAAGCTGTCCAAGGCTGGAAGCGCTAATACGACCAAGAAGCCAACGAAGCTGCGGTCCGAAAACTGGTTCAACTCGCCCGACAACCCGGAAATGATGGCACTATACACGGACCGATATCTCAACTACGGCCTGACGACGTCTGAGCTCAACGCCGGGAAACCCATCATCGGCATAGCTCAGTCCGGCAGCGATCTCGCCCCCTGTAACCGCCACCATCTCGAGTTGTCCAAGCGCGTCCGCGAGGGAATTCGCTCCGCTGGTGGTATCGCATTTGAGTTCCCCACACACCCGATTCAGGAGTCGGTGAGGCGACCGACGGCGACGTTGGATAGGAATTTGCTCTACCTAGGCCTCGTGGAAGTCTTGCATGCGTATCCATTGGATGGAGTGGTGCTTCTGACCGGTTGCGACAAGACGACGCCGGCAATGTTGATGGCCGCTGCTACTGTCAACATTCCGGCCATCTGTCTCAACGTCGGTCCCATGCTGAATGGCCGACTCACCGGCTCGCAGGACAGAATTGGCTCGGGGACGATTCTGTGGAAAGCGAGAGATTTGCATGCGGCGGGGGAGATTGACGATGACATGATGGTGGAGATGATTGCAGCTGGAACACCCTCAGCAGGGCATTGTAATACCATGGGGACGGCGTCCACGATGAATGCTCTGGCCGAAGCACTGGGCATGGCTCTGCCAGGCTCTTCGGCGATTCCAGCCCCGTACCGTGAGCGCGCACAGTGTGCGTACAGGACCGGCAAGCAAATTGTTGAGATGGTGCACGCCGATCGCAAGCCAAGCGATATCATGACGAGGGAAGCGTTTGAAAATGCCATTGTCGTGAACAGTGCCATTGGAGGGAGTACGAATGCGCCGATCCATCTGAATGCTGTGGCGAAACATATTGGTGTCTCCCTTGATTTGAATGACTGGGACAGCATTGGATTTGACATCCCTTTGCTGGTGAATGTGCAACCGGCCGGCGAGATGCTGTGCGAGGAGTATTATAAAGCTGGCGGTCTTCAAGCAGTCATGGCCGAGCTTCTGGAGCAAGGTAAACTCCGGCCAAAAGCGCTGAGTTGCAACGGCAAGACTATAAAGGAGAACGTCGAGGGCAAGCATTCTTGGGACAGACGAACCATCAAAACCTACCGGGAACCCCTGAAGCAGCGAGCAGGGTTCCTCCACATGACAGGTAATCTGTTTGATTCCGCCATCATGAAGACTTCCGTGATCTCCGACGATTTCCGACGAGAGTTCTTGGAAGATCCGAAGGATCCCAATGCTTTTGAATGTAAGGCTGTGGTGTTTGATGGGCGAGAGGATTTCATCAATCGCATCGATGACCCTAAGACGCCTGTCGATAAGAGGACGATTTTGGTAATGCGTGGTGCTGGACCGCTTGGATATCGTAAGTACTCCTGTCCCCTGGCCCAAAAAGACCATATCGATACCTAGGGCTTTTCGTGCTTCGCGGATTCAACGCGAGACAGGCTTTGGCCTTGGATCTGTCTCAATCGACAATGCTAATTTTGATTCTCAGCTGGCGCGGCGGAAGTAGTCAACATGCATGCTCCAGGCCACGTCTTGAAGCAAGGCGTCACCTCTTTGCCGTGCATCGGAGATGGAAGACAATCTGGTACATCAGGCTCACCGTCGATTCTGAATGCCAGTCCTGAAGCCGCCGCAGGAGGTAATCTGGCGCTGCTTAGGGACGGAGACGTCTTGAGGGTCGACTTGAACAAGCGCCGTGTCCAGATGTTGATCTCTGAGGATGAATTGAACAAGCGACGGCAGGACTTGGAGGCCAAGGGGGGTTATCAGATTCCAGAGTCCCAGACACCCTGGCAGGATATCTTTCGACGCGAGACCGGACAGCTCAACGACGGGATGGTCTTGAAGAACGCTCCCAAGTATCAGCGCGTAGCGCAGAGATGGCCAGCTCCTCTGCATAATCACTGATAAGCCAGGTAACGACCGCATTGGTAGAACGTGGTTTGCGGATTTATCGGGCCCTATCAATATCTTTCATCGTATCGCTGGATTGAACCGGGATTGGAAACCGTCGACTTAGTGTTGACGCGGTCGGCCTCTCGCATCTTCCTCTTGTGCATCGCAGGTTCATAGACTGTCTTTCTGGGACATGGGGTAGCTATTTTTGTCACAATCCCATGGGCAGCGTAGTGAACGTGACAATCAACAACGCGTCGAAGCCGAGTGCATAACCCTTTTCCCGGGTGTCATAGTCCCCTCGTGCACGATCACCAGTTCTCCCAGATGACGTCCGGGAGCACCGTCCTCATGACCCTCCAGTGGCCCAGCGCACTTTTTGCCTGCCATTTCTCGAGTTCCTTCGTCTCGCCGCTTCTGAGAACGGCGCCCTCTGTATTGAATTCACTCTGGTCGATTTCATGCTTGGGCACCAGAAACTCCTGCCGAGCACCACTTCCCAGGAAATCTGCTGCGACAGGTCTTCGAAATTTAATCGCTCCTTTCCTCTTCCTGCAGAAGAAGACCATGTTCGTGAAGTCGTCCCGCTTGACTCCGGGTGCGGGTGCTTCATCTTCTCTGAAAACTCGGCACGAAGGGAATACCGATATTATCGTCCGGTAGATGAGGGATGATGTAGGCATGGCGAGATCCCCGGCGTAATTGATAGCTATGACCCCGTCTGGTTTCAGGAGCATGTGCACGCCTGAGAGGAATTCCGTGGTAAAGAGCTCCACGGGTTCTGCGCCGCCGGTGAAGACGTCGTGGATGATGTAGTCGTACGAGTTTGCCTCAGTCAAGTTTGCGGCCCTGACCGCATGCATGGCGTTGCCAATGTAATAACTATGGTTTTGGGGAAAGTCGAAGTATTTGATAGCGAATTCATGGACGACCGGATCGAGTTCCACGACCGTTGTATTCACTCCATGATGGATCAGGGCGGACGGCGCAGTTCCGATTCCTAGTCCGATGTTCAAAGCAGTCTTGTGCGGACTAGGAGAGGTGCCCTCGACAAGACGTACGGCTTCGAGCATCACAAAGATGGAATAGATTGGGTCTGCAACCTTCCTCTGGACGTTCCTTTGTGGCGGTAACTTCCATTCTCCGCCCAGGAGACTGTGATCGCACCTCATCACCCGAAACCCTCGTTTGTTATCCTCCAACACTGAAATATAGCCTGTTATCGACTCCTTTCGTTCCAGTAATGTATAGTCGTAGAGGGCCAAGGTGTTATTGAGCACCTCAGTGGTTCGTGAAAGTGTGCAGTGCGGATTGGCGACCATAGTAAAAGCAACGGCCGGAAGAGAGGGCCACAAGATGCTATTCTGCAGAACCATCCCATACAGCGACGCAACGATCAGCTGCATTCCAATTCGTGAAGTGAGAAAGCCGTGTCCAAGAAGTGACGAGATAAACACCTGGCAGGCTCTGTGGAGGGCGGAGAACAACATAAATAACCCCATCGAAGGCACAGCTTCTCCTAAAGAGGAATGAGATTCGCCGAAGGTGGTGATCTCGTCCAAGTATTGTATCGCATAATAGAGAGACAACAGCACAAGGGGATAGCAAGTCAGGAGCTCGGTGATCATCGGTCCCAGTGGGCTACCCAGGGTCGAACTGAATCTGAACAGGAAGAATTGGATGCCAGGAATCCAGAAGCAAAAAGGGGTAATTAACCGTGAGACCCAAGGGGGGAGGTAGCCTCGAAGAGCGAAGGCAACCATGAAGGAAGCAGTGAGGCCATATCGATGGTACAAAGCGGCTGGGATTTCTCCATACACAGGTGATAGGTTTAATTGGGATATAGGCGCATAAAGGGCCGCAAGAAGGACAAGTTGTAGAGCCCTCTGCACCTTTGCGTCCGCTAATGTCGCGAGGACGGACTTGGGGCTCTTTTCCCTTGAACCTGTGTCTGTCCGTGATGGTGGAGGATGCACTGTAGGGTTGTGAGAAGGCGTCGCGCTCTGTTTCGTGACATTCTTGGACGGTTTAGCTCTCCTGGTCATGGCTATTGCTGTGTCCTCAAGATACTTGATAAGGGAGAGCGGCTCTTTGAGTTAGTTACGATGGCAAAACCCCGATGAGTAGCTTGTCGAGTGTTGGCAGTGCTGTCTGTACCTACGTACATAGCTCGCGAGGTAGGTTTGAAGGAATGCGACGTTTCAAAGGCCGCAGGCCGCAGGCCGCTAACTCGAATTGCTACTTGATCTGACAACCAGGCCTCAGTGAGCCCCTTTTCTCGTCTCAGCCTCCACAACAATAATACTGGACAATATTCTCCTGCAATCAGTGATCCTAAGCCTCGTTTCCGACAGAAGAAATTGCCTCTCTAAGAAGTCACTGCCAAACCCAGAGGATTTGCCCCCCTTGCAAACCTCTGTACAAGATCCAACACGCTGAAATGTCGCCTGCCATCCAGTCGCAGAGGCAAGAAGATACAACCAGCCCGTTGGTCAGATTCCGGGTATCAAAAGGACAAAGACAAACCTCCATCATATCAACCAATTTTAAGTCAACCAACAAATGCCTCCGGCTGGAGCCTCCAGTCGCGAGGAAATATACCCTGAAAACCACATCCCGTGCCACCACTAGAAATACCTTTGGACCGTTCCCCCAAACCGTCCTTGTCATCTCGTCGTGCAGCTCGTTCAGAATCGTCTTATTGTATTCCCATCCCACAATCTCAATTAAGTGTAATTAGGTGTTCACAGCGTCTGGCCGCTGAGCGTAATCAAGTTGGTTTTCCGCTAAGCCAACACGACCAGCCCCATGGCTGGATCGGCTGGATCACTGCTGAGGAGCCAGTCTCGCTTGTTAAACTTTCTGGCCTCTTTGTCAGTTTCCACGTCGACATCAAGCCCAAGGTCGATCCCACTATCGTCGTGATTACCGGCACCGCGGTGCTTGACTGGACTGCTCAGGCCGGTGTGAAAGCTAGGCAGGTCTAAAGGGCCGCCGCGCCGTAGTTCGTCAAGTTCTGCGTCGGTTTCGTCGTCCTCGACCTCCTGGTTCGCTTGCTGTTCCAGACTGGCCGCTGGAAGGGTCGGTGAGCTTGTGGGAGCCATTTCCACTTTCGCCGACTTGTGCAACTCGGGTCCACCTAAAGCATTGGCGTCCCCGTCACCATCTTCGGCTACCCTCTTTCTTTTTGTGCCACGAAAAAGTGCGTCTGGATGAGGGTGGGCCTCCTTACGCTTCTCTTGCTCTCTCTCGTCTGCGGACTTCTGGCTCTGCGAGTCCATTAGCAATCCTTCCATCTGCGTCATCCAGTCGAGCATCTGTGTGGTGAATGACTCTACGAACCACCACGATTGATAGCTATGTGCGCCACCCTGTCCCATTTGCATCATGACGCTTCTCCAAAATCTGGTGTGCCAATTGATCATGCACTGGGGGTGATGGCCGTCGAAGAGTTGAGGCAATCGCTCCACCCAATTGATCCAACGCTCGAGCAAAGAAGTAGGTTCACCGCTGGGTTCCGGGAGCAGAATGCCGTCGCAAGAATCGGCGCTGTCGTGGATAAAGGTCGCGTATGCGCTAGCCCGGTCGTCCTCCGCTGCGTGAACCAATGCATCATCAATTGGATCAACGAGAAGTCTCATGTCGTGCTTCAGCATGCCCTGCATCTTCTCGAGACTTTCAGGCGGTGGCATGCTATCCTCTAGGAGGCGATCAGGATCAACCATAGACATCAAATCGAGCCACATCTGAGTTCTCTGTTGCGGGTCCTCAAGCATGCGACTCAGTTGTAAGGTAGCTGCGTTCGCGCTCTTAAGCTTCTTCAGTACATGCACGAATCTGGATGCAGGTACAATCTTCGCAACGATAACGTGAACAGGGCACTTCTCTTCAAAGGCGGAGATGAGGTGGCTGATCAGTCTCGACCCGATGCGGTCAAACACATTCCACACAACCTCAGGCACGTTCTGTATTGCTAAAGGAGCAATAAACCGGACAATCTGCTTATACATTCGCATATCGCATTCCTGAATCCAAGGAGCCAAGCAGGGCATCGAAAATAGTTTGGAGACTGGGACAGTCATTTTCCCATTGAAGGCTGAGTGGTGGTTGAAGAATGGCTTCTCTTTGCATTTGCGAAAGGCGTCGATCACGTCGATGCAGTACGAACGATAGAGATGGAACAAGGCCTTGGCGATGGATGCGTCATAAGTCTCTCCTTCAAGATAAGGATGGATATCAGGAAAGTCAATGGGGGTATCTTGCGACGAGGTAGACGGCTGAGAAAGTGAATTGAGCGTTGGCATTCCCAGGTAAGCCGCCATGCTGGCAGGTAAATCTCGTCGAATTGAAGGAAGCGCTACAAGGACGTTCGTAGGCATGGATTTGACGGGGAAGCGGATGGTTGGCGTGTTGATGTACTTGCAATCCAGTCGCTCAGTCGCAGACTCTACAGGGGCGTTCATACCGTCCCCAGAAACATCAGCTTCCTTGGACAGGAACGCAGCGCTCGGGGCGGGGAAGTCGGCTGTCTCCATTGTTGCTCGTGACATAGGTCGGTCAATGGGAGGGGTCACGTTGGCCTTGAGAAAATTGTTTGCTTCCTGGACTGATCCGTGCCGTTCATGCTGGCCGCTCGATGTTCCGGGTCTTTCGGGCGCAGGAACATATTGTCGATCATCGTCGTCCACCACTAACGATAGATCCACGTAGTGATATTTCGATTCGCCCCGTACTCCTAGTCTTCTTGTCTGGACATTTGGAAAAATGATGCGTACAAGTTTCCCGAACGACGCGGGGTTTAGAGTCGGAACTCGCTCGTTGCCACAGCGTTCAGTGTACCTAGTAAATACACGGTCACGGCGTACAGAGTTCGAAGATCTTTGGCAATTTTCTTGAAGCCTAGAACATTGTAAGCATGAGCCGCAGGCTTGGTCCAAGGACACCTACCAAAGCATAGCAAAGACCTGTTTTGCTTTCTCAGATTTGCCTCCGGCGCCTTCATTCTTTTGAACTTCCACAGCCACTTCTTTGAGACTCTTGCCTTGGTACTGTACCAGCAGTCTCCGCAATTCCTGGTCGTTAGCCACGCTTGACGCCATACCCTTTCTACGTTTGGCGCCACCATTTTCGTTGTTTGAATCTTCTGGCGCGGGAGAGCCTTCAAATTGTTCAGAATGATGGCGCATGTGATGCATATGTTGAGGGCCGACAGCATATTGCGGTAGGCCATGGGGATATTGCATAGGGTAGTGCTGCATCTCCTGGAATGCTTGTTGTGACAGGGGACGCATCTCATGTTGTGGCATTCCTGTGTTGGGGTCTATTGGTTGTTGAAGATGCGGTGGGATATTGTGTTGGTAGTGCATGAGCATTTCTTCAGGATTATGACCATACAGTCCGGCAGCTGGATGAGTGCCGTGCTGCATAAAGAAGCTGTTCTGATCTAAAGGCATGCTCGGCTCGTCCGGCTGTTGTTGTGGGTGCTGTTGTGCAGGTGGTCGGAAGGCGCTGCCCACGCCGACCGATTGCAGGCTGGTAGTCGAACCCCTCGATTTTGGACGGTGTTTCTCTCTGTTACTTGCACCGGTCGAATGGGAAGGATCTTGGTGATCTGGAGTTTCCTCCTTGAGGAGGGTTGGCGACTGCGCCATTCCGAACTGTGCGCTGATTAGCATGCCGCCACGAGAAAAACAAGTCATCCTACATATTGCAGTCCCAAGATTTGCACTTTCAGGAGGATGAAGATACCTTATTCCTAGATGCAGATTTGTCGAAAGAGAATGTCGCTTCGTAATACAACCGTTCACAACATGGCATTTAGGCGTCACAGTTCGTTAGATCAGATCTGTGGGCGGAAGATGGCGGACGTGTATCTCGAGTGTCGGGCGGTCGCGGAGACAGATAGACAGTCTGGAGGTGCCAGTGAAGATGTCACGCTTTGCGGGAGGCGTTCTTGACTGCAATTGATCTCTTCACGCGCAGTGGCCGTCAGTCCATGTCGCTTGCTGGTTTGTGTTGAGAGAAACAGCCCGATCCGAGTTCGACAAAGGTTGTTGCCAGAGAAACAGTTTGCCAAGCCAAACATTGGGTGCCGGTCTGACAGCGAGATGTTGTTACTGTGAGCAGCCAATATGGACCCGTCAGACGAGCACACCCGTGACCCGTCCTCATGGTGCTCATTGGTGCAGCGCGGAATTCCCTTGCCGGGCTCTTGGATTTACACGTGACAACATACATACTGGGTATTACGTCAACTGCCAGCAGCCGCTGGGATTTGCCGTTTCTGGGTGGATTTGCTGCGCAGGTGAGTGTATGAGTTGCAGCTGCCAGGGTCAGGCGGGCCTTGGTGACCGCCTACTAGCCCATCACCACCACCGAGAGTGACTTCGCTGACTAGCTGACTAGGCGCCCCAACACCACCAACTGAAGCTCCTCTAGGCTCTGCAGGCGGCTCCAACGGCTCCTGTAGCAGCTGCCTTAGGACTCTGCTGAACTCTTTGAGGTCACCCAACCACCAAACGGATGGACGTCACCTCCTCCTTGCCAGGCTGCCCTGCTTCCCCTGGCGGTGCTGGGCCTTTAAACTACATCACTCTCCCACTACTGCACCTCTCCTCCCACTCGCACATTTCGTTTCGTTCGCACTGAGATATTGCCAGCAATCCAGACCTCATCTGCACTCCTCATTTCCCAAATCCCAATCCACACCGCAACAATCTACATCCCCCGTAGAGATACCAACTGATCATTGTCAAGATGTCGTTCCAAGACAAGGCGCAGCATCAGATCTCGCAGATCGATAAGGAAGTACGTGAGGCACATGTCAACTCCAGGCTCCCAATCTCCCAATCTCTGCTGCAATTCAGCATCACCCCCCATCATCTTAGATGGCTCTCCTATGAGAACACCACAGCTCCTTCCTCTCAGAAATGCCAGCGAGTGCGATTGAGCTAACTGATGGTGCCTGCAGCTCTCCAAGTATCCCATGCTCAACAATTTCGAGAAACAGACCAATGTTCCCAAGGTCTACGCTTTCCTTGGCCTGATCGGCCTCTACTTCTTCCTCGTCTTCTTTAACATTGGAGGCGAGTTCCTCGTCAACTTCGCCGGCTTCATCATTCCGGGATACTACTCTCTCGAAGCTCTGTTCAGTAGCAATAAAGTTGATGATACGCAATGGTTGACGGTACGCTTCTTCCGACCCTTTCCGTTATCAGCTGTTCTGACCGTCATTCCAGTATTGGGTCGTGTACGCCTTTCTTACTGTTCTTGAGAGCATGGTCAATGCCGTCTACTGGTTCCGTAAGTTGATGCCACAGGATAGCTCCCGCCTACGAGATCCACGCTAATCCTCTGCTATCAACAGCATTCTACTACGTCTTCAAGTTCATCCTAATCTTGTGGATGGCCCTTCCTATGACCAACGGCGCTCAGATCGTCTTCAGATCTCTCCTCCACCCGATTTTCTCCCGTTTCTTCCAACAGCCACCAGCCTCCACCTCTGCCGATGTCCGAGGCAAGGCCGACGCTGCTTTGAAAAGCCAGTAAACGCCTGAGGCAATCTCACCGTGACTTTGTGTGAGAATTAAAAGGGATCGCTGCCTTTTGATGCGACCCGAGCACACAATGGCAAGGCTTTTGGTATTATGACAAACGAATGGACCTTTGCTGCAGAAACGAGACCCGATGGGAGGTAGGGTCACGAGAATGGATGCTATCTGGAAGTTGCAGCAGGATGACGGACAAGTTGCTCAGGAAGGCTAAATCACACTGTTATGAACTTTCTCAATAGACCTATCGATTTATGTCTTGGTGGTGGCAACGGCTCTCAAGAGATCAGTCGAGGCTAGTTATTGATCGCAGGTAGGAAGGCGTCAATTGAGGTTGAGCTACTGAAATAAAAAAAAAAACTCACAAAAAAAAAAGACAAAGCAACTTTTGTTTGCTCTATAATATGTATCTCTAAAGAGAATGCATTTGCGATGAGATCTGATGCATTCTAGACCTCCCAGGGCTCAACTCCACCCTCCCACAAATCCTCTCTCTGCACTTTCCTGTTGCTTCGGATTGACAAATATCCTGTATGGGAACGGATTCTGTTCACTCGTGGTGATGGGAGGAATGTGATCCTTGTCTGTGTTCACAATCGCCACGATCTTCATCGCCGTCTTCTGTAGGGAGGATTCCATTGCACGGCGGACTTTGATGCGATCTGCCATTTGGAGCCAATAGGTTAGCCATTCATGCTGCTCCGTCGCACGGCATACCAAAGGGCGAGAGGGAAAGCCTTACCCGCTTCACTTCTAGGTCTCGCGACAATAACCTGCACGCACCATTCCTCCCAGCAGACTTCCTCCTCGGTTTGCCCTCCACCTCCCAAGCGGCCCAGCCAGCCCGTCGTAATTCCCGTTTTTCTCCTTTTGCGATCGTAGAAACGCACTACAATTTCGCCGCGAGAGCCACCTGCTGCGGCCGATGGGCTAGCTGGGCTCGTTGAGAATGGTGGTGTCAACTGGGAGATGAGAAGGTCTGTGTGAGAATCGATTGCAGTCGAAATTTCGGGTGGCTCGAGGATTGAAGGGAGCGTGATGGGGAGGGACTGCGCGGAATGTGAGGTGTGAGTATGGGAGAGGGAGGAGGCATTCGGGGTGTAGAGAGAGGGTCGGATCGGTGGGAAGTAACGGTGGAAAAATATTGTGTGTAGGACTCCTATATTCAAGAGGTATGCTTTCAGTCTCATTGCCACTAGGGGAGAGTAGAGGTGTCCTTCTTGATCACGGACTTGGGGCCAAACATAGTCGTACCTTTAACTATGTCCTTTACAAATGTTTGGTCCGCGAATACTTCGAGGATGTATTCGCGATGGCTCTGGTCCATGATCGCAAGCAGCAACCTTGGGGCGCAAGTATACTGGAATCGACTGCGACTGCAAAATGGTGGGGTCCTTGGAGAGTGGTAGGCTCAGCGGAGTACGAGGTAGGAGAGCAGGAGAGGGCAAGGAGGTGGCAGCCAGCTAAGTGGCGCCTCAGATAGAGCGGTTGCTCAAGACATGGTCGTTTACAGGCTCCAACAAACGTGCCTTGCGCATCGGTGGACTGGTCGCAGCAGGATGACTCTGAAGAAAAACCATGATGAGGTGCGTGAAGAGTCTTTGAGTGTTCCTTCGATGGTGGGGTCCAGCGGGAAGGGAAGGTCATTCTCGGCTAGGAGAGGCACCAGAGGGTAAGGCACTGCGCCCAGCAGCCCGGCTAAAAGGGTCTTTTAACAGCACAGAGTCTAGTACTGGCGAGCTGGGTGGTCGGGACCTACCCAGTACTTGTACTTGTTAGTGAGCCCTCCTCGCTATTACGTAGGTGCACAATACGAGCAAGAGCCTTGCTGACGGTCGACTGCGCACCATTGGCTCAAAGGTGACCTTCACACCCAGCCGCTCCCAAGTCCCATCTCCGACCCAAAAGCCCATGCTCCTGCTCGGGTACTGGTGCTTCTTTCCAGCCTTCAGCCGAGGCACCGCCACAAGTTTCATCCGATCCATTCGACAAATGTGATCAATTGAGTCAAGAATAAAGCTGCGTCTTGAATCTGCCTGCTCCCTTGTTGTACCTGCTCCTGTTCGGGACGCTCGTTCAGGGCCGTCCATCCCTTTCTCTGTGCCATTCGCGATCATGTCCTATACAGCGGACAACTTGTACCTGAGATAAGGTGCAGAGATTCCCTCACATTGGTCAAAATGATATCAGCCACACGTCGCTGGCTCAAGCGGCATCGCACTGGTATAGCCATTGGCGCTGGCGTTGTTGGCGCGACGTATCTGGCCGCTCAGTATGTCCTTGGAAAGATCAATGAAGCGCGAGAGCGCATGCAGATGGACAGGATTGCAAAGGAGAAGTATGAGAGTTACATCTTCGTTCGCCGAATAAGCACTGACTGTATCTTCTCCAGCATTCGTCGCCGATTCGAGCAGAACCAAACAGACTGTACAATTACAGTCCTCGCCCTGCTACCCACTCTGACCGAGAACATCCTCGAAGATCTCCCTGTCGAACAGTTGACTCATGAGTTACAACAGAAGAAGGCCGAAAGATTGGCACGTGTCTCAGGTGAAGGGAAATCTGAAGCCTCGAGTATGTACGAGGGTGAAACGGCCAGCGTGTCCAGCTTTCAAACGGGGAGTTTTATACATGCCAGCCAGTTGCAGGGTGATGGGAGTCAATCACCGGGGCCTCGCCGGACAAAGGCTCAACTTTGGAATGAATTGAAGGTGACATCGATCACAAGAGCGTTTACCCTAATATACAGCTTGTCGCTCCTCACGATCCTCACAAGAATACAATTGAATCTCCTCGGTCGATTAAACTATCTATCCTCGGTCATTTCACTGGCCCAACCTCCGCCACCCGGGAGAGCGGACTCGATCTCGTTGGAAGACCATGATGACGGAAGCGCAGGCGCCGGGTTCGGGAACGACTTCGAAACTAACAGGAGATATTTGACATTTTCCTGGTTTCTGCTACACAAAGGATATGCGCAGATCATGTCCAAAGTCAGAGAAGCAGTGGAGGAAGTATTTGGGGGCATCTCTCCCAGCGAAGGAATAACTGCCGCTAGGCTCAGCGATCTGGTTCTCGCGGTGCGAAGGCGCGTCGAAGGTGGTTCTGAGCAGGAGAGGTATGCAACCAGATGGCTACCGTACGTGTTGCCGCCTAAGGAGGAGGAAGAAGCAGTGTTGATCGAGTCCGGCGTGATTACTCCACCTGCTACGTCTGCAGGCTCGGATGCTCACGGTCCCGACAAGGGCGAACATCAAGAAACGGCAACCCATATCGATACATCAACAGGGCCATTACGTCAGCTTCTCGACGAGACCGCCGATCTGATTGACTCGCCAACATTCACGAGGATCCATTCACTGCTTCTGGGGTCCATGTTTTCGCATCTCGTCGACACTCGTGTTATTGCCCAACTATATCCACAACCGAGGCAACACTCCCCTTCTTCATCCATATCTAGCGCGAAGCAACCGCGCATTCAGGAGCTCGACTCCGCCGTCACTGTCGTACCGGGAGAGCCGCGAGTCAAGCTTGCCAATATCCTGGCAATCATCACGCGCCAGGCACATGCGATTGGAAACGGGAACAACCCACCCAATGAATATGTATCTACGGCAGAAGCCGAGGTTAGGGAGCTCGAAGCCTTTGCTGCGGTCATCTATGCCAGCAATTTGGATCAGAGTCTGGAGGAGAATCGGCTGAACACTGGTGATAGTGGGTTGAGAGCAGCGGGTGGAGTTGGCGTTAGTGACGTCGGCGCTGAGCCTGTGGATGAGTTGATTGAGAGTAAATTGGAAAGTGCATGGACAAAGGTTACGGGCAGCACAAGCTTCTCGTCGCGGTAATGCGGCTCGTGGGAGCGGTTTATGGGCACTCCTGAGAGAACAGGAAGGGGTTAGCGATTTTGGCATCATAAGGTTAAGATGGTTCCTATCGTCAATGTGCTGGACCAAAGGGGATATTTTCAGTGTTTCTGGTGACTACAGAGGCGAGATAGAGACATATCTATGGCTGCGACACAAGGCTGAAATGAGGTTTGTAGAGGAGGTTCGGAAGGTATCCAGACGCCCAGATCTTTGGTGACTCTCATTTCCCACATCCCATGACGTTGCCTCGGGAATTGGCAGTGCAGAGCAGATGACACCAGGTTCAATATCACATTGCGGCCAAAAGACTTCCTTTTCGCGTGCTCCTTTTGGATTTGACCTTGCTTGCTGATTATGTGGCAACGTGTGGCCATCCCCTGGTCGCGGAGCCTGGTCTTTGCGCCGATTTGCCGACCACCCAAAATTGTTAACATTCTGTCTTCCTCGTATGCCCATTGTGTCCGCAGGGCGAGAAGCTGCTTGCTCCACTCGGCACGAACACACGTATGGCCTTGACACTCTGTTAGCACTTCTACCTACCAAGGCCTCAGGTCCACCGTTGCAAAGGTCGCCTCCCTTCAAGATCTCAGGCCTCCCGGCGAGGCCCATGAAGTCGCCGTCGTCATGGATCGACCTATTGGTATGGGTGGACACTTCACCAATGTATTCAAAGACGACAAGTGGCTTCAATGGCGCATGGTGCCTTTCATCTTGATCTGGGCTGCTTTTGGGGTTTTGTTACTGGTGTGCTATCTACCCCTCTCTCCTCCTCTGCTCCTGGTACTTGACCGCCTGACTTGAGATATTTCAGATATGGATATTCGTAACGCTCTTCGTGCCCAACCCACGCAAACCCCGCCCCTCAGAGAAGAAATTCACAACGGTGGATAAGACGGGCGATGTGACGGACCCAGAACCATTGCCGTGCTGGTACGATGAAGTCCTACGAAAATACGCCAAAGCGATGCAGGAGGATCCGGACAGGGAAATCAACCTGGAGAAGGAGATTGAGCCAGCAGAGTTGTTCGTGACGCTAGTCATTCCCGCGTTTAATGAGGAGGACAGATTGACGGGCATGTTGGAGGAGGCGGTGAATTTCCTCGAGACAGAGTATGGGACATTGCCCACGTCGTTGAAGGCAGACATCGAAGCAGGAGAAGCGCAGACTCAGGGTCCTCGGCGCAGGAAAGGCAACGGCGATACTACGTCTTCGCAGTCCCAACAACAACAAACCGGCCTTCGAGGCTGGGAAATCCTCCTCATCGACGACGGCTCCACAGACGACACCATCCTCACCGCCCAAACCTTCTCTCGCAAACATATCCTCCATCCCCACCCCCGCCGTGATTCCGGTCCCTGGACCCATCGCTCCCCGACCGGTGTCAAAATCCCCCCGGGGTCGATCCGGATGGTCTCCCTCGAAGAAAACCGCGGCAAGGGCGGTGCCGTGACGCACGGCATGCGCCACGCCCGAGGTCAATACGTCGTCTTCGCCGATGCGGACGGGGCGTCCAAGTTCTCCGACCTCGAGAAATTAGTGAGGACGTGTCAGGAGATAGAAGACGTCGAGGGCAGGGGGATCGCCGTCGGTTCGAGGGCGCACTTGGTCGATTCTGAAGTCGTGGTCAAGCGGTCAAAACTGCGGAACTTCCTCATGCGTTGCTTCCACATGTTGCTGTGGGTGATGACACCTCCGGCCACGGCTCGGATCAAGGACACGCAGTGCGGCTTCAAGCTCTTTTCGCGCGCAACGTTGCCGTACATTGTCCCGCACATGCACATGGAAGGCTGGATCTTTGATGTCGAAATGCTCATGCTGGCCGAGTTTGCGAATATCCCCGTGGCCGAAGTGGCCGTGGGCTGGAGAGAGGTCACGGGCAGCAAGTTGAATCTGGTGAGAGATGCTCTAGGCATGGCGTGGGGATTGGCAATATTGAGGTTTTGCTGGGGGACAGGGATCTTTAGACGGTGATGGATTGGGCATCTTGATGGCTAATATATGCATTGGGCTTTTTCACCCGGGGGTTCTCTCTCGCGTGCAGGTTCAAGATATGGAAGAGTCTGTCACAAGCACAAAATATTGCATTTGCGCCCTTTGATCCGCCAAATGACGAACTCCTGTCGAAGGCAACTGGAATCCTCGACGGAATCGGGCGGCTTTCAAGAGGCGTGCACTCTACCATATCTATTGACAACTATGGACAATCTAGAGTGCCTTGGAGACATGGATGTTAGCCAGCCGTTGGTTTGAGAACCTTCCGAGACCGTCCCCATCTTGTCATACCACCTGTGAAGGATCATTCTTGAGCACATCCTTCCACTTCTTGGCTATCTCCATGCCCTGTGCCAACGTCCCGACACGCGCATCGATCGCAAAGCCCTGGGCCTCCAAGTCTGCAAGCTCATTCCACAAATTATCCAACGGCAGCGTAAAGCACTCGATATACTCACTCTCCTCCAGCTCGGGCTTGAGATTCTCTTCTTGATTCCTCGGGTCACGCATGTCCACCTCGACGAAGATCATTTTCGTATTTGTATTGCAGAAGCCCGGGTCGTTGAACATCAGGATCCCCTCCGCGGCTTTGGCATCAGCAGGGATGGTGGAGATGTAGCCCGTCTCTTCCTTCAGCTCGCGTATGGCGGCGTCGGTGGGAGATTCTCCCGCGTCGATGAGGCCCGAGGGGACCTCGATGGTGACTTTGTCGACGGCGGGACGGAATTGCTTCTGGAGAAGCAACGAGGGTCCCTTGGAGGATTTAGGGTCGTTGAGGATGGCGACGACACCGACGGCGTCAACTTCCGCGTCCTTGGGTCTCGTCTGTGGTAACTTCTGGTCAACCTTTCCAGCGTTCTCTCCGGGGAGGAAATCTGCGGGATATCATTGACCTGTCGCTCGGCGGATTCCCAGATCCTTTGCTTGCCCGCAGGGTCCTCATACGTGATTTTCTTCAGCGTGATCCATTTCGCCTCGTCGGTTTTCTGGGCTTCTTTCAGCAAAATCAGCCACGGGGCTTTGAGCATGGTGGCACGCTTTGTCGGGACGAGGGAGGGATTGCGACCCTTACCATCGGTTTGACAGAGAGGTTCTTGGCCATTAGCGGCGAGTACGTGGACATTTTGTCTGCCATCTTAGGGAAATACAGACGAAGGACGTTCAAAGGGCTATGACTCGCCCGCCGTATCAACAGAGGCAGACGAAGAGTCAACATGCCATGGCTGCAGGTGGAAGGACGAAACTGCGGCCCGCATCGAGGTTCATGTGAGAGACGAAGCCCAATCGTGAATGACGTACTAGATAACGACAATGTCCAAATTCGGCAAGACGCATTTCTCTTCTCTCCTTCGCAGCAAGGCGAGACGCAGCCTTGTTGGCTGTGAACCGCCTTTGAAGCCTGTTTCGTTTCGATAACTACGACTAATATCCCTTGTAGCATTCTGCTCATGGCACCCAGTCAACCCCCTACAATTTCACCACGAGCTTCTAGGCAGGCGTATACTTTGTTCGCGCCATGCCTAGCAGGGGAGATTTTAACGTATCCCGCGAGAAAAAGAAAAGCATAGCCGTTCAAGAAGATCAAAGGCACCGAATGAGAGAGCAAAGTGGAGAGGGATCACCTCTAAGAGGGGTTTCTTCTGCTGCCAGAAGCCATAGCCATAGTTGTCTAGATTAAGACGTAAGTCGATGGATGGACAAGCCGTGACTGAATGGTAGACCACATCACCCGCCGGGGAGGTTTGCATATTGTTCTCATAGCGTACCCTCCAACGGAATGATGGAAAGGGGTATCCCAGATCCCATCCATGTTCCATCCTGTGTAGATCATGTCCCCGTCCCTACAACAGATCTCCAAATGGCTAGATTGAGCAGTCGTTCCTGTCCGAAAGAACGATGGCTCAGCATCCTTAACTCGAGCAAGTCTCTCCCTTGCCCGGGCCCCATCCATCAGAGAACCAGGAAAGATCTTGGCACCAGCATTCCCACTGTTTCGACAGACCTTTCTCGCAGGTCTTGGTAACTGCGTCCTGAGTGCACTTCAGACCTTTGTTGCTGCAAGTCATAACGCCGTCCCGAGAGCTACGCGGCAGCAAATTAGCATGTTAAATCTCGTTTTTAAAAGCAGGTTGGTAATGGGTATGTTTCTTACCAATTGCAGTAGTCCGCGCAATATTCACCGGTTACTCCAGGGCAGGTAGGACTAGAGATCGTCATAGAGCCACCCGTGATCTTTTGACACGTTGCAGCACAGAGGTCATCAGCATCGTGATTGCCACCAGCGGTCGCGAAGGCAAGGAGGAAGGCGAGGACTGTCACAACGGCTATGCCCTTCATGGTGCTGCGGGAAAGTAGAGGTAGAGACGAGTATTCGTGGGCTAGACGAGAGCGATCAGCGGATGGTCGCATGTCGCATCACGAGAGTAGTGACTTACTAGAGATGCCAGTCAGTTGGATGGTCCAGAAAGCCTCCAAGAGCCAGTGGTGTGCCGAACAGTTTAAAACAGACTGCAGAGGCTGAAAGAGAAAATGTGATTTATAAAAGGCTGAGTGTCACCCGTTTGTAACATTCACAATATGTCACGACTGTGAGCATGAATGTACTCACACTGTCACTGTGTATTTACACACAGGAGCCAGACCAAGCGGCACCGGATGCAGACGTGAATAAACTCAGTGCTATAATGAGTGAGCGCGCTGCATTTGGAATATGTCTTCGTCTTTGGGCCATAAGCCAGCAACGTAGGTTAGACGAAACCAAACTCATTGATTATTCGAAGCTGTCGTTGTTATCTTCAAATAGTAAGCTGCCAGTAACCTCTGACGTGTGGCAACTAGAGTAAGAACTGTTACGACTTGTATGTTTGCCCGTTCTGGAGGTTGACAAGATCATGGGTGTGTGGAGATATAAGCACATCCGCCCACCCTGAACACGGGCATTTTGCGGAGGGATGCTACTGTTCAAGCACGCAGAACTGAACACGACGTGTCAGAGACCACGAGGCCGCATACTGCGTACCATTCTCGCAGTGTAATAGTGATGATGACGATGTCTGAAGGATGGCCATGAATCGCCATTGAGAGAAAAGTTGCTCTGATGTTGCCGTAGTTTATCCGAGCTCACGTGTGACCCCTATTTGTTTCTTTTGACGTCTTCCATGCTTGTTCGGATGTCTTTCTTCATCACAACAGCCATGAATGCGAGAGAACCGACCATTACACTATATCACAATCTGCTGTTGAAAAGGCGGAAACGCATACAATTTACTAATGTCCTTGCTTTCTGAGATACCGTATCGGCGGTTATAGCACCTAAACAGGCCTGCGATAATACGTCTGCAAATGAGGTGACCACTATTTGAAATGTAGTAGCAGTGTCGGTAAAATACTTCAAAAGTACTGTTGACAGTCCTAGGATATGTTTAGGGGTCCGCCATGCACATCTATAGGCATATTATTTGCCTTTGAAGCGGCTATATATTGGAAACAAGAGCATCGGAACAGACAAAATCCCCCGTATTCCGGAAGAAGGATGTTCGGTGCGGCAATCTCAATTTCGTGCGAGTGCTGGATACAACCGCCGTACCATACAACCCTGGATTGAGGAAGGAGGAATCATAAGCAACAAACGTCTAATTCGTGGATTGAACGTCGCCGGTTCGCGCTAAGAGCCTGTTCAGTACGAGAAAAGGTCATTTACTCTACACGGCATGGGTCTGGTCCAAACATACCAATGGACCCACCAGAGAATTGTTGCCTTTATATTTTTATCGTGCCCATTTCCTGTCACACAAAGACCCCCTACCTTCGACTAGGGCGATGACCGAGTCTGACAATTCCTCCTCCACACGCAGTCCAGGCCCTATCAGGTCGAACTAACACCGGGTTAGCAGGCATCAGGGCCTCGATTCGAAACCGATTCTCCTCCTCTTCCTCCTCTGGCATAATCTGGGTCTTGTCAGGACGAACTAACAATAACGGGTTAGCATGCAGCAAGACCCCGATTCGACTCCCGCACCGAACGATTCAGCTGTATAGAACTTGTAGTATAACCGGCCGAGAAAAACCAGCCTCGAAAGGGGCGAGTTTCGCTTATCACAGACCAGAGGTTGACTGTTCTGTGTTAAGTTTTTGCACTTTTCGACGCCTCATATTCATCCATTCTATGTGTTTTTGTGTGATTACATGGCACCGACCCCTTACCCCGTCCTCTACGCATCGGCACCAGTGTCCCGCACTCGCTGATGATACTCCAGCCCCATTTTTGCCAGCTGCACAGCAATCCTATTCTTGATCATCCTGACCTCCTCCGAATCCTCTGCAAATTTGGTCCTCACAAGCATCAGGTTGGCCCAAAACCGCTCCAATCTCGCTTCATCATTCTGTGCATTGGCCCCTGACCGCTCAAAGTGCCCGCCATACATAATAGCCTCTTGCATCTCGATCTCCTCCTTTAACAGATCTCTCAGCCCCCTGGTTGTGTTGTTCTCCATTTGCCACTCAGTTAAGCCATTGATGACTTGTTGATCAGAATAGCTGAGCTGTCGAGGCAGAGGCCAGGGGAGGATTCGCATCTTGATACGATCCCGACGACGGCGATGGTTCAGTGTACCTTTGCTGGGCCGAACCTTGCCGTGACCAGGATTAGGAAGTATTCGATCAATGAAATCTTGATGGCAAATATCTGGATCCAAGCGACAAATGGCTTCCATTTCCCAACCTTCGATCTCCGTGCTGACCTGTTCGGGCATGATATTTGAGAATTTCAACGGTCGGTCGAATGCATTTAAGAGAACCCGACCGTAATTGTCCAACTTGGGGCGGAATTCTTGAGGGGCCTTTTTGCGGCGGTTGTTGATGGGTGTATAGGCCCATTTTCCCAGTGGATACAACATGAAGAGGATCTCAGGACGACCGGAGCACCTGCCGGCTTGCCAATGGCGGTATTGCGGTTGGCGAATGGTGACATTCTCACCGACTTGAAGCCAATGGGCATTGACAGCGAACAAGAAGTGTGTCTCATCGAGCCTGACGTATTTCTCGCCGTTGATTGTCAAGACGTCGACTGCGTATCGAAGACGAGTGTATTCGTCGCTTCGCTTGATCCAAATGACAGGGGGCAACAACAATGGAACGGGAGAAGCTTGATGCATCTCTTGCTGGTCCTGGTATTCTCCCACCGTGCATCGTTGAAGCTTTCCTATTTCGCCGACCTTGAGACTATGATGGTATGAGGGTGCAGGAAGCAGAGGCAAGTTGGCGTTTTGTGGGACCGCAGTCGGGTGGACCAGAGGGCTATCACCATGATGAAGGCGTGATGCCCGAAGAGGAACTTCTTCGACCTTGACTTCCAGATCTATACGTCCTGTGAGAAAACCAGCCTCTAATGCGGACAAACAAGGACCTACCTTCTTCTTGAAACTGGGTTCGCTCATACGACTCTGAATACAGGCCAATCCGCAGGTGGACGGCAAGAGAATCGCCCAATCGCACTTTCTTGGTTGGTAAGACTGCTCTGGCGTATCCGCGATCGTCAATGACCAGTTCAGGAGCACGTGGCCCTTGTTTGAGACGCTTCTTTGTTGGTGGGACTTCCAGGACTGCTCTGGCGTACCCATGCTGATCGATCTCCAGCCTTGAACTGTCCATTTCTGAGAGAAAGAGGTTGCAATGCTTGTGTCTCAAAGATTGTATGTCTGGGTCCTTGTCACAGGACCGTAACAGCATCAACGAGTTGATTCCATGAATCTTTTTCTTTGACCGACTCGTGGTGAGAATTTGTCGTGATATGACTCTACCACGGTGGAAGGCGTGACAGGTGACTTTCTGAGCGATCGGGGCCAAGTCTTGTTGTGAAGGTCTGGTCTACACGGTACATTCATCGCCGTGGCGATGAGGATGCAAGCTGGTGGTCCAAAAATACCAACGCTTTGGCAGGACGTGGATCAGGACGAGAACAATAACGACACGCCCCTCTCAACGGAATGGGCGTGGAAAGTTGATCTTGGAATTGTCTACGAATAACGTCACCTTTGACCCTATCAAATAGATCAATACGCAAGAGGGAGACCACGAAGCAAACCCACAGATGTCGAGCAGTTCCCCTCCAGCGCTGTTGTCCTCCGGCATCAGCCATGGGAATGCTGAAGCATTCACTGACAACGAGCTTGATGAAACACAGATCGAGGGGCATCGTTGCCGCCCTGTGACGGTAGACATGGGATGAAATGTATGTATTCACTGTTCCCATCCTTGGACAAAGAAGGCCAACAGATGCCTTTGCAACTGGTTAAGAGAATACACCTCAGATCGACGAGCACACACACACATGTCTCAGCTCCTTTCTTTGTCCAAAGCCTTTGCGCGCACAAGAGCAGAGGAGCCAGCTGATACATGTCAAGAATCCCCGTGGGTAACAAATCCCCAAACAGCATCATGAAGCGATTTAACCAGCGAGAAGGGTCGCGGGGCCCCGGAGAGGTGTGAAATCGACTTACAATATTAGCTATTGGCACTGATGAAGACACGACAGATGACGGCGTCACGCCGGATACGAAAATAAGACAGTTACCGTCTTCAACGTTTGTGCTCCGACGGGATATAAAAATGAGGTGTGTTGAATATAGGGTAGGTCACCGGGCCGCAGAAATAGCTGAGTTTGTCATCGTCAGCGCTCTGCTCTTTACGGGAGGGAGGCAACATATAACCTTACTAGGTAACTTATCCATCCCTGTGATTTCTTCTCCCACAGGACGTCTCCCGCCCCACAGGATAAGGGGATAAGGGCAAGTCGTTTGTTTGCTCAACTGAAAGGTCTGGCTAGACATAGCGATCATCCGCGCGAAAACCCCAAATACCCAAGCACGCATCCATATATAGAGAGATGTGAAAGAAGTGAGGGGGGGGGAGGGGTAAGAATAGCTTGCTTCCTTGCTGATAGTAGCCTCTCTTCTGGCTCCGGAGACTATATAGGCAAGGAAAGAGGCAGTAAGTTAGATGCTCGGCCTTGACCACTGCAGCTTGCTTGCGGGCTGCCAAGCGAAACTACTGACCAGTACATTGATAGCATAAATACAGAAAAACAGCGGGCTAAGAAAATAACCAGAGCAAAATTACAGGTGGAACTTGCATGATGTTTGTAGTTGACTTTTTCTCATTCAAATTCGTCCAATCGTTTTGACAATACATTAGGGGTTTTATGTTTTAAAGAGGACCATTATAGACAACTGGCGGTCCCGCAGCGACAATAACCACACCGCCGATAGCGACAATTTAGTAGTTGTGCGAAGGCGGGAGATGGCCTGGCCGGTAAGGCACTCTGCCTTCCATGCGTTGATGAAGAGGGACCTCTCGATCCGTGCCGCGATAGCCTCCCTGCCCTCCTTGCGGTTGCGGTTGCGGTGGCGCGGGTGTGGGGCTTTGTCCAGGCAACTCATAGGACTCTTGAGCCGAGGGCACTGAGGGCGCGGAAGGCCCCGAGCGTCCTGAAGGTGCTGACGGTTGCCCGGACCAGTACCCATCCTGGCCCATATTGGCATGTTGGTAGCTTTGGTGCGACATCGGATTGGAGACTTGGTCGTCCGGGAGTTGGTAGATGTTTCTCTGGTCTTCGGGTAGTTCGTTGAGGTTGCCGAAGTAGCCACCCGCAGCTGCGTTAGGAGGTTGTGGTGGGTATTGGCCGCCCGGTGGATATTGGTTGTTACCCTGTGAGTACTCGCTCTGATCGGAGACGGACATGTGGGAAGAGCCCTGATTGGGAGGGGGCGAACTAGAAGCCTGGTATCTCATGGGTACCACGCCGGGCGGGATAAGTCGGTCTGGAGATCGAGGAGGAGGAATGGGAGGGGATGGGAGCTCTGACCGCGTGTCTGAGGGGTTCGAGGCGTCACGGTACCGTGATGAGACAGCGGCCACGGCTCCCATTCCCGCCGCTGCGCCGCTTGCACCTCCGATGCCGAGCCCTGTCATACTAGGCAAGGGTTCATCTGAATACTGATCGTTTGAGTAGGAATTTCGTTTCCTCCGCCGCCTCATGTACCAGCTATACCAGCCACCGAAGATGGCGGCAGCTAGAACAACGATACCCACTCCAGCCCCTATACCAGCTTTGGCACCTGTCGACAGACCTGAGCTGCCGCCGCCGCCGCCGTTTGATGGAAGGAGAGTCGGGGCACTTCCTGGAGTGCTTGTGAAGGTTGCTGGTGCCACAAGTGTGGTGGCGGGATTCGTTGCTATCACGACGGATGTGATGGTGGTGTAGCCTGGCTGTCCATTTTGGGTGGTTTGGAGAACCTGGGTGATATACGACGTGGTAGTGGTATAGGAAATTGAAGTGCTCGAAGTGGTTATAACAACTGGCGTTTCACTGGTGCTTGTGGTGCTGGATTCGGACGTGGAAGATGATGTTTCGGAGGCGGATTCCGTGCTCGATGACGAAGTTGAAGGAGTGGTGTATGTTGAAGAGGTTACGGGCAGGGGACTCGGAGTGGTTGTTGAAGTGGTGGTGGTGGTGGTCGGGATCGGGGAAGGGGAGGTGGTTGTTGCTGAGGAAGTTCAAGGTTAGACGGAGCCTACATGGATAATACGCTCATAGGCACGGCGGCTAACCGCATGAACACGAAGACCAAAAGCAGAACAAACAGAGACTCACTAGTAGTACTGCTTGGAATCGGCGAAGTGGTAGTCGTAGTGGTGGGGGAGGGGGAAGACGTCGTTGTTGACGACGTTGTTGGTGGAAGGGAAGAGGACGTTGTGGTAGGGGAAGAAGTGGTAGGAATAGGGGTGGTAGCTAAGGTTGAAGGGGACGTATAAGCGGAGGTTGACAAGCTAGGGGAAGTGGACAACACGATGGGAAAGGACGAGAGAAGACCACTTGAAGGAGTGCTGGTGCTACTGGTAGTGGAAAGTGTAGAGGGGGAAGTGCTTGTGATGGTGCTGCTGCTGGAAAGGGTAGAGGGGGAAATACTTGTCGTGCTGCTGCTTGACGACGTAGAGGGGGTAATACTTGAGGTACTGCTGGTTGTGAAAAGAGTGATTGAAGTAGAGCTGGTCGTCGAAGGAGGTAAGGAGGAAGTGCTGGAGGAGGTTGAGGTGATGGGAGGGGTGGTGGTAGAAGGCGACGTCGTGAAGCTTGTGGTAGCTGCCACGAAGCAAATGTTATAAGAGCAGACTTGCGAGAGCAGTTGATGCAAGGCTGAAGCGGCGAGAAATTCAACAGCGGAAATACAGCACGGATCAACTTACTAGAACTGAACGTAGTTGTGGTGGTAGAAACAATAGTACTTGTTGTCGTCGTCGGGGACGATGTCGTCGAATCTGTGGTTGAACTGGGCAGCGTCGAGGTGGTCTCTACGACACTCGAGGTAGCAGACGCCAGGTCCGTCGAAGTAGAACTTGAGTCACTCATGGCTGCACAGGGCGGCGATTGCGCCGCACAGAGTATACAGCGACGACAGTGATATCGTCCTTGGACAGGCGGGGCAGCCTGGGTACAACGGTAAGGCTGACAGAGGAAGAAGAAAAGGAACTGAGAAAGAGCGGGACGGCGAGGTCTTGAAGCATCGACCAAGGAAAAGCATGGGGCCAAGCTAGCAGCTTTACAGACCATGGGCCAGCTGCCTGTGAGGTGTATCTGCACGATCACACCGCAGAGCAGACGTCGTTGGTAGCCTTACCAGGGAAAGCGGGGTTCTTTTTTCAGCTCCCACCACGGTGAGATACGAGGCCATTGGGGGGGTCGAGAAGGGTGTGATCCTGAGGGCTGCCAGCTTCTTGGAGCTGGCCCTTCGCACGGCTTATGGCCGAAAGTGTTAGCGGGCGAGATGCAAGCAGGCGAGAACAAGCAGAATTGTCGGCAAGGCGTGGTGGTGAGGGGCCAATGGGACAATAGCGGGATGGACGGATACCCTAAGAAAGGCCCAAGACACGGCCATGGACGCCCTTCTGCGTGGCGAGGTTGATCTTGCAAAAGAGGCCAGAAGCGAGAACTCGAGGCAAAAGGGTTCAATACGAGCAAATTAAGCGAGCCATGCCGGCTGTCAAGCATTTGCCACGGCTCATGATGACGGTCAATACGGGGTCCGACGAGGAAGGTCGAAGTGAGATGGGCTCGGTCGGCCAAATGATGCCAGATAGAGGGGCATTGAGGGGATTCCTGCGAGCTGAAAATAGAGGAGGCTGGGGATTGAGGCTCTTAGACACTGATAGGGAAGGAGAATAAGCTTGCAGATGCAAGGGGAAGAACAGGAACAAGATCGGCAGAGCAAGAGGGGACGGAGTAAGCGATGGTGGTGAGGGATGGAGAAAAGAGATAAAATGGAGTTGGAGATGGAGAGAGAATTGAACAAGTGAGAATAGCATTACTATTACCGACCATTCGCTACAGGCAAGCAGGTACTTACTTAGGTGCTGTGGTACCTACCGAGGACTACGGAGTATATCTAATATGTTTACTCACCGACCCTTCACTTCCACCTCACCCTGTACTACACAACAGAACTCGATGCAACGGCGACCTCCGCCCAACCGTCCACATTCTCTTGTTGAATGCTTCACGTGGCACCATTAAACCCACACGAGGCTGCGGCTGCGACGTCATGTTGACTCACAGACCAATCGTCGGAAAAAGGCCTTCAGTTTGCCAAATGCCCACAGTCACACGCTTCCCTCTCAACCAGTTTGCGCATAAATTCGCACAGCGTTTCCACTAGCAATTTGTAGGTCTGAACTGTTCTGAACTGAACTGAACTGAACTGTGCCCTGGATCGTTCCTTTCTGTGTTGACTCGTCGGCTCCAGCTGCGTTCATTCTCTTTCAAGACTTCATCCTCCACCCACTCCAACTCCGACATAAATATCGGTCACACTTAACACACTAGCCACCCTTTCCATCTTTGCTTCGAATATTTCGCTGCTCCAGCCCGCGGAGTCTGTCTGTTCATCTCTATCTGTCTCCCAATCAAACTGCCGTATGATGCCGACCGCCCGGGAAAACGGAGGGGCGGATCCCGTCGTCTGCGTTTTGTGCGTCGCGAACACGGTCTCCCATTTGTTAACTCAAAATTTCCAGAAGGATCACTGACAGATTTCTTCAAGTTGTGCCTCTTCACCAGGAAAAGACCCCGTCCATCTCCAATCAGCGCAAAAACTAGGTCAATCTCTGCATAAGGCCGGCTATAAGCTCGTCTACGGTGGAGGGACCATGGGTATTATGGGCGAGTTGGCCAAAACCCTCGTCTCCCTTTCTGGTCCCCAATCAGTGCACGGCATCATTCCTCGAGCTTTAATCCGCTCAGAACAAGACCCTTCCGTCCGCAGCGAGACGAGTCGGTATGGATCAAGAAAGGTGGAGCGGACCATGTCCTCGGAGGAACTGCAGCGGATTGATAGTATTGAGGACCCAGATAAACACATTGTGCCCGAGTCCGAGTTTGGAAGGACCACCATTGTCCCAGACATGCACACTCGAAAACGCATGATGGCCAATTCGGTGGAAGCGGGTGGCCTCGGTTCAGGCTTCGTGGCCCTGGCAGGCGGATATGGTACCGTGGAAGAGGTCATGGAGATGGTTACTTGGAATCAGTTGGGCATCCATCAAATCCCCATCATTCTGGTCAATATCAATGGCTATTGGAATGGATTGTTGGAATGGGTCAAGACGGCAATAAGAGAAGGTTTCGTGGGCGAAGGAGCTGCCAACATCTTGGTCGAGGTTCAGAGCACAGATCAGGTCATTGACGCGTTGCACGGCTATCAGGTCGCCCCTGGGAGGTATAAGCTGGACTGGTCATAGATCGGAAAATGGAGTATAATGGAAACTCTTCATTCCCACCAATCTGGCCTTGCCGCCTCCGTGGGACTCCCTCGAATTGCCATTGTGGCAGCCTAATAGTACTCCAAACGCCGTGTAATAATGCGTACCCATCGATGCTTTTCCTATGAATCTGTTTCCATGGCATCTCCACCTTCTGTGGCCGTCGACTCCACGCTTGCCTCGAGCAAAGGCCCAATGTCCTGTCCATCGTAGAGCTTGAAGGCTTCCAGTTTCTTCCTGCCATCTTTCTCTCCCATGCCTATCACGGCCAGACTGGTGTTGTCCACCGTGAGTTCCTTGTCTTGCGCCAGAGACTCCTTCAGTGCAAGCAGGGCATGTTTGATCAACTCCTCACGACTGCAATCCGCAAATTTATCCAAATGTCTCTCGAGGTACGTTCGAGCCATCTGACTTCGTGCTCCAATCGCACAAGCCAGCATCTCCTGGGTCATTCCAGACGGAGAGAACTCGAACAAATGGGGTCCCAGCTCATCCACGCCCGCAACCAACAGCCCCACGCCGTAGGGTCTTTTGCCATAGTGTTGCGTGTTTGTCTGAGCTCTATCACCAATCATATTCACGATGCGCTCGACGGGTATGGGACGGCCGTAGGTCATTTTTGAGGCGAGCGACTGCTGTTTCATGAAGTTGGAAAGAACGCGAGCGTCGGAAGCGAGACCGGCCAGGGCCACTCCTAGGTGATCATCGACACCGACTACCTTTTTCTGATACGAGGACAGTTCTTCTGCGTTCCGCTATAGACAGTATGAGCGGCTGATATTTGTAAGGGCAAAGCTCTTTGGGGGTTCAGACCTTGAGGGCAGTGAGGACGACATGTTTCTTGCTGACAACTCCGACGACGACCGATCCCTGCTTGACGGCCTCTTGAGCGTATTCGACCTGGAATATCCGGCCCTGAGGCGAACTGCGAATGAATTAGTATTTCGGGCATGGGGGCGTGTTGTCGCTAAGCAGCCTCACAAAGTGACGGAGTCATTGTCGTAGTTATTTCTGAACATCTTGATTGCACGTTATGCAGAGTAATGGGACCGGAGCATGAAAAGAGAAATAGAGGCCGAGTTGTGGGAGTTGGATGTGTTTGAAATAAATCAATGAAACCAGGCACTTGCAGACGCGCAAACTCCAGGTTCTCGCAATTCATTGCGGAGGAGCTTCGGCGCCCAGCCACAGCGACTTCCAAGCATCCCTCATCAGACGGCCGATCCTTTGACCACCCAACTCATTTCTCCATGAAATCGATATCAGTCTCTCCGACCTCAACTATCCGGCTCCCTTTCGCTTCGAGCCACACTTTCGATTCTTCCGACCTCCCAATCCCCGAGTTGCAGCGCTGCAGTTGCGCAAGCGTCGAGAGAACTACAATCAATAGCCTTTCCACCCAATCTTGCCTCGACCCATGACCATGACGGCCGGGTTGAAAACGATTATTGCGCTCTCCTTTGTATGCACACCGCATGGTCCCAACATGTTCAACTTACAGCGCGTGGCTGATAAGCTACTAGGTCCTTGCCATCGGATTCCTCCTCGTCATCCTCTCCGCCGCGTTGTTCCATAACTTCCTCACCCTCCTCGTTGTCGCAACATATGTGTTAGCGCCCCTGCCAAACTGGGTGGCAGGAAGATGTGCCAATGCGGATGATTTTATCGAGAACAATTCCGGGGCTTGGATAGACCTGGGTCGCTTTGCTACGGGATTTCTCGTGCTTATGGGTATCGGTACGTTTCAACACACGGATGGGGATTGATCACATACACTGACAGGCATCACACGACAGCCTTGCCGGTACTACTTGCGCATTCTGCTCTTATTCAAGTCCCAGCCATGGTCATGTCCATTGTGGGCGGGTTGCTGATATATGGCACCATCATCAGCTTCACCCAATTTTTCAAGGAGGAGCAGGACTTTTAAAACGAAGCGCATACAAAGACTTTGGAGGATCTGGATGCATATTCAAGGCGTCATGAATCGGGTTGGTCTAACAGATACTACTCTACCTCGTACAATGTTGGACGAAAAGATACACAGTGGAGGTTGTTCTGCCCTACGGATCACGCAAGCGAAATTTGGAACCCGTATATTTGTATCGATGTGAGTCGGGGTTAAATCACAGGATTCTTCCCAATGAGATTGATTGACTGGCCGTTCTTTCTTTCTCTGATTAAAAGTCGCATCCACAATATTCGTGCATCAGTCGAGGCTAAACTTCAGCCCATGCGTCGCCGCGTGTGTTTCCACGTCACGACCCTGCATGTGTCTCTGCGGCCTGCAGCCCTGGACAAGATTTCAGGACTCCATAGTCTACCTAGCATTGACCCCGGCCTCATGGCCATCCTATCAATTTGGTTCGGACAATGGGCAACTGGCGCCTATCTGGGCGACGAGACTGACGAGGCTCAGGGCGCAAGGCTCCAGCGGGCTCGTCGGAAGAATTCCCCGGGTGGTTCGTTGGTTCTCGGCATCTATCCACCCAGCCTGCGAATTACGAACAGTGGGCCTTCCCTTCCAACGCTCTGATTCTTAGCAGCTTCCACTCCTGCGTCCGCGGGCAGGCAGGACATTCTATCCCATTGTGTTTCTCACGAACAACCCAAGCATCTGACTAGAAAGATATACGACTACGCACCATTGCACCCGCCCTGTCTGTCCGCTCCCTCCGTTGTTGAAGAATTACTAGTCCTTTCTACGATGTCGACCTCGCAGCGCCTCTTCCGCTTCTCCAAGCCGGCCTGGCTTAACAGCGCCAACACCAGAACCGCCGGCGTCTACATCGCTGGCGCCCTCGTATGTCTAACTTGCGCCTTTTCTTTTTCTCTTCTTCCTCTCTGCTCCCAAGGCCTTGACTAATGCATGGCGGGTCAACACAGTTCTCGCTCGGCTTCTTCTTCTTCGTCGACGCCAGCGTCTTCTCCAAATCCCCCCTCAACGGCAGCACCGTGCACATCAATTTTGTCGACTGGATCCCCCTGATCTGCTCCGCGCTAGGCATGCTCGTCATCAACTCGATTGAGAAGTCTCGCCTCTCGGCGGACAGCTGGTCATACAGCGGCAACGGCGTGGCCTGGAAGGCCCGCACCGTCTTGTTTCTGGGCTTCGCCCTGATGGCCGGCGGGCTCGCGGGCAGCGTCACGGTCATGGTCCTGAAGTATCTGTTCAAGGACTACGCGCTGCAGACCGTGTATATGGGCGTTGCCAATGTCGTGGCCAACGGGCTGGTGATGCTGAGCTCCGTGGTCTTGTGGGTGAGTCAGAACATGGAGGACGATTATACATATACCTTGCAGCTGTGAGGACTGCTGCGATGGCGCGACAAGGGAGACGAACGCCGGGAAACTGTGTGAGTTGCAGGAAAGGCTCCATCCATGCAAGGCTGAGAAACGTGAACGCAAGGCAAGGCAGAGCAAAAGGCACGGTCACAACGGCAATATGGCGTATCCATATCACGGCGGTCACGGGGGCTAATAAAGTCTGTACTTGTATCGGCAAAACCCAAGGTATCGTTCCTTGTATCTTTGTTCTGTTCTGGGGCGGCCAAAGTCTTTTGACCCTCAGCTATCAAACTTTGGAGGGAACCCGATGGAATGCACACATGTGCGGCTTGCTTGTCCAAGTTTGCCGCCATCAAGCCGCCACCTGATTTCTCTTGCTGGAACTACTTGTACTTGTTAATAGGCTGGACCGAGATTCCCTCTTAGTGGTGGCGTGATGGCTCATTTACTGGAGGGGACATCTTGCCCCCAGCGCCCTGGAATCTTTGAGTCCTGCCGGCCCTCCTCTACAGGACCCATGTACTTGTTCGTATTGCCACTTGAAATCTCTTCGCCCACGCCCATAGCTCAGTCCCTATCTCTGAGCTTGCCCATAATGGCATCAATCACATCCATATCCGCCGCCGAGAGGTGGTCTGGTCCGACAATATCCTTCGGCAGCCGCCTTACGGCCTCGTTCATGGCGGGTTGGTAGTTTCTGATGCCCGAGCTAAGGGCGTACACGGCCTTTTTTCGAACACTCTTGTCCGCGTCATCGAGGGAGACCTGGACGAGCCTCTCGATGCCGTTTAGGGCCAAGAGTCGCTCTTGGGCCTTTACATTGTTCTGGACCGCGGTGCCGATGCACCAGGCCGCCATGCGCCGCAAGTCAGCCGAGTGGCTCTCCAGTTGCGCCAGCAGTGGCGTCCAAAGGCCCAGGGGTTCCATGTTGTTGGCATTATCAATGTTTTCGACCAGTTGTTCGAGGTTGTCGAAGGCCGTCATTTTGGCGTCGTGCGTGACGTCCGGATCGGAGGAGCCGATGATGGCCATGGCTTCTCGCATCAAGTCGGCGTCGCTTGGACCGCCCAGCAACGCGCGCAGCACATCAGCTGATAGTCCTCTGGGTTCTCTGACCGGCTGCTCTGGGTTTCGACCAGCATCCGAGTTCTCGATACTCCATTGTAAGAGAGAGTTCAGTCCAGGATCCATATTTGGGAGTCGACGGTGAGGGATGGATCAATTTTCAAAACAGAGAGCGGCTCTAATAGTTTTCCAACGCGTTGCTGTGATCAGAGGGCACGATTTAATCCAGACTTTCATTAGAATGATTGTTCACAGTCTTCTTATGAGGTTGGGAAAATGGGAGGGAATGGCCAATCACGGGCCAGTACGTTCCAGAACCTACTGGCACCAGCCGGGATCTTCGTGCAGAATCGAGGCCTCCAGGGCTGCGAGAATGAACTGAAGGGCGCATCAAAGGGGTCACTGAACTGGATCGAGGACTATTAGAGGGTCGAAGGCGGGCCATCTCTCTTTACCGTGTACCTGTACTTGTAGCCATTGTTGCCTCTGAAAAGTCTAGAGAATTCAAGAGCAGACAGTTCGATTAATGGCGGTGACTATTGCCGACGGCTTCGGTGGCTGTGCATCTGAAACGCTGGCTAATTACCCCGCGATATGTGGCTGGCAACCTTTGACGCACAAAAAACACACCAGTTTAAACAAAGAATAAATACCGAGTACCCGGGACTGGTGCCTGGTGGTTAGCAAAAGTGTGTGGCTTAGTGGTTGGGGCTGTTTCGCCACAAGGACGGACCGGGCCCATCTTTCGTGTACCTCGTCCTCGAACGGGTGTCTTACTACCAAAGGACAGAGTGTGCCCTACTTGCACCACGAGGACTGTCTACAGTACTTGTTCAAAGGACACCGTGCTTGGTAGATGTCAGAGGCCTGTCGATGGCGGGGCCGAAAAAGCACTTTGTGCTCTTGGTAGTATCGAGAAGCCCCAGGAAAATGCTGGATCCGTCATCTCTATCATCAGCCTCCCAAACCCGGCCCGTGTTGAGAGCGTCAAAGCCAGTTCTTAGGGTGTTGCTGGGGGTTGATCAGGCCAGCCTTGGCCAGGATTGCAGCTGCCTGTTGCTTCGAGGCGGCAAGGGGGGAAGGTGACGAGGCTCTTCCGTCGGTGAGGGAGCCCATATTGCGTGGCCATAGCGCCACTCGTGGAGAAATGGCATGAGCTTGAGAATCTTGGTACCTGCTGGACCCAGCTCGCCAGTACTTAGTAGAGGTAGTCAGATGAAATATCTCATATCCCGCCTCCCCCATTCACGCAAAACTGTTCCAGGAGGCGGTCGACCCAGCCTGTCTCTCTGTCTTCGCCTTCTTCTACCAAAAGGTATTTGAGTCTCGCTGCCGCCCCTTGCCCGTCGATCAGAGCAAGCCCAGTACATCTTCGGTCCTGATCCATAATCAAGGCTTACAACTGCTAGGGAGCTGGCTAGGAATCTTTTCCTTCACCGAAACGCGCAGACTTGACCCGAACTGGTCTTGGCGCCTCGCAGCTGCCCGATTTAGCCCACCGCAGCCCACCGCCCAAACCACAAACCACCGCTACTTCATCTTACCCTCCTCACTTCTCGTCTCCATCTTCATCCCTTCTATCTATCCAATCTCCTTGCTCGTCTCTTCGAAGGCCATTTCTACCTTCGACACTCCGAGCCTTTTCATATTTCGCCCGTTCTCACTTCTGTCCATCACCCCTCACCTCGTCCTTCAATAATCCGTCACAATGGAGGGTAAGTAAGCCAAATTCAGCCCTACATCAGTTGCTTTTGAACACAGTTTTCCATCTCGGACTCCGTACTGATATGCCTTTCGTCGAACAGAAGAAGTTGCTGCGCTCGTCATTGACAATGGGTAAGCGCCCTGTCCTGAACCTGGGTCCTCTCTGCCTGCGGTCATCTACAACATCCCTTGGGACACGCGAGCTCCAATTGCGGGTGCCTCGGAAGAGGAGGATGTCAGCGCGATTGTGACCAAGATACTGACAATAATTTCTTCAGCTCTGGTATGTGCAAAGCTGGCTTTGCTGGCGACGATGCGCCTCGGGCTGTCTTCCGTAAGTGTGCCCTGCCCCGCACTGAACCGGGACGACAAGAGTCTAACAGACGGTAACAGCATCTATCGTCGGTCGACCTCGTCACCATGGTATCATGATCGGTATGGGTCAGAAAGACTCGTACGTCGGCGATGAGGCCCAGTCCAAGCGTGGTATCTTGACCCTGCGATATCCCATCGAACACGGTGTCGTGACGAACTGGGACGACATGGAAAAGATTTGGCACCACACTTTCTACAACGAACTTCGTGTCGCCCCCGAAGAGCACCCCGTGCTCTTGACCGAAGCCCCCATCAACCCCAAATCCAACAGAGAGAAGATGACACAGATCGTCTTCGAGACTTTCAACGCACCCGCCTTCTACGTTTCCATCCAGGCCGTCCTCTCTCTGTATGCCTCGGGTCGCACAACTGGTATTGTGTTGGACTCTGGCGACGGTGTCACCCACGTCGTCCCCATCTACGAGGGTTTCGCTCTTCCTCACGCCATCTCCCGTGTTGATATGGCTGGTCGTGATTTGACCGACTACCTGATGAAGATCCTGGCTGAGCGCGGTTACACCTTCTCCACCACTGCCGAGCGAGAAATCGTCCGAGATATCAAGGAGAAATTGTGCTACGTCGCCCTCGACTTCGAGCAAGAGATTCAGACCGCTTCCCAGAGCTCTAGCCTGGAGAAGTCTTATGAGCTTCCTGACGGTCAGGTTATCACCATCGGGAACGAGCGGTTCCGAGCCCCTGAGGCCCTCTTCCAACCAAGCGTTCTTGGTCTCGAGTCCGGCGGTATCCACGTCACTACCTTCAACTCCATCATGAAATGCGACGTTGATGTTCGAAAGGACTTGTACGGCAACATTGTCATGGTAAGTCACGCACTCTGGTCGTCTAATTGGCTCGATTACTAACGGCCCTTCTACAGTCTGGTGGTACTACCATGTACCCAGGTATCTCCGACCGCATGCAGAAGGAAATCACGGCCCTCGCTCCATCGTCCATGAAGGTCAAGATCATTGCTCCTCCTGAGCGCAAATACTCCGTTTGGATCGGTGGTTCCATTTTGGCCTCTCTTTCAACCTTCCAGCAGATGTGGATCTCCAAGCAGGAGTACGATGAAAGCGGCCCTTCCATTGTCCACCGCAAGTGCTTCTAAACTCTCTTCGAGCATCGGGTATGCTTGGACTTGAATGCAACGCAGCAATTTTCTAGAGTGAGCTGTCAACGAGAACAAAGGCATGATGAATTGAATGGCACGCGGAGCATAGATTGTGGAAACCAAAGGCGACGGGGAGGGACCGGAAGTGCTCCTGCACAGCACAGAGGCGTGTCTGAACATCTTCAGGACACTTGAGTCATTGAAGTTTGTACCGGGACAAATGTAACATCTTCAATGAGTATCGTCATTCCAGATAGTGTCTAGAACGCAATGCCAGCAAGCTTAGGTCTTCCCCATATGTTCGCTGCTATGTGCAAAAGCGGTACCTTGGAGCGATTTAGAGCTTCGTACGTGTCCATGTCTCCACGATATCCATTCCGGCATACTTTTCCAAGAAGCAAAGTCCGATTCTGATATCGGGCCAAAACCGCGATTCTGTGCCTTCTCTCTCTTGAACGCCCCCGGGCGGGTCAAGCCGTGCTGAGCTCTTTCCGATACATCAGCACATCCCCGGGCACCTCCTGCACGGTAGCTCCATCTTCAGCAGGCTCCAAGACTCTCCACTCACAAGTAATGCCTTCCTCGCCGAACTTGCTAATGATAACGTCGGCGATACTCTTGAAATTCTCCGTCGCGAGCGCCAATATCGTTGGTCCAGCGCCGGACAAGCATATACCCAGCAGGCCCGGGTGGGTCTGGGGGGACATGGAGGACAGGATGGACGGTAGGGCCGGGATGAGGCCGGCGCGGTAGGGTTGATGGATCCTGTCTTGCATGGCGGAGTAGATGAGGGACGGGTCGGGTGGGGAGTCGGAGAGGACGGTGGTGAGCAGGGCGATACGTTGAAGGTTGAAGATCTATGTACATTCCCGAGTACAAACCCCCCGCCAATATCAGTCCTCGTTCGTCTGCTTTCGGGGTTTTGGTCTTGGGTATTCCCCGGTCTCGCACGTGTAGCGGTCTTGGTTGGAAACGGGGAAAGAATAAACATTTTGGAGGGGGGACTCTATAAAGAAAGACTCGACTCACCATGTCCTGTCGGGAATACTCCTTGGGTAACACCTCCCTGGCTTTGGCCGTGCTGACCTCAAAGTCCGGGATGATTGCCAACGCCTTGATTTCCTTGGCCCAGTTGAATCTCCTGTAGTGGCCGATATTCTCGGGCGGGATGGGCGGTATGAGGCCCGTGTCGATTCCACCGGCCGGCTGGGGGAGTACTTCTGAGAGCGGGACCTCCTTCCGCGCCATGTCGACGGGGTCGAGCTCGTTGAGATATGTGCCCACGAACCCGCCGTAAAGGGCTGCGGCGACGTTGTCCGGGTGCCGTTCGACCATGAGGCAGAAATCCAGCAGACGTGGCTTGGGGAGGTTCAGGTTGCCCACGACGTTGCCGAGGAGCACGCCGCCGACGACGGCGGCACCTGACGACCCCAGCCCCCGACCGAGCGGGATCGGGTTGTGGATGTGCACGTGCGTCTGCGTGGGGAACTCGTGCTGCTCGTGGCAGCGCAGGACATACAGGGCTGTGCGGGTGAGGAGGTTGTTTGCCGGGTTCAGGTCAATGTCCTCGGCGCCGACGCCCGTGTATGTGACGGTGCAGTTGAGCGGGTTTGTTGAGGGGTCTGGTGGTGCTGAGCGGTCGACGCTCACGCGGATCTCGAGGTACATGGACAGTGCTAGGCCGATCACATCGAATCCTGGGCCTATATGGCACGGAGAGAGAGGGAGAGAGGGGATCAGAATCAGAATGACAACGACAATGAAAATGAGGTTGTAGGATGGACGAAGGGCGGCGTAACACACGAATCCCCCCTCAAAAGAAACACAAGGCTGAGCTGAAACTTACCTATGTTGGCTGAGGAACACGGTACCTCTACCTCGCTGTTAGCTTGGTTGGTACGAGTATTGTCTCTGCAAGGCCTGGACTTACTTATGAGATACATGGCGAGTAGCGGTCCGCCCAGGGGAACCTCGAGGGGTTTTGATTCGAGTAGTGGCAGTCGTGTGGCAGTGGGTGTACCGAGTAGATATGTCGGAATGCCACTTTATTTATTCCCCGCTCTGGTCTCTTCCCTCTTGTCACAACATGGCGATGGAGGGAGATGGTCGACACATGCGCTTTTGTGCTCTCCTCGCTGTATCTATGTAATGTGTGTTGCTGCTGAAGTTTTTCCTGGATCCAAAAAGTTGAGCGAGATGTGAGCAATGAGCATCTCCTCACAGTCAACAGACCAATCGGAGTGCAGCATGGTGCAAAATCCGCCCACACCGGTCACAGATTTTCCCATTTCCTATAAAGGTTAGTACTAATACTAAAACTCTTTAAGGCGAACCGTCGTGGTCTAGTGCCACTTGTCTCCAGCACCCTATGTCCTTGTACTTGTTGATATGTACATTGCTCGCGGGGTCCTGGCTCAAGAAGCATCCCACCCAGCCTTGCCTTGGATATTAGGCAGCGAATGAAAATTAAACAAGGCTAGTTAATGGCCCCAAAGCGTTCGGAGGCTGGGCTACGTAAGGAACTTGAACGGAAATGCTTCAAGGGAGTTGATCATTTGGTAACCTCATTTTTTGATTTTCAGCCCCCGTTTGTATCTGTGGTGGCCTCCTTACAAAATGCTCGGGCTTTTGTGCCTCGATCCTAGAGTACCTCCTGACGAGTACAAGTCTCGACTGTGATAGATTCCTAGTTTCCCAATCCCGTGAAATCCCCATGACCTATGATCCGGAGCAACCATGAGCGCCGCGCTTGCAAAATAAAATGAGTCCCAACTCGCTCAACCTGGTGCTGGAGACCAAGGTAGGCCCCACCATCTGCGAAAGATCTCCGTCACAAAGCCCTCCACCATCAGATCGTGGCAAAGTTTCATCATACTCGAGCTCGGCGAAGATAGGTAGCTTGCTGGTCCTGGTTCTGATTCTAACATGACCTTCATGCTCGCTAATAAGAAACATATAATCATCAGCACCACCCCGTCCGTTCGTGCTAATTAGCTCAATGGTTGAATTGCGTAAAGCCCTCTGCTGTACAGTGTTTGTCGTGTGGAGGAAACATGTCGTAACAAATTCAAGTCGTGCCAAGTCGACTCCCTCAAGAGGTTCATCTTGGTGTGAAAAGTTTTCAGTTCGTGTGTGGGAAATGTCGGACATGAAAGCCATCTCGCTCAGACAGCGGACACAAGTTGGTTGCAATGGCTTGGGTGTGTGAGCATATTACCGAATCGCACCCCAGTCGCCCAGTCGCCCAGAAATACCATCGCTATTTCTGCCTTCGTTTCCCTTCTTGCCAAATACCCTCCAGAATCGAAGTGTCTCGTCTCCCGCCCCAGTGACGACGGTTGTCCCGTCTGGGCTCGTGCTCAAGTAAAGGACACGAAAGGTATGTCCGGTAAGGCTGACAACCTGCTCCATTTTGGGGTACTTCCACACCACGATCTGATTCTGACTGTAGCCGTGCGTACTGACAATTTCGTCACTATTCTTGCTCCAGGCCAAATTGCACACCTGACTTCCTGTGTCAACTTCCTTGATGAGGGACCCATTTGCGGTGTTCCAAAATTTGATCGATCGATCTGCTGTTCCGCCGCCGGAAGCCAATAGGTGATGTTGATGAGGACTCCAAGCAATTGCCTTGACAGCTGCGACGTGGTTCGAGAACCGATACAAGGGCGTATCTGAGAGTTTATCCCAGACGCACAGCTTGTTGTCGTTTCCGCCTGAAGCGAGCTGGCCATCTTCAGTGTTCCAACGCAGACCACAAACTTCTTGCTTGTGACCTGCCAATCTTCGCAGGTGTTGATCCGGGCTGCGAACATCTCGATGATATATCAAACGATCCCTCGAGCCAGACGTCAGGATGTGTTCATTCCATGCTAGCGCTCCCACTCGTGCCGAGTGACCGGTCATTGTCCGTAGTCTTCTCGATTTTTCGGCATCGTAAATCTGGACGAACCCCTTGTGTGTCCCAATCGCCAGATGTGAACCCCGCTGAATCCACGCCACAGATGTCACCAAATCATTGTCAGGCAACTTGCATAACTGTGTGACTTTGCCAGTCGCACTGTTCCACATGTAAACACATGATCCGAGCCCTACACCAAGAATGTTCGCCGATCCCCAATCCACCAGATTCAGGTAGAAATCATCCGCCAACTCAGGAGCATCCAGCACTTTGTAAGGGACCTTCGCAATTGGTCGAGGTTGTTTCCGTGGTGTTTGTAATATGGACTGTGATGAGTAGTTGATGGGCGATATGGAGTATAGATCCGACCTCGCATTCAGATTTATGATTCCAGGGTGTTTCCCGGCTCGAGATGAGGGAGTGGGATGGCCAGAACCGATGACCTTCTGTGGGGACTTGTAGGAGAACATGTTCTTGTGAGGGGTTGTAGGGGTAATGGAGGCAGGAGGCATCGCGGATATGGATGGCTGGCCCGGAGGAGTTTGCCGTCGCCCGAACAATTCATCTGGGGACAAAGATCTGTAGTCTTGCGGGACAGAATCACCCATCAGCTCATTGCGCAGCACTTTGGAATATGTTCTGTTCGCTTCTTCGGTCCTCTGAAAGTGTAGTTCGCCATGAGGGGTTTTCTTCTTTGATCTCGAAGGTGTCGCTGGGGAGGCATCGTCATGCAACAAGCTGTAGCTCGCTTGTAGGTCCTGTCCATCCCTGTTCGGTATGAATCTAAGAACACCGTCAGTTTCGGTCCGGGAAGCCACACGGTGTCCAGACGACTGACCGATCTCCATAAATCCGCTGTCTCTTACGACTAGGACTACGTCCTGGGGTCCTGTCGCGGTGCCTTCCAGCATTCTCGATTTCTTTTAGCCGCCGAGTCAGGGCGTCGGCTTCCATGGCCTCGGTGGCTCGTTGGACGGCGGACATGCCTTCCTCGTTTTCTCCAAAGCGCTTAGAAGATATCGTGGGCGGGGTCTTGGAACCGAGAGGGGTCGGTAATGTTGGAGTATGCGGGCGATCGGATGTATCAACAACCAAGGGAGCTGTTGAGCCGTCGGCCATGGTGAGGTGGAAGTGAGGAGCGACTGAGGCGTTGTTTTTGTTATGGGATGTTGTTATTCTAGTGAATCGAGAAACTGACAAAGCAGGTAGAGCGAGCGAGGTAGAGCACAATGGATATCAAAGAAGATACCAAATGCAGTGGTGAGGGTGTTGATGGCCTCCGCAACCGCGACCGTTGCTGTTTCTCGCCCCGAGCCAATTGTTTATCTGCGCGGATCGCAAAAGAGGGCGTCTGTGGTCTAACTAAATATCAAGCATCGCGAGGTAGATGGAGAGCAGCGCTGTGCAAATGGTGAATGTCGTAGATGACAACGGGTCGTCACTGAGCCAGGGGATTGTCGTGGTGATCAGATGCGCAATCTGTGAATTGACTTGACTTGAGAATGAATGAATGCGGACGTTCAGGGAATCAGGGACAAGGACTGGCTAGTTCACGGGCCACCAGTCGCAGCTTCCGCCGCTTCTGGATACTGCCAAGCGCATGCCCCCCAAGCGCGTTGCCCCAATTGGGGGGTTTACTGGGCTGTTGGGTTAGCTAATGGGGGGACCTAGGAAGGACCTGGTAAGACCTAGGCGGCACCTACGGAGGGGATTTCGCAACGGACCACCCCGGTCTGCCCATTTACTAAGGCCACCACGCTTGAAGTTTACGGTGTAGCTACACCGCACATATAGGCAAGCGGGCATCCCTACCTACCTAGCTAAGTATACTCGGTATAATCCATAACTTCCCCAGTATGCGTTATCGTAGTGAGGTTCAGCACCATAGCGAGGCGAGTCAACCGCTGCTTACTGGGACTAGCTTCCTGCACGACAATCATAACAAAAACACTTTACGCGGCCACACCAGTGACCTGGTAAAGCTGTCAATGTCAACAATCGCGTCTCTTTGTTTTTGGGCGGCAAGGGAGCTCCGTCATCATTGTTATTATTGGATCATGGTCTCAGAGTTCCCCCTTCGGATCTTCCCCTTGTTGTTGAACTGTCCTCAAATGGGATTTCCCAGAGCTGTTTGAGAAACGCCTGCGGGCAAGAGACTGATTTGACAAGAGCCGCGTTTCAGGTGGATAAGAATTAAGAAACCCCTTGGCCCCCTGACCTCTGTGTGGTTCGGTTCGGTGCGATTGGTATCTGCAAGGCATGGAGCCTATCAGTGAAACCAGAAACGTGGGGCCACTGACATCCTTGCACTTGTGAAGACTCCCACCAGTAAATGCTCCTTTCCCCAGACTCCTGGAATTTTGTTGGATGTGAAGCTGTCGCCGCAACAGCCTCGCAACAGCCTCGCAACAGCCTCGCAACAGCCTCGCAACAACCACAAAGTCGGGACTTTTCGCATGCTCCGGCGACCGATCTTTTTAAAAGCCCCATCAACCGCCAGATTCTACTCAAATATGGCCTCTGCCGGTGTCAAAGCTGCGGCCACCGATTTCCTTGACTTTGTCAATGCATCCCCAACCCCCTTCCATGCTGTCAAGTCAATCAAGGAACGACTGATCTCGGTGGGGTTCAAGCAGATCAAGGTCGGTCTAGTCCAACAACCGTTTCCTTTCCCATGCTCACCCTGGTCCACAGGAGAAAGAATCATGGTCCTCGACGTGCCGTCCTGGCGGTAAATATTTCCTCACTCGAAATGGATCGACCATTGTCGCCTTCGCGATTGGTAAGAAGTGGAAGCCGGGGAATCCCATTTCGATGGTCGGCGCACATACCGACTCGCCATGTCTGCGCATCAAACCCGTGAGCAAAAAGCAAGGCGACGGCTTCCTCCAAGTCGGTGTCGAAACATATGGCGGCGGCCTGTGGCATACTTGGTTCGATCGCGATTTGGGGGTTGCGGGAAGAGTGATGGTCAGGGGGACCGACGGCAACGTCGTGCAAAAGCTGGTTCACATCAAAAAGCCCATCCTTCGCATCCCCACACTGGCTATTCATCTCGATCGACAAGAGACATTTTCCTTCAATAAAGAAACTCAGCTCTTTCCCATTGCTGGCCTGGTGGCTGCGGAGCTCAAACGCCAGGATAACCAAAAGGACAAGACGGAGACGGAGGAAGAGGAGCAGAAGAAGCCATTCACTCCACTGAAAGCCATGACAACAAGACATCACTCTCATATCGTTGAGCTCATTGCCGCGGATGCCGGAGTCTCGGCTGCAGAGGTCGTCGATTTTGAGCTTCTACTCTATGACACACAAAAGGCATGCCTCGGCGGTCTCTCGGACGAGTTCATCTTTTCCGCCAGGCTGGATAATCTAAACCAAAGCTATTGTGCGACAATGGGCTTAATCAACTCTTTGGAGTCTGCATCCGCGCTTCACGGCGAGTCCTCTATTCGTCTCATTGCTTGTTTCGATCATGAGGAGATAGGCAGTATGACGGCCCAGGGAGCATTTTCCATGATGCTGCCTGCTATCATCCGTCGACTCTCTGTTCTGCCATCTTCATCATTCGCGGAAGACGACTCGGAAGAGTCTTATGACCACGCAAGCGATCCGGAGCTGTCAACTGCTTACGAGCAAACTCTGTCAGCCTCGTTCTTGCTCTCAGCAGACATGGCTCACTCCGTCAATCCTAACTATGGGGCTAAATATGAAACCGATCACCGACCAGAGATGAATCAAGGCCCCGTGATCAAGATCAACGCAAACGCAAGATATGCTACCAACTCACCAGGTATAGTACTACTTCAAGAGGTTGCGCGAAGAGCGGCCAAAGTCATCGATAGTGATCCAGAGGGTGTGCCGCTGCAGCTATTTGTCGTTCGAAACGACTCCAGTTGTGGAAGCACCATTGGCCCGATGTTGTCTGCTCATCTTGGTGCTCGCACTCTTGATATCGGCAATCCACAGCTTTCGATGCACAGCTGTCGCGAAACTGGTGGTGCGGATGATGTTCATCATGCCATCAGACTATTCAGCAGCTTTTTCCAGCATTATTCTGCTTTGGAGAAGACGATCCTAGTCGACTGAGTGGCGTTTGAAGTCCATCGATTTGCAAGGCGAAGACCAGGTCAGAACGAAAGGCTAACAGCACGACTGTTCAGCACCTGTGCCAGAGAGACTAGGACACCACGGCCCGCCCATGTTCTGACAACTTTAAGGCACGAGAGGCCAATGCATACCTCGGCAGGAGAGACTCTCGCTTTCAAGTAGCTGGCCGATCTACCTCGAAGTTCTGTTTTCGGTTCTGGATTGGGGACTGTGTCGGTTCCTTTTGCGGACTTCGCACAGGCAAATAGATATCTGTCCTCTGTCTACACTATCCTCGGGATCATGGGCATGAGATACTAACTTACGAATCTTCCATGACGTCCTCCGTACTCCGAATCCAGGTATATATGGCATTACATAGAATCCTTTAGGCAAAAGGAAGAGGCTGCATGGAAGAATGCGGGGTTGCGGCATCCATCTCCAAACTTCCTCAGATATTTTCCAATGACATAAATTCCATACAAGGCCCGAGTCACCAGTGTGAGCAAGTTTGGTATTCAACCTTCGCCCAACAGATTCCCTTCGCGCTCGTTTCCCGCGACCACCACCTGTCCTAGACATGACAACGCCTGAATACCTCACAGGCAACAAGGATGCAATCCGCCAATTCATAGACAAGTTCGATGTCCGTGCCCGTTCTTCGTACGCGAAGATCGCTTCAGCCATGTGTCGTAATTCAATTGTTAACCAGAATTGTGCCCTCTAGGTCTTCCTGATCGACTGCGATGGCGTCCTCTGGTCCGGAGACCACTTATTCCCTGACGTTGTGTCGACCTTGGAGATGCTGCGCAACAAAGACAAGCAGATTGTGTTCGTGACCAACAACTCGACCAAGTCGAGGCAGGACTACCAGAAGAAGCTCCAGGGCATGGGCATCCCTGCAACCGCCGAGGAGGTGTTTGGTTCGTCATACTCGGCCGCGATCTATATCTCACGGATACTCCCTCAAGCGCATCCACACCTCAAGGAGAAGAAGAAAGTCTTTGTGGTGGGGGAGGTTGGCATCGAGACTGAACTCGACTCCGAGGGCATACCGTATTTGGGGGGAACAGACCCTGCGTACAGGCGAGAGGTTACACCTGAGGACTACAAGCTCCTTGCTGCAGGCGATCCCAAGGCATTAGATCCCGAGGTGGGCGTGGTGCTCATGGGCCTGGATTTCCGCTTCAACTACCTCAAGATGTGCTATGCATACCACTACATCAGACGTGGGGCACTCTTCCTGGCTACAAACACGGACTCGACCTTGCCTTCTGCCGGCTCGTTCTTCCCTGGCGCGGGAACCATCTCCGCGCCTCTGATCAAGATGCTCGGAGGCCAAGAGCCCATGGCATTTGGCAAGCCGAACCAAGCCATGATGGATGCCATTGAGGGTAAGTTCAAATTTGATCGGAGCAAAGTGTGCATGGTGGGTGATCGCGCCGACACTGATATCAAATTCGGATTGGAGGGCAACCTGGGAGGGACCTTGGGTGTATTGACGGGCGTCGCCACAGAGAAGGATTTTCTGGAGGGAGACATCCGGCCAGCATATTACGTGAATGCCTTGAACGATCTTCTGGAGGGCGCATGATTTTCCTTTCGGGATGAGCTGGAGGAATGATAGATTTTCCACACGCTCGCCTGGAGAACGATATCCTGGAGGAGAGAAGATTAGACGCTGGAGGGCAACAGCACAATGGCTTCGGAGTGATAGACTAGATCTTGCAACGCACATGGGTTTTGATTCCTATTGCGCCGGTACATCAATTCAGTTTCAAAGAGTGCAATAGAGTCTTCCCACTCTTGTCAACCGTCTCCCATCTGTCTCTGTGGCTTCGGCAGCCTCTTCAGTAAAATTGCTTGCTTTCCCAACCCAAGCACCAACATCTTTGTTGCCAAAGTACGCATACCTCTCAACCCATTCGCACCCTTCTAACCACGGCACCGCTTCTCTCATGAAAGCCTCGACCTCCTCGACGCCTGCGTCTCCGTTCCCCATCCTCGAGCATGCGAATTCATTCACCCACAAGGGCAACCCGTACGTGGCGTGCATGTCCTCCAAGAAGGCCGTCATATCCGCAAAATGCAGCCCGTACCAATGCACCACCAGAAAATCAATCTCGTGGTTCCCGTCTAGGAGGGAAAGGAAAGAGTTCAACCACGGTTTACTCCTGCTCACATCACTGCTCATGCCTGGGCTACCCAGCCTCAGGTTGAATTTCCTCTTCGCGGGCAAGACCACGTCCGTCCACAGCTTGGCCGCTTCCCCAGCAGAGAGATTGGCTTGATCTGGAATCTCTGGTTCGTTGAACCCCAGCAACGCGGTGGTCTTGATCCTTCGGTTTCGGATGATGTCCGTCAAGAACGGGTCGAGTTGGTCTCTCGCGTTGGCTGCGGTGCGCACGCAGGGGATCCATTCCAGCTCCGCCGGCACCGAGTCGGGGATCCAGCATTCCCAGTTGAAGATCCAGGAGATTTTGCCCGAGGCGGCGTGGGGTTGGTACAGGGAGAAGTGCGTGCTGGGTTGGTCCCAGGGCCATCCTAGGCCACGCTTGCGGCTGCGTGAATTGGCGTTAGACGATGCCAGGTTAGATGAGAGGGATTTGGGCTTTGGTGGAGGAGGGGGAGGTCTGGATTTCTGCATTCTTCCCGTACTAGGGATTAAAGTTCCACTTTAGTATCTGTTGGGTCTGAGTTGCGCTGAGTTTGTCTAGAGAACACAGTACATGTGTAAATACAGAGTACATAGTTTGGCTGGGCGCTAAGCGGTTATGTTATACACAGCCTTGCCATCTTTCCCGACTGATACCCAGGCATCATAAGCGGAGAGACGTCTATGGAAAACATCCTATCTACTTCCTCATAGAAGTCGCAAAAAAAACCTAATCTTCATTCAGATCTCAAGCCTATCCATTTCAAGGCTGACTGCAGAAAGGCGCTGGGGTTGCGATGCTTTGCTGCCAGGTACACGGCCCCAACAACGAGACCCAAATAAAAGGCCCAAGTCGCCGCACCAAACAGCTGATGACCAACATATATTGCCTTGATGTTTGCGCCTTCATTGAGCCTGGGGAAAGGTCTATCCGGGACTTCAACGTCCAGAAAAGCACACAGCGGACCCCAGCCATCTTTGACGTTGTACTCGAGCAACCGTTCCTGCGGTACCAGCTCATGAACGCGCTGGTTGTGCAGTCGATACATGCGAGGGCTTATCGAGCCCCAGTTCCGTTCCAGCCGGATCCTAATCTCCTGACACAGGTCATCCATCCGTCGAAGCAGATGGACCGAGGATATCAGGCATCGATAGAGGAACCTTCGCGGTCCGGTGCCAAGTTGATGGCCTATGCTCTCGTTCCACGAACACCACCAAGACTCTTCCGAATCCCGGACGGTCAGGATGAATTTTGCATCTGGGTAAGTCGCGACGACCTCGGGGATCAGATCACACATGGGCGCGTCCATTGTGGACCGATATCCCCGCGTCAAAGCACGGAGCCTCTTCTTCATCTCATGGCTTGCCGTTTCACTCTCCCGAGGATGCTGATTGAGCCAGTGCATGAATTCGATCACTCTTTCTCTGTGGTCCGGGCGACGGTATATCTCCTGTGAATGAAGTCAGTCAGGCTCTGCAGCATTGGGATCGAAAGAAGGGCTTTTTTGATCCCACAAACTCACCACTCCATGGTGGACCGGACCAAATCCAAGCATGGTCAGCGCCTCGCGAAGGGATGTTGTCCCTGTTCGAGACAGTCCCAGACCAATCACTTCAAACCCAGCTGTGCTATCTGGGCGCCATTGAGAGTCACCATGTTCGTCAGCACTGATGCCGAAGAATTTGGCGAGGAGACCTTGCGATGAGGCTTCCTTCGCCATAGGAGTATTGTGCAAAGTCGAAGGCATAGCGTACTTGAGCAGTACTTCTTCTTTCCAGCAGGCATCTCTTGGTTCGAAGCGGGTTATATAGTCACTGGCTCTTGGCAGACTTACCTGCCTTGGCCATTGGAGGAGCCACCTGAAAAGTTAAGGCCGACATTTCAAGTGTTTGTTTTCCTCCATGCGAACGTCATATCAGTTTGGAGGCCTCGGGTGGCCTGAGATGTTGGAAACGTTCCTAGGCAACCTTGCTTGAAGATCAACAGGACCCTTGGAGGGATCTCCACCCCGAACATGAATTCTTTGGGTAGAATTGGACTCTAGTGAACTCAGCTGTTGAAGCTGAGGAAGTTCATAATACATTGCATGGTGGAGGAGGAAACCGACATCCGGGTCTTGTAGCGGATTCCGGATTTCAGTGGATGTTTTATACAACGACTTCAAGCGCCACTTCCTCCGTGCTTACTGTCCATATTCCCAATTACACCAACACTCTTCTTCCTCTGCCGAACCCGTCCCAGACCGGATGAGTATTCTGTCAGCATCAAACAACTCCAAACAAACGAATTTTGAAAGGTTGGCCCGGGGGGCTATATGCATATCGTGGGTGAAAAAAGGTAAAGGATATTTCAACACAGTTAAACCCTTGACATTCCCCTGGACCCCGCTGTTGCATTCGGTCCCAAGTTTGGCGTCTCCATGTATGCACCTCGCTTGGGCAGAAAGACGTTGAGTGCCGCGAGCGCAGCCCAACATTTATTAGTAATTCGTCGATTGGACTGACGTGACTTTTCAACGCTGGGCCATCAGGGATCGTGAAGAACCATCCCATCCTCTTCTAAAATTGGTCTGCCAGCCAAAAGGGACATTGCGTTCGGCGCACGAACGTTGAGGCCTATTTTAGACAAGATCAATCATCATCAGTGCCAGGCTGAGCTGAATTGGTCTTGACCTAAACGCTCATCGTGAGAGTAGCTGCTGTGGAGGAGGGACCGTTGCAGCAACCGCCAGATTACAACAAGTGTTTTGATACTAGTTGCTTGATCTAGAGTGTCAGTTTTCATCCGGGACTTCACGGGCCCAGGGAATCGAAGAATGCGCTCCAGATCGACTGACCGTTACAAGCTGCGCATCTTGTGGCCCAACGCACCACAGGTTCCAGATGCGAACTCGACGTCTGGGAGAGTAATTTCACAGCCAGGGCTGCGACAAAAGTGTCGCCTGCGGCAGCGGTATCGGCGAGCGTTGTGGGTATAAATCTTAACTCTGTTGACATAGCCTTTTGCTGTTACCACCACGGTATGCACGCATTTTTGCATAAGTCCTGGGCGAACTGGCTAGCTAGGTCTTCTTTCACTTTGACATCCTCGTCGTAGCCACAGAGGATCGTGGCTTCTGTCTCGTTGAGAACAAGAATCCTAACCAAGCGAAGAACCTCGTCAGGTAGATTTCGAGTAGGAACCGGATTTGGGTAACACTCATATGGGCGGTTCATGCTGTGGGGCTCTTTCCAAGATATGAAGCATCTTCGACGTCAATTTCGAACTGCATGATGACCATATCCGGCGCTGAAATCGTTGTTATACTCAGGAAGACCTGTCTTCCTTTGGCATTTGCACCCACAAATACCAGGAGTGGGCTGTGTTGGAGACGATCTGCCTTCATCTACCGAGTGAGCATATCGCTAAATGGGTCGTTTCCAACGGCTCCAAACATACGGAATTTAACTTGATCGGGGTAGCCTAGGCGATTGCAAGCACCAGCCTGGTTGGGATCTTGCCACCAGGGTTGAGCGGCAGTCCAAAGGCTGAAAGTGTCTCGCCTGTCCGAGGTATTCTCTCTGAGGAAACCTGGATATCGACATTGAGAGAACCCACCACGGTGACGGTCCGCATCTTTGCTGTTGGAGGTGTCTCTTTTCCGAGTTGTATGTTTAAATCCAAAGCTAGTCGCATGGGTATTCCGGATATCACAAGAGGGAGGTCCTGATATCTCCCTTTACCCATTATCTTGATATAGAAATGTCCAGTGGCATCGACTTTTTATAGTCTTTGCCAGACATATTAGCACGCTTGGCTCGGTGCATGTTTCAGAAATATTACTACACTCGGAATGTCAACCTCCATCTGGACTACCTGGTATTCTTCCTTCTTCGATTGACCGTGAGGCAATCTGCCAAGGGGCGTCACGCTCTTCACTGATCTGGGGTGAAGCGCTTGCAGTTTAACTCCACTTGGCAAACAGACCATCTTGCTTCTTTCACTCCCCATTTGATAGCTTGAACGACCTTCATGACATAATACTGTAACAAGGCAAAGTGGCAGTGCTGGGATGGCATGGGTGATGGCAGGAAGGAGATTTGGCTGGTCACATGTCAAACCAAAAAGGACTAAGGGGGGGGTGTTGAACAGTTAAAAGTGCTGGCAGTGTGCCATTCTTGATAGTTTTGACAGAGTATTCCATGTTTTCGATGTCGTCTACCTACTACTGAGTGTTTTATCGGTCCTTTCCCACTACTAATTGCTGTCGCCGTGCTAGGCGCTCGCTCCCCTAGCCGCTGCCTCTCAGGGGTCGGTGTTGGTGGTGGTGTTGGTCTCCCAGCGGCGACCAGAAACGCGTTCTCGATTCCCGACCTGCTGGACAGGGCTCTGTGCATTGTTGCACGTGCATGCCGAACCCGGGAGTGCTCTGTTACGGTATATACGCTGAGTATAAAGAGGATATATATCGTTCTGTGCATTTATTGATCGATCTATTTCGTACTAGCCTTCTCTTACAGGTATAAGACTACGGCGTTGACGGTGTATCTATAGGTTGAAGTCAACTACCCCTCGTCCGATAGCCTCTCCTCGTCTGATCCTCTCTACTGCCTCAGGTAGCTTGTCGATAGGATATATTGTATGGTCACCTGACAATTTACCGGCCGCCGCACATTGGAGCGCCATAGCAATGTCAGCCCTGCTGCCAACCACCGACCCTCGTACAGCAAGACCCTGGGTAATGAATTTGGCCGGAGAAGCGGTAATAGTAACATCTGATTTATGCGCTGTGTTTTGGTATTAGTTTTTTTCAGTCCAGGAAAGCTCAGAAACAGAGAGACTGAGAGACATAAAAAACTTACGCAGCCCGATGCACATAACTGTCGCGCCCACCCGAGTGCCTGTGTATGAAATGGCCATAGGGTATGACGAGCCCGCGGTGACAAAGACACCGTGAGCGCCTACCCCATCGGTGATCTTGATTACTTCTGCCACGGGATCCTTGACCCGCTTAAAGTCGATAAAGGCCTTTGCTCCTCGAGAGAGGGCGAGCTTTTCTTTTTCAGCACCCGTGTCGACCACAACAGTCCTCAATCCCATTGCCGCTGCCAGTTGAACCCCTTGGATTCCGACCCCGCCACCTCCGCCAGGAAACACTGCCCAATTGTTGATTTTAAGATTGGCCAGTCTTAATGCTCGATAGACCGTTCCGCCCGAGCACATGATCGGGGCGGCTGAATAGTCGTCAACACCGTCGGGGATTCTCTGTGTATAGTGCGCCGGCGAGGTTACGTATCTGGTCATGCTTATTTAGTTTTTCTCCTGCTGATATACGTTCTGACTTCTGGGGAGTATGTACTGTTGATATGTTCTATACCGGTAGAATTAGCACCATATTCCTTTCTGATTCAGCCTTTTCATGTTGAAATCCAAGGGTTCAAATGTCAAACAAATATTAATACATGCTGTGAACACTGTGGCACATACCCAGATTTATGAAGACCCAACAGCACTGACTTACGACAATACGTCTCCTTGTCATCCAGACATAAATCACACTCTCCACAGACCGACCATCGCGGCTTCATGCCTGCCCGATCGCCGACCTTCCAGTCATGCACGTTGGAGCCTACCTTGACAACAACACCAGCGCCTTCGTGGCCAGGTGAGCGCACTCCGAAAGACGACATGGGAGGCGTCCCCAGGTCGCCCATGGCGAAATGGAGATCTGAAAAGCATATTCCCGTCGCGTTGAGCTTGATAAGCAGTTCATCCGGGCCTGGGGGATCGGTAGTCGTCAGCTTCTATACCTTTGACGGTAGTGTCTCCCTGGTGATTTAGCACCATACGCCATTGAAGACTTATTCAAACATAGCCATGCCGGCAGACGGGCAGATTATCTTACCAGGTTCAGGGACGGGAACCATCTGGACCTCGATGTGAAAGTCGGGACCCTCGTTGACCACCACCCCGGCCTTGCACTGCGCGGGGATATCGAAGACGGGCTCTTTGGTAGCGCTGTTCATGCCATTAACCTCAGACCGGAATAGATATGCCATGTTGGTGATAACGACAATGAACATGGGCTGACAGAAATGGTGACAATCAAACAATCTCAGGGAGACTAACAGGTGCTATGGATATATCAGATGATGAGGGTGTATAATTTTTGATTCCAATTCCATCATGAAAGTGAATTACATTCCGGGAAATACATACAGGGTAGTATCCGAGCACTGAGAATCTTGTCACTGGTCCAATGCAGGCATCGTCAACCATGTCGAGAAGTACGGCATGGATTTAGCGGGTATTCGGACATTGGAAGTCCGAAAAGCATTAGCTGGATTATGAAGGTTCTACCGCCGGATTTGGTTTCTCTGGAGGAACAGCCGACTACCAAAGTAGTGTCTAGTGAGTCAGATATCGGCTAGGGACTTTATTCAGCTACATCATACGGTATCGATGTAACAGAATTCAGTGAAGGCTGTCTCGATTCTTGAAAATCGAATTCCACAAGTAGTATTATGTACCAATGGTATTCTAACGTCACATGTATGGCTGTTTCTTCTCCACATTTCTATCCCGCTAAAGTATCGATGCTCGGTGCAGGGTCGAAGTGTTGTACACAGAGTGAGAGTGATTCTATCTGCTTGATCGTGTGCTCCATGCCTGCTAGAGACTCTGGCTATCTATGCACTATTTGCACTGGGCAACAAGCCGTCCGCTGAATAGATCTGGACCTGGCTAGATCTGTCTAGGCCTTGTTATCGGCTAACGGTGGTACCGAGGCTGTCTATAAACGGCTTGCATTCGCTTCGAATCTCTTCGCTCTGATCTACCCATAATTACACACCACGGCGGTAGTGCCTCCATCTACAGTCCGGCTCGTGCCCGTGATATAACTGGCAGCGTCGGAAAGGAGAAACAGAGTAGCATTAGCTACCTCATCCGCGGTGCCTTGTCGGCCCAGAGGAACACCTCCCCCTCTCTGTTTCATGAGACCTTCGTAGTTGCCCTCGTGGTATTCATCAGCTAGTCTCTCGACCAATGGCGTCGCGATCAGGCCAGGGATGACGGCGTTGATCCTGGGCTTGAGTTAGACAAATCCGAAAGAACATAGGCTTGGACATGAATCCGCCGCCTCGGCTGGGGGCTCGCCGCATAAACAAAACCAAATCGTACCTGATTCCCCAGGGTGCGTATTGCACAGCAACGCATTTTGCAAAATTTAACAGCGCTGCCTTGGTGGTTGCGTATCCAATGTGCGCTTTACCCATGTAGCCTAAGCCAGCGATCGAGCTGGTGGCGATTATGGAGCCGGACTGTTGCTTAACCATCACAGGAAGAACCTGCTTACAGCAGAGGAAGGCCGACGTCAGGTTGACCTTGAGTTGCTGCTCGAAAGCCTAGACGAGCCGCAGGTGAGGAGATCAGTACTGGACTTTGATCTTTGAGTGCTGGCTGCTCTTGCATGATTTGGGAGGGATATCAAGACAAGTATCTTTGGTTTTCTACACACCTCTTCGGTCAATTCCACAGGACCTCCAGGACGCGACAGGCCGACGTTGTTGATCAGATAGTCAATGCGCCCATATTTTTCCACTGCGGCCGCAACCAAGTCTTTCACTTGCGTCGATTGAGTCACATCCGTTGCAAACACATCGACCGACGCCCCAGGGTTTTCGGACAGGATTCTCGATTTAGCAGTTTCAGCCCCTTTGATATCGAGGTCGCATCCTACGATTTTAACCCCGTTTCGAGCTAGCAGCCGAGCTGTTGCAGCGCCGTTTCCCCATATGTTTGGGTCCTTGGACTGATGAGCCTGGCCGATTCCTGTGACCAATGCGATTTTGCCTTGCATGTCACTGTACGTCGCGACCATTCTCGCCTGAAAGAAGTGTGAAGAATTGCGCGAGTTTCCCTTGAGTGGTCGCCCAAGTCCGAGACCGAGTAACCTCTGTGGAGAGTGACCAATCCGAGGCATTTTGAGAGACGCGGTATTGTGGTGTAGTGAGTCGTGACACGAGCGTGGTCTGATGCAGGGGCGGAATGTTCTTTCAAACCAAAAGTTTGGCGATGCACTCGGGTTGTTTGCTTGTATCCAGAAGAGTAGTTCAGGGGTCGGGTTTTCACCTCCGGCCCTCTCTCAACGCTTCGGCAATGAGTTCCGCTAACCCAAATACTTCGGCTTATGCATAGTATCCGGCTTGGTGGACAAACAGCTTTCTAGCCAGGGATGGTCATACATATAGGTTAGAGAGGATGTAGAATGCCTCGGAGGCGGATTCAAAGAGAGTTTTTACTGCCGTAGAAAGAAAGCAAAACTATCAAACAATCGATCAAGATGGCGTCCCTCGTTGCGGAGTCCCTTTCCATCGGAATGGGCAACGGCGTGGTGATTGACATGCCCAAGAACAAGCTCGTCAATGGCGAGATGGAACTGTCAGCACCAGTCCTGACAAATGGGTTGAATACCAAAACTCCAGCAATCACCAAAACAAAGTCGAAACCGCCATTGGTAACCCAGCCAGCATATACGCCGCGAAAACTACGCGTGATAACCATCGGAGCTGGGTTTTCGGGCATGATATTTGCGCACAAACTGCGTTACGAACATCCGGAGATGGAAGAAATCACCACAAACACCATCTTCGAGTCACGCTCTGAGGTCGGCGGCACCTGGCTGGTCAACACATACCCCGGAGTTCAATGTGATGTGCCTTCGCATATATACGCCTTCCCCTTTGACCCTAATCCAGATTGGGATTATTTCTACTCAACCGGTGCTCAGATCCAGGAGTATTTTGTTCGGACTGTGCGCAAATGGAACCTGGACCGCGACGTACAATTCAATACTCGCGTGGTAGGTCTATACTGGCAAGAGGAATCCGGACTGTGGAAAGTCATGGTTGAGCACGCGGGCGTAACACGCGAGGAGTGGGCCGATATTGTGGTTTCGGGACAGGGGTTTCTGAATGCATGGAATTGGCCTGACATTCCGGGCCTAGATGATTTCGAGGGCCCAAAACTGCACTCAGCCGCCTGGGACCATTCGATTAATCCCACGAACAAACGCATAGCCGTGATTGGCAATGGCTCCTCGGGCATCCAGATTCTGCCCAAGTTGGCTGAAGCCGAGGGTGCCGATGTGACCAGCTTCCAACGAGGACCTACATGGATTGTGTCGAGGATGGATCCCGGGAAACTTCTAGGGAAGCCCAATATTGGTTCGAACCCGGCCTACACAGAGACTGACAAGCGGAATTTCCGCTTAGATTCAGAAGCGCACCATCAGTATCGCAAGCAACTCATCCATAATATCAATAAGGCGTTTAAGATGGTACGTCGTGCTCTTGCTCTATTATTATTCTTTCCATTTTGTTTAGTGTATTACTACTTAAGGCAGGGAAATTACTAACAGCATTCTACTATTAGTTTGTTAAAGGGTCCGTGGACAACGTCGAACATAGCAAGTTTGCCAGCCGGCAGATGGCTGAGAAACTGAATCATGACCCGGATCTCTGTGAAAAGCTGATTCCAAAGTGGGAGCTCGGTTGTCGACGAGTCACCCCTGGAGCGGGCTACTTGGAAGCATTTCTTAAGCCCAACGTACACCTAACACAGAGCCCTATCATGAGAATTACTAAAAACGCCATCCTGACTGAAGATGGCCAAACGCACCCAGTGGATATAGGTCGGTAGCACAACTCCTAACTCTTTTTTTACTCTAAATCTAACAAATTATATCTAGTGGTTTGCGCAACGGGCTTCGATGTCTCGCACTGCCCTTCATACCCGGTTATTGGTCGAAATAAAGTCAGCCTGGCAGAGAAATGGGCGGACGAACCCGAGTCGTATTTATCTCTTGCCTGCCCCGACATGCCGAACTATTTTATTTTTACGGGCCCTAATGCAGTGGTCGGCCACGGCTCGCTGATAGAAGGCCTGAGCTGGGCCTCGGACTACATGATTAAATGGATCAAGAAGATGTCCTGCGAGGACATCAAGTCCGTGGAGCCAAAACAAAGCACGGTGGACGACTTTATTTCCTACGGAGACCAGATTCACAGCACGCTAACCTGGACCGGCGCTTGTCGTAGCTGGTACAAGAAGAATCGGACCGACGGGCGCGTGACAGCCACATTTCCAGGAAGTGCTCTGGTATTCCGCCGTATGATATCCGATATCCGCGGCGAGGACTTTAACATCGAATATCGATCCAAGAACAAGTTTAGCTTTATGGGCAATGGGTTTACTACGTACGAGTTAGACGATGACAACGATTTAGCGTGGTATGTCTCCTAGTGAGTTGGAAGGCGATGTTGGAGATTTTGGTAGATTAGATGTAAGAAGTTTGAAATCGTCAGATGAGTATGCTCCCGACAAGGGTTTAACGAGTCTCTAGATACAGGCACAAGGAGAGAGTGGAGCACTCCACTATGCCACTCTCAAACGACAACGACAACTCTCTCAACAACCACAAAGTCTATACAAGACAAATTTGCAGGAACAAGAGGACCAGACTTTCATGCTCCAACAGAAAGATGAAAAGGACTGACGGCCGAATTGGCGGAGCAATTGTACGAGCAAGACGGGGGTCGGCATCCTGGCATATAAAAACAATCAACTAGGCACTAAGCAGAGAGGGCGTCAGAGCCTACAACACAATCCGCTGAGCGACTAGGTTTCAGTCTGACAGAAATATATGTATCTGGAGACCGGTAGGATTGGATTGAATCATGGAATGGTTTAGACTGTTATTCGTGTCGGCCAGTTGCTCAGAGATATGTCTGCATAGCCTTTTATGTGAGTTTCACGAAATAACTACGGCCTATATCTATCGCTACTTGCAAATGATACTTTCCCGACGACATTTCTATCATGCTACTACATTTCCTTCAGACGTGATGATTTGAATGCCTTGTTCTTGCCTCGTTCTCCTTCTCCATTGGCCCTTCGCGACTTATCAGTGCAGGCCATCTTACACCTTGTATCTCCTCTTTTTCTCTTGTCTATCAATTTCACGGCTCCGAAAATCTATTATTTTAGTCTTGGCATTAGCATTCTCAGTTGTACTCGACCCGTTCGACCCGAAACGTGGACGTCGTGTCGTCGCACAAACACCATTCAAGACTCTCGACAATCAATTCCTCCCATCTCGCTGTGGACCGAAGTTCTGGAAATCTTCGGAAGCCGTGTGGTAGACCAGGAAATACGGCAGTCTTGGTAGGGATACTTGGCACAATTAATCGTGTTAGCAACTATTCCGGATAAAATACACAGCGTCCTGGGTTGGGGGCTTATTGAGGGAGTTGCTGATGAGATCTGCTTAGACTTAAGTGAGACTGAACTCAGATCGGCACATCGGGCGGACGAGGGGGAGGAGTTCAAAGTAAGACTAATGATCAATATCGAACCATACCCATTTTTCTTTAGTTTTTCGGCAAAATACAATCCTTCATCGCGCAGGAGGTCCTGGCCTGCGATTAAGAAGGCCGACTTAGGTGAGTGGGCCAGAGTCTCATCTGGTGCGAGGGCGACATTAAAGTATGGGTCCAATTTGGCAGCGTCACCGAGCAGATTCGCAAATAGCGTGAGGGCTGCCGCGGGAAGGACCGGGGCCATCTGATTCTGATTGAACGACGAAAGAGTCGCCGCGGCCGAAGGGTGGACGGCGGGATGGACAAGCCACGGGATACAGAGTACTTGTCCTTGAATGGTACAGTAAGGAGAGGATGAAGACGAAGGCTGCCCCATGTCTTTCATTTTGTCTTCAGCATATCGCAGGGCAATCGAAGCGGCCAGGCATCCGCCAGCTGAGACACCACCGACGATGACTCGGTTGGGATCGCCACCAAGTGCGGAAATGTTCTCGGATAGCCATTCGAACGAATCCCACGCATCGTTATGTGCTGTCGGATGCTTATACTCGGGCGTGTGACGATAGTTGACGTTGATTACCATGACAGGAGTTGAACAGGCCGCTACGATGCGCGCACAGCTGGAGTCTTCGGACTCGACGTTGCCATAGAGGAAGCCGCCGCCATGGAAATGGAGAAAGACCGGCAGCCCTTGTGGCTTTTCCAAATGACGTGGTCGGTAGACTCGAGCTATGATGTTCTGTTGGTCGCGCGTCAAGATGGAATAGTCATGCCAAATGACGCTGTCGTTGAGCCCTGCCGGCCCGGACAAAGAGAAATTAGTAGATTGAAGGAGAGGATGAGAAATAACAAGTGTAAGAAAGTGACTGAATAAGTCTGTGTATTCCTACAGCAAAAACAGAACAAAAGGGCATGTCAAACCAACCTAGTGAACTTATCAATGCTCGAGACGCTTGAATGCGAGCGGCATTGGTGGCTTCGCGCAATTGTTCAGGTGTGACGCCTTCAAGGGAGGCATTGACGTAGTTTGTCGCCCTCACAAACTCTTCCCATTCAGGCACAGGGCCTTGATAGATCGAATAATCTGCCATTTGTACGCAGATTTTGGGGACTGGTAGATTGCTGAGAAAATCCTCACTGCGCTATGTGGATAAGTACCTCGGTGGACGAACATACTATCGGTATTGCTGCTCCTAGGACTTGGGCTTCCCACTCGACCAGTAAAAACCCGAGCTAATGGCCTTCAGAGAGAACTTCGTAAAAGAAGCCGGAGCGCATAATACCAACTGATTGGACTAGTTGGTCAGGCCGGAACTTGGACAGCCGAGTCCCGAGGTGTCACACTGGGGCTCATCGATAAAATCTCAAGGCCTCGGGTTGCCGAGACGCATGTTTATTTAAACTTGCGCCAGAGGCGTGACTTGGTTCCATTCAGAGAACACAAGTTACTACAACCTTGAACTCTCACTTCCAGCGCCATGAAGCTCAACTACACGCCAGAATCCGCTGAAGGACTACCAGCCGAGGATGCCAGTATCTACGAACGCGTTAGGCGGCGTCGCGGAGGACAGTTGCTCCCTTTGGATCGTGCCCTACTCCACTCACCAAAGCTTACCGACGGTTAGTAAACATACAGATCAAAAAAGAAGCCCTGAGATCTCCAGGCTTGCAATTGAATTGCACGGGCGCCTCTATCTGCGCCTGCAATTCTAATTTGATGTGATTTACGAGTCGCTAGCTGATATACCGTCTGGGTGGATTTACAGGCTGGAATTCGCTACTAGGCGCCGTTCGGACAAAAGGATGTTTATCCGACGACCTGCGTGAAATATGTATCTTGCGTCCCGCGCTGATCAATCGAGCCTGGTTCGAGTGGAATCACCATGCGCCTATTTTTGAGGCCGCCCCTGGAGTCACCGCGGCCCACATAGATGTGTTGAGCCAACTTCATCCTGCTGGTCAAGGAGCCTTGAATGATCGCCAGTGGGCGGTGCTGCGGTACAGCGACGCGATGACCAACGACGTTTCAGTTCCCGAGGAGGTGTTCGACGAGTTGCGTCGGCTCCAGTTCAATGAACAAGAGATTGTCGAAATCACGCTGACGTGCGCCGCTTACAATATGGTGAGCCGCTTCTTGGTGGCCCTGGATGTTGGCGAGGCAAACGGCTCTGTTCCAGCAGTGGTAGCCTCGCACGAACGAGGCAGGAGTACAGGATAGATGGCATGCCAGATTTTCAGACTTCGGACGTCATCATACAACATTTAGATGAGAGGAGCAGGGTATTTCACTCCTTACCCTCCCGAATGTGGTTTCCGCGAATCCCGAGTAGTAACTCAGGTACCTGTGAAGTCTGAGCTGACATTTCTGGCCTAGACTGGAAATCACAAGGTCGATGACTTTCGCTAGAACATGGAAACGAAATCTATTTCCACCAAATTATAAGGTCTTGGATTGCCAGCGTTCCAGAGCCAATTCATCATGTCAAGCTCCGAGTCTCACAGAGCCTATACAGGACAATCTCAATCTCTCAATTGACAACATCAGAACCCCCACTCTCATGCGTCTATATAGCCTGCCAGCCACAGTCGGTGCTGATAATCGCGCCATTGAGATAATCGGCATCATCTGAGCAAGTAAATGCCACTAATTTGCCCAATTTCTCAATATTAACGGTCGCCGGGTTCTGGTCGAGGAGACTGAAAGCTAGGGTCTTGCCTTCCTCATGCACTCCGTTGACGTAGGCTGTTCGAATATTGGTCTCCATCAACCCCGGCATGATAATATTCGCGCGAATCCCCTTGGTCGCATAGTGAGCTGCCGTGCTGCGCGTCAAGCCCACCAATGCATGTTTGGCCGTCGTATACGCTGCCCCTGCAAGGCCGCCGCGCAGGCCATTGATGGAGCCGACATTCAAGATAACTCCGCCTTGTGGTCCTAGCCGTCCGGGACGTAGGAACTCTTGCACGGCAAATTTAGACATGCGCGCCGCGATAGTCAGGTCGATGCTAATGATGCGGTCCCAATAGTCGAGCTCCACGTCGCCGATGGGCGTGAACGTGTCCATAACGCCGGCATTGTTGATCAGGATGTCGAGTTTGCCGTACTTGTCCACAGCTGCTTTCACAGTGTCTTGTGTTGCAGCGGCTTGCGTCAAGTCGGCGCAGATGTCGTGGACTTCGCCCAGGGTAGATAATTCTGCTTTGGCCTCTTTCAGCATTGTCGCATTGATGTCGATGATAAGTACGGTCGCTCCGGCATTTAACAGAGCTTTGGCAATGGCTTTTCCAAGACCGCCAGCAGCACCAGTCACAATGGCGACTTTGGAGGCCAATAAACTTGACATGCTGAAGATGTGGCACTATTGGAATTTGGTAGCGATGGTAGTGGCACAAATGATCAAGTAACTGGAATGAACATAGCAGAACAACTTGCAAGGGTCTAGGAGGAGAGATCAATATTTATGTACACCTCTTTTTTTTGGCACTCACTTATAACCTGAGAATTCGTTGTGAACTACGAATAGCTTGCTATGCAATGCCATGCCACCGAGCCCGCGTACTACCACAAACTCCCATCGGAGGTGAACACCGAGCATCAGGGTTTCTGAACCTTGTTGATGATATAAAACCGGCCCATTAGTCTCCACTGGATGTCGAGCAGTGCGGGTTGGGGGGTTATAACGGGGCCCCAGAAGGTCTGAAGGTCTTGGAAGCGGAGCTCATCTACCGCTGGGGCCGAGGGTTGCTGGGAGAGGGGAGCAGAGGTCCACGGCTTATAAATGCTGATACCCGCCACTCGCATCCCCGAAACCCGTTCACGTACCGGAACTACCTGCTGCGTGTGTATGCTCTGGCCTCATGAGTTGTTGTATGACAATGTCCCAGGTTACAGAAGAACCAGTCTCGTCGATTGGGGTGCAGCCTTGGACTGAGCAGGATCAGGCAATACCCTTACCAGCGTCTAACAATGAGCATCTTAAGGCGCGAAAATTTTGCCGGAGTTGTATGAGATGTCGTTCCAAGAAGGTAGGCGACCACAAAGCGCCTACACTGTCTCTTGTCCGGGTTCAGGAGCCAACCTTTTCTCATTAGATCAAGTGCAGTGGGGATCGCCCGAAATGCACATCCTGCTCGACATCAGGCCAGCCATGCGACTACCTAGAGGACGCCCGTCGTACGGTCGGCACCATGAAGGGCGATGTCTCGAATTTACAGCGGGAGATCTCACAGCTCCGAAAACTGGTGGAGGAGTACCGGAAGAAGTCCGAATCGCCCAAAGAACCTGTTACCCCACAGTTACGGTCAGGCGAATCGAGCCTCAGGAATGAGTTCGACTTCGCCCAGGCGCCTATCACCTCCATCCCCAACCGCCGCAGCACTTCTGGCATCCTAGAGACATATGCTGCTCCATTGCCATCGGGACGGCCTCAATCGGATTTGGAGGAGAGTGCACAGCGCACCGGTGGACCGTCGCCGTCTGAAGCAAACATCGCAGGCGCCATCTCTCGGGATGGCTATCTCCAAGTCCACGGTGTGACTAGCACGTTTCACCAAGAATCAGTCAGGACTGGTGAAGATGGCGACACCTTGGATGTTCCGGCCAGGAGCAATGAACTTGAATCGGTATCTCACCGCCTGATCGCGTACGCAGCCCTGCAGAAACAACATGAGAACTTTTTGTTTTCAGACCCTCTCCTCTACAACGACCTTGACCTCGATGGAGTATCCCCCGAGACCGCAAAGCATCTTCTGGACATCCATTGGAACAGACAGCATTTCACGTATCTCTTGACCTACCGACCTGCGATAATGGAGAGTTTGCGGACGGGTGGGCCCTATATCAACAAACTCCTCCTCAACGCCATATACTACACAAGCTGTCAATACAGTGATCGGAAATCGCTGCGTGCCGACCCAGATGATCCTCAGACCATGGGAGCTCAGTTTTACCGCCGCTTCAAGGAATTATTGGTTGACGAGATCGACAAACCCAGTATTCCGACCGCCATCGCCCTGCTGCTCTCAGGACAGTGTCTAGTCGCTTATGGCAAACAAGGAGGAGGTTGGGTCCTTTGCGGCACCGCATACCGCATGATAATCGAACTGGGCTGCCACTTGACTGCTGACCCTCGACGGACGGAGCAAGGTTCGCGAGAGATTGTCGGGACCGAAGTCCGTAAACGACTCTACTGGGGCGCGTTTGTGATTGACAAGTTCCAGTCGCTATATCTCGGGCGAGCGCCGGCGCTGCGCCAGTCCGAAGCACGAGTTTCCAAAGAACTGTTGGATGCTTTTGAAGAGTATGAGCCGTGGTCGCCATACGTAGATTCCGAGTCTGACTCGTTCGGCGAGATCATGTCGCCTCAAGCACATGTCCCTCGACCGGCTTACGGTGTGAGTTCGTTCAAGGCGCTGCTCCGTCTGGCGGAAATTGCGACTGAGATCATGGACACGTTCTATTCCATGGAGAGCTTGAAGCTAGGCCAGAAAGCCGCGCTGGAGAGACGAGTTGAGTTTTTGCACAAGCTGGATCGGTGGCAGAAGGAGCTCCCGCCCCATCTGCTCTGTGATCCAGAGGGGTCGCACAGTCCGCCTCCACACCAGCTGAATCCCCAGTAAGTCTTGCCAATGGGTTGCATTACCCTTTTACACCCTGCTTTACTACTCCCTGATTTTGCCTACGTGGCTCTGTTGTATGCACACTACTCTACTCTGCCCTACCCTTCTCTGGCCTAATATGCCCTGCTTTGATCTGTTCTGCCCTGCTCTGCCAACCCAACACAAAAGACCGCTAGAGCTCTAACAAACAAAATAGTACCACATACTGGACCCTAGTGATCCTGGTCTGGCGCCCGTTCATGAGTAATGGCCACCTCTCAGCCTATGCAGACCCAGAATTTCGTTCTGTGGTTGATAAAGAGTGCGCTGCGGCCTCGCTGAAAATCTGGGCCCTAGTCAAAACCTTCAAAAACACCTTCACTCTGCAACGTGCGCCGTATATCCTGTGCTACGCAGCATATCACGCCATACTGGTTTTAATCCACTCGCGCGAAACCCGCGTCAATTTCCCCGATTGTGTGCCCTACTTGTGGTCTGCGCTTGTTGATCTCAAGCATGGCAGCCACGCCGGTCTAACTAGGCCGTTGCAAATGCTGAAATCGAAACTCACGGAGGATGTGGTTGCGCCGTTGGAGCCTTATCCCGCTGAGAATGGCAATGGGCCTGGCGCTGGGGCTTATTGTGCCGGTGATATAGACATGGTGGGCGATTCAGGCGCAGGCGCAGGAACCGAGGCTGGTATTGGGACCGGGGCCGGGATTGGGATTGCTAATGCAGACTTCCTGCAGACTTTGGACTTTGACGCCTGGAACACGCCGTTCTGGCTGGATCGAGTAGTTGGGAACCAGCTATTACAGGATGACTTTACATTTGGGTTGGGCTCGATGCCATTTTGAGCTCTCAGCTCACTTGATTTGTTTTTGTATATCTATTTTAATTTTTCTGGTTGGCATGCCCAACATAGCTGGTAGATCCCAAGCAGCCCAGAGATGCTTCTACAATCTTCTTCAACATTGAGGTACGTCTAGCCGCATCATGCTATTTAGCGCTAGGGCGGGCGTGTTCCACATCTTCATCACTACTTGTTGCCCGCGCTTTCCAATTGTATTCCCCTGGAAATCATTGACTTGACAGCCCCAAAAACCTTTGTTGCCAAAGGCGTCACGATCGAAGCCTGTGTAATCGGCCCGCCCACTTCATCAAACGTGTCGAACTCGTGCAGGATGAGAACAGGCGCTGGTTCTTGGGGTTGCTGAGCTGGTTTGAGTACGGATTGCAGCTGGTACAATGCCGTGCGCCGATATCCAGGGTGCTTCGCCATCATGACTGTGTGGTCGACGCGGTAGAAGCTGTAATTGACGGCCAATGTTTAGCATCTGTTTTGCACTGTGCGCATTTGGTCGTGAAATGAAAGAGAAACGGATGGAGTTGGAAAGAATGAGGGTGGAGAAAGAGAGGGACTCTAGAAGAATGAGAAAAAAGGAAAAAGGAAAACGGGTAAGAATGAGCTTTTCGCCAATTCATCTTCTTCGGTGAGGGCTTGGATGACAGAAACGAATACATACTCTTGAAACTCTTTGATATCAGCAGGACTCGCTTCGGCCTGAAGAATGAGCGGCGAAACAGCATCTATAGGTTCTAATGTCAGTTAAGTCTTGACTTCAGGCTACTGAGGCGTCGAGGCCCAAAAGCGCACGTTTTGCCCCAATAAATTGGAAACATTTTGGACAGCGTAAAATACACTGACAGGTCCGGAGCCCTGCATTTCAATCCACATGGCTCAGGTGTTCAAAGCTGAGACCTTTCACATTCACTGGATTATCAAAACTTCGTTGCATCAACTTGTGGCGCAGACTGGGCAGTATATGACAGCACTTTATGCCTTCTTCCTGTTGGTCCCTTTGACAAGTAAAACAATAAGACATGCAAACAAAGCCAATGAAAATGCAAACGTCTCACTCAAGGGTCAAAGTCAACTATGAACTTACTCGAAATCCCCAAGCCTCTGGGATCATATACCTCAAGGAGGGTATACGTTCTAATCTCTGTGTCGGCATACTTTGAATCTAAAAGAGTTCCGGCATTCGCATCTTCTGGTGTTGTTCGTATCTGCGAGGAAATAACCAAATACGTCTTATCGTCAGGCGCGGGTCGGCCCATAGGATTTTCAATCACTTTGTACAGAAGGCCTGAGTGGTCCCCTTGGCGGAAACGCAGCCATTCAGGCCCTTCTTCATTATGAGGCCGGTAAAGAGCGAATGCGATTTCGGACGTGAAGGCGAACGAGGACATGACTACCAACGGTACGGTCAGGAGGGAGGGAAACAGAGAGATAAGGACCGATAGATATGGCCTGTAGTTTGGGAGGTGAATTCGACTATTTTTATTTCAAGATTGAGTCTTTGTTTTGTAGGGGAAAACTATCAGTTTCTTCTGTATTAACGGAGATTGAGGCCTAGAGGGTCGACGGGTAGCCCTGCGGTCATGATATGCCGAGCCCCGGAGTTCTTAAACCCGGTTCGTTTGTCTGTTTTGGATTATATGCGTTTGGATAACTCGGTGCTCAGAACTGACTATCAAGCTCTATCGCTCCGTAGCCCCAAGAGGAGTGGAACTCTGTAGGGACACCAACTCTTTATCTGCGGCGCCAATGCCATTCACCACACACATAAGATCGTGTAGAACGTGGACATGGAATAAAATGGAAAAGGGGGTTTTAATTGTAATTGACCGTCAATCACATACGATTGTACTTAAAAGGTAGCCACATCATCTCACCAGCATCAGGAAGATGCTCGATATACGAGCCAGGATTGTAGATGGAAACAGGGTATTTACAACCAGCGAGCCCGGCAGTCCCAATTGCACCTATAGATAGACCAGGAATCCCCCCGTTACTCCTGCTCTAACTTCTTTTCTTCGGTCGTTTGATGAATATGGCCAGCCACGAAATCCTTTTTGTTGTGATCGAACCCTGGAACCCACCAGCAGAGCAGAATGAGAACTCCCGCAAACCCAGCGCTGGTGTAGATGACGGTACTGTACGATGAAGCTTGTGCATTTCGAAGCGCATCTCTGGCAACAGCTTCGATCTGGCTGTTGAACCCAGGTACTGTCTCGTTGGTCACGGCGGTAATGTTATTGATTCTCGAAAGAAGGGCCGGTACCGATGACTGAGGCAGTCCAGTAGCCAATACAGCATCTTGGACATATCGAGGGACTTTGGACTTGAGCTGGTTGTTCAAGATCGTAGAAAACACGGCCGTACCAAATGAGGCACAGAACTGACGGATCGTTCCAGCCAGGCCACCAGCCGCACCGAGCTCTTCCTGGCTTTTGATGGGGAAAGTGACGGCGGTCAGGGCAACGCCTTCGTTGGCGCCCACCATGAAGCAGCCCGTGGCCGCCAGTCCGATGGTGAGATTGAGGTTGCGAGGATCAGTCGCCGCCCCAGCGAGCAGCGGAAGGGCAGCAAAGGCACTGCCAATCGCGCCCACGCGCACGCCAGCGATCTCGGCAATAACTCCACCAGAAAATTGACCGAGCACGAAACAGAGGATCAGCGTGGTGGTCAGGGTGCTTTGTTGAGACTGGCTGACGCCGTCGTACAGAGATCGCACTGCCTGTGGCCATACCAGGCTGAAGCCGTAATAGGTTATGGCCCCAATGCCCGTAAGCCATGAGCAGGCTTGGAATCTGGCGTTCTTAAACAAATGCATAGGCAGAAGCGGGTGAACCGTAGAAATGGGAAGAAAGATTTCCCACAACGCAAAACAAACAAATCCAACACCTCCTCCAACCAAAGAGCCGATCACATGGCCTGAATTCCAGGGATAGAGGTTACCCCCCCAGTCCAAGCCGAGGATGAACAGGATCAGGGACAGCGAATAGATCACCAGACCGATCCAGTCAAATTGGAGGACAATCTCCATAGCACTCTTGCGACGATGCAGCATTTTGAACGTTGGCGGGTGGTAGCAGAGCACCCACAGCAACACAGTCAGTGCATTTAGTCCGATTAGGAAATAGTAGCACCCCCGCCAGTGAGAGGTGGTAGAGAACTATGTCGGAGGATTTTGTTTTAGCCAGGAATCTTGGTTTCTTCAGAGTGGCTTGTAACATACTTGAAATTGAAGGGCAACTTTAGCAGCAAGCGGATTGCAAGGCATGCTAAGAATATACACGCCCGATACTGCCAGAAAGCGCCATCTCATGGGCACGATTTCGGATATGACCCAGAAGAACGAGAGGCCGAATCCTAGGGCAGCGCCAAAAAGGGCCTGTGAGACCACAATCTGCGTAATGGACTGTGCCGTGGCGCCCAGAATGGCGGCTAGAAGCCCGAGACACGAGCCTCCGATGAAAAACCAACGTCTCCCAAAAATGTCGCTCAGGCAGCCGACCATTTGGAGGACAACTGCAGATGCGATCACATTGGCGAGAGGAGCGTACTGTCGAGGGCCATGACATGACCATTAGTCAAATGCTTGAGGGTTTGAGGTAGACACGAGTTTTGTCTTACACTGATAGAGTCACTGGGACCAAGGTCGTCGTTGATATAAGAAAGAAGAGGTGCGGTCTGGGCGTAGCCCCCCACGGTGGCAGTAAAGGTGAAAGCAGAGGCAAAATAACTGCCCAAAAAGGCCGGACTGATCCAATAATTCTTGGATAGCTGGGCGAAATGGAATCCTCGTGCTTCTGGGGCACGCTCTTCATTGCGCACCATGGCATCGTCAAACTCGAGCACCGTGTGCCTTTGAACCCCGCCGGAACCGTTCTCGAGATTGTCTGGGGATACCTCGACTTCGATTTTGTCCGGCATGGTTTTGTCCTCCATGGTGATGGCGGAGAGCTGGGCCGATGACATCGACAGAGAGAACCTGGGCAAGCGCAAGTGTGGGAGCAGATGCTGGTGCTTCAAGTTCTCCTCGGGAACGGAGAGGAACTTAGATGAAGAGTCGAGGAGGCGCACTCCAGAAACGAAGGGGAAGAAATTCAGTCTTTATACCAGTGAGCCCGCAGGTCTATGTTCCGTATAAAATCTGCGATGGGATTGTCTCTGGGGTCTGTTTACCCCGAACCCCGGGGATTTGGCTGGGGAAGGGGGCAAAAGAAAAGGGCCCGGGGTACTGAGTACATACAGGGTACACATCGAGAACTCAAAGACATCCGCCCGGGACTCGAAGTCCGCAGAGACCAAAGGTCGGATCTTGCACCCCGGGGCGAGACAAGGCTTTACTACTCGACGAGCAGAGGAGACTAACTGTATACGAAAACCGCTAGTATTAAAACAGGTATCGACTGTTGCTGCTTTATTGCAGAGTACCATAAACGGCCACCACGATGGACTATAGTCACCTATACCCCTACTACCAACCAACTTGAAAGCACTGAAAGTGATAGGCGTGGTGCCTACTTTTCTCTCCAGGTACACAGTATCGCCACCTGAATCGCAACTTGCAATCACATTGAAGATAGGTCAGCAAATAAATGTCCATGACCAGCTAAAAGGAGAATGTTTGTAGGAAGGAGATATCCATTTCGCTCTCCTCGACTAATTTAGAATCTTTGGAATCAGTGATTTCTAAACAAGTCAGACCTGTGGTAGCCCGTATTTAATCATCGAATGTATCTGCCATAAATACACAACACCTTGTGGAAAACTGTCTATCTCCCGCGACAGCCGACCGACGAGCCCAAACCCTCCTTTAGCCATTCGTCATCTCTTTATCTCACTTCAAAATCCTTATAGCCGGTCTCTTTGATCTCATTCACAATCTTCAAGTACAGCGGAATACCTCCTCCCCAGTTCAGTGGCTCATGCACCTTTCCAGGGATGTTAGCTCCGTTCCACCACGAGCGGGTGTGATGCCTGACGCCCGTTTCGCTGAATTGAACCACTGTCTTCTTCCATTCTACCTCCATTTCGGGCCTGACATCGATGCTCTTACATCCATTGTCCCGCAGATATACCAACGTCTCCACCAGCCAGTCGGCCTGCAGTTCGATGCAAGTGGGCCCGTTGCTGAATGCCGTCGGCGCCTGGGGTCCAAAGGTGAAGAAGAAATTAGGGAATCCAGCCGAAAGCAGGCCCAGATACGTCAGTACACCATCATTCCATTTTTCACGGAGGAGCTGCCCGCCTCGACCGCGGATGTTGATGTTATTTAGACCGCCGGTGATGCCGTCAAAGCCTGTGGCGACCGCGATCACGTCTAGCTCGTGCAGTGTGCCATCCGACGTGACTAGGCCCGTTGGTTCTAATCGAACGATGGGGTGGGTCTTGATGTCAATGACATTGACGTTGGGCCGCTCGAATTGCTCATAAAAGTCAACTTCGAGGGCGAGTCGTTTGCCGCCGAACGGATGAGGGGGTTGCTCAGGGGCAAAGAGCTCTCTGTTTCGAGGGTCCCGGATGCGCTGCAACGTCTTTCGCCGCCAGAAGTTGTACGCCTCGCGGTTTGCAGTAAAATCTTTCATCATGTCCGAGTAGTTGTTCATGAGGAATCGGAAGCCTCCCTATTTGGCGGAGTGCTGATTAGTTTGTGATTACTTAGTGCATCAGGCGACTAGAAAAGGCAAAACAAAAGAAACTGTCGGGGATAGTCTATATTACCATCTTCCATAATTCTTCAAACAATGCCTCTCGCTCCTCGGGTGTAGCATCAAGCATCTTTTCCTTGCGTGGCTGATAGGAAAATCCGCCTTGAGTTTTCCATCGGTTGTCGAATATTTCGGGATATCTCAATTTATCTTCTGCCTGCTGATCCGGAGTCAAAACCACATTGTTCATGGGCAAACATAGGTTGGGCGTGCGCTGGAACATCTTAAGATCGCCTTTCTCACCGATCTGATGAGCCCACTCCTGTGCGATCTGTATCCCCGTGGACCCCGACCCGAGCACGCCAACCTTCTTCCCCTTGACATCGCATCCTTCTTTGGGCCAAAAGGAACTGTGATGGATGACGCCCTTGAACGTCTCAAGACCCTCCCAGTCCGGAATATATGGCTTGGCGGCAAACCCGATCGACGCAATAAAGTAATTTGCTTCAAACACTTTGCCTGTATCGCACTGGATGGTCCATAGGTTGCGGTGCTCGTCCCATTCGGCGTCTGTCACTTTCGTGGAAAAGTATGTATCTTTCTTGGTCTCGAGCACTCTGCCTGCGTGCGCAAAGTATTCGCGCAGTTCTTCTGAGTCGGGATAATGGGATTTCCACACCCAGTCGCGGTATACCTCTGGCAGGGACAGTGCGTAGAGCGGGTAATGTGTGTCGGCCCGTGCTCCGGGGTATCGGTTCCAGTACCACACGCCTCCTAGGTCGGTGGCCATCTCCACGATCTTGACATTGAAGTTCCTCCGGCGCAGGTTGTACAGTAAGTAAATGCCTGCGAAGCCTGCACCGACGATCAACACGTCGAGCTTCTCAGGCTCGGTTATTGAAGAGCTGACAGGGGCTTTGGGGTGTGATCCATTGCCTTCATTGGTGATGCCATTCACCCCGTTTATCCCGTTAGGTATGGCAGTGCCGTTCGCCGCTGGCCCTCTCTGTTCATAATTCTCAATACCTTTACGAAGCTGCATCGTGGCGATACGTCTACTCCAAGCGAGCTATCGAATTTGTCAACTTCGGGAAAGAGGAAAGACACGAAGGTAAAGACGGGATTAGAGAATGTACAGGTCGAAACGACACCAAAAGAAACATTCTAGAAAGTCTTGTATAGTTCTGGCTCTAGTTCTTCCTTTGCCCACCAAAGAAGAGAGTTGGACGACTCTGTAGAGTCGGAGAATGCTTCCCCGGACGCTCTTTGGGCTGCCGTTGAGGGTCCGGGGATGTAACCCGGGACCTTTAATTGGCTTTTGGTTGTACATAGCTCCTCAATGTCTCCAGAGGCGGCCAGATACAATTCTTATTCATTCCCTACGAACTACCAGCGGGGTAGCCTGGTCAGGAGTGAGAATACTGGCAGTTCCATTGATCGAGGAATCCCATAATGAGTGTGGACGAAGGGAGCCGGATTCCTCTTCCGGATCTCTTTTCTCTACACGGGAAAACGGCTATCGTAATGGGAGGTTTGTAGGCCATGCATCGTTTTTCTGCTCTATCCTTCGCCGATTGTCCTTCTGCAATCCATCTACTGTACCTTGTCCCAAAGCCTAGAGTGTCCAGCTAACCAATAAGAATCAGCAACGACGGGACTGGGTCCGGAAATGACCCTCGCGATAGCCGAAGCAGGAGCCGATGTAGTTGCCATCCTGTCCTCCTGGGACCCGCCCGCAGGTCAACTCGAAGAGTCAATACACAAGTCAGGTCGTGAATTTAGCGTCTTTCACAGCGAGGTAAGCGACTCGGCTGACCTGAGACGTTGCTTTCATGACATATGGGGTGCGGGAGTCGAGCCTGATATTCTGCTCAACTGTTCGATCATGAACCGTCGTGGCCCAATCGAGAATATGAAGGACGAGGATATTGATTTGGTACGTAAAGTCTTCCTTGTTTCTTTCACGGTAAAACAAAAAGCTGTACTCATCAAACGAGTCCTATTCCTCGTGGTTAGGTCCTCTCAGTCAATTTGAAAGCTGCATATGTTGCCGCCCAAGAAGTCGGGTCACGCATGATTCAACGCCTGCGTAAAGGGAAGATTATTAATTTTGGATCGGCAACCGCTCATCTCGCTATGACGGATGTATCTGTATACGCGGCTGCCAAGGCAGGAGTATTGCAAATGACCAAAGCATTTAGCAATGAATGGGCGGCAAAGGGTATTCAGGTACGAACAACATTAAATCTTGCATCGTGCCACGGTGTTACTGTCAACCATATCTAACCACTGTGCCTATTACAGGTCAACAATATTTCTCCTGGGTAGGCCTTGAGTTTCAGTTTATTTTCATTTCTAGCATTTTAGTAACAGCCATATGGCCTATGACATATCCATGACCCCAGTTTGCTGACTAAATCGTGGGTAGATACTCGACCGCTGCGTCGGCCATCTCGCTCTCATCCCAGAACCCGGAGATGGCTTCGTACATTACCAATCGCACACCTGCTGGACGTTTGGGCACACCTGCAGATTTTCGAGGGGTTGTTGTGTTTCTTTGCAGTGCCGCCTCGGATTTTGTGACCGGGTCCAGCATTTTCGTCGACGGCGGTCTAATGGCTAGATAGTAAGTAGCAGGAGAGAATGGTCGAGTAGTAGGTTATAAAACATGTCAAAATAGGCTGTTTGGTGCCAGAAGCAGAGCATTTGTGGCACAGACACCCGCTACAAGCTAGAACCTGGCCAGGACATGTCGTGTTAAATTGGCATATATCATATGGTATGCGTGTTGGCCTCAAAGCAGATGTTTCCGTTATGACAGGTATTTTCTACTAGCTAAATTTGGCTGTGGAAAACACAATTGTCGCTTGATAAGCATCATTCACGTCACAAGCCTACTGTATTCTGCACTACTCCTGGGCCTTGCAGGACTCAGAGCCTATAAAACACAACTTTCCTCCCTGTTGACGCGGAGAAAAGCGATTTCTGCCTTCAACAGGCAGTGTCACCCCTGAAAGATGCATTAGTGTCTTTTCTCCTATTTTCTCTCCTTTTCTTGTGTTTTCAAACGTTCAGAATAGGTACAAATCAGATAGAAAATACTGTTCCTTCGTAAGACAGAGTCAGTACCAATTTCCAATTCCTCTTTTTCAGGACAACAATGCATGCTGCAGTGCAGAGAAACTGAACAGATTGATTGTGATCATGGAACAACGCAACGACCATATACGAGATATCGCTATGGTAGCATAATTGACAGTTACGAATACCAAATTAATGGCCTTTACATTGGACAAGCAGAATATTTGGTATCCATGAATCAAGACTAAGCCAGCTCAGGTTTAGATGCGCATCCAAGCATCTTCAGCACATACTTGGGTCTATTCTGCTCACTCCATTCAGTCTACACCACTGGAATCAAACTCTCCACTCCCTGAATGTGTTCACTCAGAGGAACCTTCTCGCTGGCAGTCACGACGTGATTCACGACCGCCGGCCCCTTTGCCACCGGCTCACCATCAAATTCCAGACCTTGGAGGGTCCCCGCGGCTCTCCAGTCTTCCAGCAGTTTAATAAAAGCCGGAGATCCCAAGCCATAACGACCATTTTGGAGGGTTTTGCGCGATATCTTGCCTTCGTCATTGTAATAACTGGGTGTACACTCTCTCAAAAAGTCTTCACGCAGTTTTCCCAGCTCAATAATGGTATCAATCCATTCCTGTTCGGCTTCTGCAGATGTTTCCACCACGGTGGCTTCTCGCTTGCTGGCCTCCGCAACCACATAAGCAATGTGTTTTGCTTGCTCGTTGAGCATGTGCGAGAAATTGGGCGCCACCGCAGACTGGGTCACGCTCATAATGAAATGGTTCGGAAATCCACGTGTGTAAAGGCCGTGAAAGGTCCGGGGTCCATCTTTCCAATACTCGTGAAGGGCTACTCCATTGCGGCCTTTCATCTGGATGCGCATACGCTGGCTATAGTCGTTTCCAATGTATTCAAATCCTGTGGCGTAGACAATGCAATCGACTTCGTATTCTTTTCCGTCAGCCACCACACCTTTCTCCGTGATTTTCTCGATGCCTTTGCCCTGTGTGTCGACAAGAGTGACATTGGGTCTGTTGAATGTCGGGAGATAGTCGTTATGGAAACCAGGGCGCTTACACATAAAATTGTACCATGGTTTGAGAGAATTTGCCGTCTCAGGGTCCTTAACGATAGAATCAACCCGCTGTCGCACCTGCTCCATTTTTTTAAAGTCCGCTAGCTGCATTCTCTTTTGCAATTCTTCGGCGGCTTTAATTGGATTGGTAGCTTTTCTACTCTCCTCGACCATTTTTCCCGAGATGGAGATATTGGTGAGGATGTCAGTCCACCCATCGCTCACGAGATCCTCGTCCTGGTGACCGCCCGAGACCAGAATATTGAAATTATCCATCCGTCTCTGTTGCCAGCCCTTAGTCAAAGTTTTGGCCCATTCCGGATCTGTTGGCTGATCAAGTCGGACGTCGACAGAAGAGGGCGTACGTTGGAACACGTAGAGATGCTTCGCCCAGCGGCCGAGCTGTGGAACGGCTTGCAGGGCGGTCGCCCCGGTTCCGATAATAGCCACTCGTTTGTCGCTCAGACCGGTCAGATTTCCTTGCTGATTGCCCCCCGTGTAGCTGTAGTCCCATCGACTCGTATGAAAGCTGTGGCCTTTGAAGCTGTCGATACCAGGCACCCCCGGGAACTTCATTTTATGTAGTAAGCCGCCGGCCGTGGTTACAAAACGGGCATGGAGTTTATCGCCCTGGTTTGTCGAGACTTCCCAGCATTTCTTAAGCTCATTCCAAATCAGAGTCTCTACTTCGGTCTGAAGGAGTGCCTTGCTGTATAGGTTGTACATCTGCGCAATCCTCCGGCTGTGTTCGTACAGCTCGGGACCTCTTGCATACTTTTCGGTTGGGACATAGCCGGTTTCATCCAGCAGTGGCATATAGATATAGGCTTCAATGTCACAAGCCGCTCCTGGATATTGATTCCAATACCACGTCCCACCAAAATCGCCGGCCTTGTCGACTATTTTGATGTCGCTGATACCCGCTTCAATTAGACGGACCGCTAAAAGCATTCCGCTGAACCCGGCTCCCACAATTAAGTAGTCAATGTTCTCCTCAACCGGACTCCGTTCCACTCGGGGCGTCCAAATGTCCTCGGCGTAGTGCTTGAGAGCGCTCTCATCCACGGACTGGTATTGGTTCAGTCCCTCGGTCCGAAGTCTTTTGTCTCGTTCCTCGCGATATTTGGCTTGCAGGGCGTCTGCATCAAAATTGCTCTCTGCATCAAGCCAGTTGGGGAGTTTGTTGACAGTGGCTGATGCCATGATGTGTAATTTGAACTCTAACAATTCGTACCTGCAAGAAAATCACCCACATGAAGGTGCTCGTGACATAAATTGTTGAGTTAATCTGCATGATATCCCTAAGCAATTTGTCTGTTGTAAGCTGACCTTTCGGACAAGATATCCCCTTCGTATCCAGATAGAGAGTGGCCCAGCATTGAGGTTCGAAAGTGTCAACTCCGAGGCCCCTTGAGAAGCCGAAGAACTGCTTTAGCTACTCGTTGTGCTGCATTGAGTGAGTCTGCGCCCCTCAACCTGCCCCGGAACTCTATGTCCGGGCCCACGTTTTCCCCTTGCTGAGCATAGTACAGCTCCCTACGACTTCATTCTCAAATCCCAAGTAATCAAATGTGGGCGGGGTTGACAATCCGGAGATGTCAGATTTTAACGTGGTGAATTGCAAGGAAGAGGACTTGTGTAGAAACGGCTAAACCAAAGGTGAAGTGCCGTTCTGGTCACCGGCTCGAGCTTGAGCACATCTCGTAGAACTGCAACTTCATCATCTCATACATGAAACCGAAATGTCTGTAATCAGGCTAAAAGGCGCATCCGCAATTGTGACAGGTGCTGGCTCAGGTACGCAAGTCTTTTTTGATCTGTTGATTCTAGCCCCAGCATCATCGAGAATTCGAAATAATATTTCCACAGATTAGAAGCTAATTGAGTCGTTGGAACTCAGGTATCAGCTTTGAATATACAAAGCTTCTCTACGCGCAAGGATGCAGCGTTTTGATTGCAGACATCGGTCTCCGCCCCGAAGCTGAAGCATTTGTCAAATCGGCTGCAACAGATGATCAAGAAGCAAAAGTGATATTTCATCGGACCGATGTCACGGATTGGGTTCAACTGGAAATAATCTTTGATATAGCTGAGAAAGAATTTGGAAAGAGCCCAGATATTATCTGCGCAGGGGCTGGTATCTATGAACCTGTAAGTTCGTCTCTCATGTTTCTAGTTGGAGGTTGGTCTCGAAGTTGACGGCTTCGACAGCCATCATTAGGCTTCTGGGCCGATAAGGATCCTGCATCTCACTACAAAATTCTCGACATTGATCTACTCCATCCAATCAAAATCACACGTATCGCCATCAGGCAAATGTTGAAGGCTGCCAGAAAAGGAACAATCCTGCACATATCCAGTGTCGCTTGTGAAACGGCCAGCTTGGTCACCCCTCTTTACTCTGTGGCAAAACATGGAGTGGTTGCTTTTGTTCGGGGGCAGGCAGGCTTGGACGATCTCTACGGGATCCGGGTCGTTTGTATTGCGCCTGGGTAAGCGTCTTTTGTACCAATTTATGACTGACATAGATGCTAAGATGTATTCTATAATAGGTCTATCAAAACGCCTCTCATGCTTTCGGATCCACAGGTTCGACACTGGCTAGACCCGGAGAAAGACTACATGCTTGAACCCTCGGTTCTTGCTGGTGCCATGTATGCTGTGACCGTAAACAAGAACAACAGATATCCAGCCGGCACCATATTGGAAGTCACAGACGATGAAGAGGAGAAATGGCGCCCGATCCCCTTATACAACAACCCGGGACCTCAGGGACGAGCGACTGGGGCCAGCAAGAAGGATTTGGCCATCAACGAAATTAAAGGTATATTGGCCTCTGAGGCGGGTTCGTCGTAGTACAAGTGGTCTTGGAGCATGGCCATACACACAACTACTGTGTCTAGCATCACATACTCAGGCCGTACTCAGGCCGTCTCGATACCATTCCTATCCGGTTGACTCTTTTGCAGCTCTCAACTCTGGCACATAATGTCTCAGGAACAGCCACCTACTTTGCTTGTCCCATCCCATCTGCTTCCACCGATTAAATGTCCTTGGAAACTCATCCAACACTCCCTTCAATGCTTCATCGTGCGAATAAACCACGAAGATGTTGTTGTCACAGTCCAACCTCTGTAATTTTGAAATCGTCTCCACCGCATCAGGTATACTATGATTGTGCACCGTGACAAAGAGGCTTTGGTCAGGGGTTCTTCCACGTTCCGCTTGCAAGCGCTCTACCCAGACGCCTGGACACGTAGTCATTCCTCCTAACATGTGGGTATGGCTGGGGAAAGGAATCGATTCAGGCACCGGAACATATTTTGACGGTCGAAGCTCGCCGGTGTCGTGAACTGCATCGGCACCCAAACAGACAAAAGTGTCGGGGTCAGTAGTGGTGCGCACCAATGCCATGATGTGCCCGACCGCATGACCTGGTGCATCTAGTAAATAAAGCGATCCGTCTTCAAAGTAGTCATGAGCTTTGAAGCCGCTCAGCCGTGTGCAGCCTTGCTGGTCAAAGTTAATCTCCACGATCTCTTTTCCTCTTCATCGCCAAATTTCGTGTAAGTAAACGGCCTTCAAGGAACAAAGGATAAGAAGACGAAGGAGAGGGCAGGGACCAACCGGTAATCAGACTCCGAGATGGGAGAATCTTTGCGTGCCGGTGCGCCCGGCATATACGCTTTCTGAAATCCCGGCCCAACCACGAGTTTGACGCTATCTGGAAAGCAAGACGGGTCACCAGTATGGTCCCAGTGCTGATGACTTTCGGTTCAAGCAATTCAGTAACATGGAACGTCAACTCGACGGAATGGGCCTGGCTTGGGCTTTGGCTTTCACCACGCCAGGCGTATAAGCAGACAAGTGAGGTAGCTTGGTGGAACTTACCTCCAAATAATGGCCTCAATGTCCTGGAGTCGATAGCCATGCTCTGCGAGAATACCAGGCACATCCTTTGTGGCGTTCACCTCAAAGCTTGCTTTTGCCAGGCCGGCTGTCACAGAGGGAGCCAGGTTTTGACGATCTTTGCGAAGGCCCAAATCAAACAGGACCTTTCGTCCTGTCAAGTTTTCCACCAAGAACGAGTACACGGGCATACAGGGTAGTTTGCTGACGCCCTCTACCGGCGGCCCAACTAGGTAATGCAAGTCGATGTGATCGATAGTACAGGTGGTGTCGATGAGACTGACGGATGCGGTTTGGCCGCTGGGAATAGCCAGGGGAGGGAGCCTCTCAATCTGAATCATCTCGATTCTAGACTCTGAAGAAACAAACATATAGCAAGCCCAAAGTATCTAGTTGATAGATACTGTTAACGGCAGAGTCAAACGAATTCCCACTCATAGAGTAGTTCTCGAAGTACCACCTGGTTTTTTGAATCCAAAAAATGAATCAGGATTGGTGATCAGGTTCACTATTCTCCCGAGACTCATGAATGCGGGGGTCTGGTGTTGAGAATGGCGAGAGTGGCCGCCGTGCGACCGGCGGTACATGTCCGCAAAACCGCTAGTAATTCTTGCACAGTATTGACCCGTCAGCCGTGTTTACTACTCGGAAGTATCAGATTATAGGTATCACCAGCTCCCAGTTTACCCTTTTCAGGCACACCTAGACATGTTCTCCGGGCTCAGGCGGACATGTATATATCTTCCGGGTCCAAGGCCTCCTGAGACTATGTAATAAAGGACAGAGAGTCTCTCACGCTTTAAAATTAACTATTTTCAAGTGCGTGTGAAGTACCAGTGGTGCGAAAGGTACCCAGACAGGTAAGAAACACAAATCTCATATGGGCATTTGGTTCGAGTCACACCTTCGGCATCGAGGACTACTGTCGAAATCCAAGCACTAAGAACAAGGAATTATGGACAGATCAAGAACGAAAAGTGCAAGTTTGCCCCGGACAACTTTACGAGAATGTTTTATTGTCTACCACAGTAAGCTCGTTTTCTCTTGCCGTTCTACCGGAGCCTTCCGATCTTTTCCCGCTGCAGGCAAGGACAAACCGGCTCTCCTCACGTCTATACATATACGCTCCAGCTTCTCCAAACCCTACCGCCAACCATACCCTCTCCCTAGTCACTTGATCTTTGATTTCTTCGTACCAACAAAGCCGGTGAATATTACTTTTCTTCCGACCACGCAAAGTTAATCCTTGCCACTTCCGCCATATCTAATCGACTTCGTTATTCTCCTTCCCAATTTGCATCAACGCCGTCCTTGCACTACCACATCCATGGTCGCCACCGTAACAGTCCTCTATCCGACTCCGGATTTGGAATTCAACATGGAGTACTACCTATCTACCCACATGCCACTAGTATTTTCGAAGTGGTTGTCATACGGCATGAAGGAATGGAAGGTAGTCAAGTTCGAAGACAGCCCCGACGGTACTAAGCCGTACAGTGTGGCAGCCGTAATGACCTGGGAAAGCATGGATGCATTGAAGACAGCACTGAAGGGTAAAGAGGTTGAGGTCATCTTTGGCGATGTCCCTAATTTTAGCAACAAGTACGCCCTCTTCTTGAATGGCGAAGTGGTTGGAGAAAGTTAGGCGCAGCCACGTAGGAGACCGGAAATGTGGCAGTGGCACACCGACGTCTGAGACCGAAGACGACCAGACTGCGGTTAGAGCCTCGCGGAACCGGACATACCGGTCAAGAAGTTGATCTTAATCACACAAACAATTCCGCTACTGCTTCAGGCAGCTTCAGACATCTGGGTGAAAGGGAGGAATGAGAATAAGAGATACGGGATGTCTCCGCACGGCAACTTCGACAGCGACTTCGCTTAGTGCTTGGGAAAAAAGGGCCCTACCAAATTTAGCTGGCATTCGTTTCTAAAAGTCGCACAATCGATATTCTCGCTCTTTAACCTCGTCGCCACCGTTTATGTATAGCAAACTTCGGTGGTGATAACTTACTGGTGTAACAATGGCTTCCTCTACCTGGTGCTCCAAACCTAGCTATCTGTTAGACCCAGCCTTGGAAGAGACCGGTCACGGGTCCCGCAGGCACAACTCACTACACTCATTCGGCACATAGAGGGGTCCTGTTGACGGGGTCACAAGAACGTCACTTTGATAAACCACCTGAGATGTTAACTGTCTCACCAATGGCGCTACTTACCTCAACACCATTGATCTCACCGATCTACAATGGCATGACGTCGGCGCCAAGGTCTTAGGAAAGGCCTTCAGACCACAGGCCAAAGTGTATATAGACAGGCAGACTCTCTTTGATTAGGCAGAGAGACAGATACAATCAACCAGCTCTGACCATTCCTGTATTGTGTTCAAAACCATCAAAGGGCAAATTTTTCTGTGGCTGGAATGTGAATTCCGTCCTTTTCTTATGAAAATGCTACTATCACTACCGAGTACTTGGTCCTGAGCAGCCTCTACAGGTAGTAAGAGGTACTAAGCTGAATGAATTTAAGGGGACGTGTGATTCAAATTCTGTAGAGTGAAAGTGTTCGCCCTCCGTAAGCAAAGGAGAATAGAATTATGCCAGTAGAATAATTTGAATCAATGAAGAAACGAGGTTCGCCCTGCATTGCACCCTAAAAAAAGTTCTCATGTAAGAAAATGGACCAAATAAATTGCTCAGTTCTCTAAAGCGGTTTTCTTCAAGATCTCTCCTGGAGGAGCGGGCATCATGGCACCTTCAGGGACCGGATTTTTGCTCTTGAAGTCATCACACATCTGCCCCATTGTCACCCATTCCACTCCTTCGTGTTTGTTGATGTACTCGATTATCCTAGAGCTTCATATCAGTGACGAGATATTGGACTCACTGGGGTTAGGAGCGTAGCCACCTTTCATGCATAAGCAAGACATGCGGTCGACCAGAAACATCGGGGTGGATGGTCATAGGGAATACAAACTCGTCGAACTCTCGATAGTAATAGTCAAAATGGTCCTGCAGACAAGTTAGACGACCACAAGCGAGTTAGCGTTTGAGTCAGAATAAAACATATACCTTCCAGATATCCTCTATGTCCCTTGGATTCACCCACCCATGACTATTCGCAGAGTTTTTGATAAACATCATCGGTGGTAAGTCGTCAATATACCAGGACCCCGGGATCTCAACTAGTCCCGTCATTTTACCTTTGACGAGAGGCTTCATCCACTCGGCTGCTGTCTTCGCATAGTCGATCTTCGTCCAGGAATCGCCCGTCCGAAGCCAGTACATCTGGCAGTCCTCATGGCCCATTGAATGATCGTACTCAATCCCATAACTGAGTAAGAGTTCAGTTCCAGCCTCGCTTACTTCCCACCACGGCGCTACGCTGCCGCGCGGTGGCTTGCCACAGAAATCAGTGAGTAGGCGGAAGGTCTTATCCAGAACGTCCCTTTGTTGCTGGAACGTCATATCTGACGGGTTTTCGTGAGAATATCCGTGGAGGCCGATTTCGTGGCCAGCGTCACGGACCATCGCACATTCTTCAGGAAATGTCTCGAGACTGTGTCCGGGAATAAACCAAGTCGCCTTGATATTGTACTTTTCAAAGAGTTTAAGAAGGCGCCGACTTCCGTGAGTACCAGCGAAAATGCCTGACGCGTGAGGCCTGTGAAGATTGTAGATAGGGAAATGCCTTACCTCTACTAATATCGCTTGTTGAATCTTCACCACCATACGATCCGAGCCATCCAGCGACGGCATCGATGTCCACCCCATAAGCTACTAAGGCTCGTTTCTTTCCCATGTTCGATTGATTGAATATTTGGCAACTGCGTGTTGATACTCAAGAGTTTTCGTAACATTTAGTGATTGACCTTTCTCTGTAATCCTGCTTGTAAAGCTCCTGAATCAAATAAGTGACGTTGTCAATGATAAAGTGGGGTAGGTTTCTAATGAAAAGTTGGGATTAAACAAACAGTATCAGCGTCCTTATTTTCGAATGGGACTAGACTCCCTGATAAGGACATCCTCACGGACTTTGGACGGCTGGCAAAACTTCGTATTATTACTGTGAGAGGAGACCGTCGTATTGCGAATGGAGATCGAACGGATTTGAGCGTATGTTCGACAATTGCCTCCACTTTTGTTGCCACAATTCAAGGGTAACATCCCCATCTCTAATAGATGTGCCTGAAATCCTCTGGACAATCAAAAATGGGGGGCCAAGTCCAACTGCTTACAAACAGAGTGAAGAGACTCGAAGACGACATTCATTCGACTAGTGGAGACAAAGGATGGCTGGATAGATCTAACCAGGGGTTTCACGCTGTGAAAGAGTTATACTTTCGACATGCACATGACGCCTAGAGTAGTTGATCTTACTGTCCTTCGAACGCGCACGGAAAAATAAAATAAACGGCGTTGAAAATGAGCCGGGTAGGTCACCCTTTCTCCCTGGTCGAGGTCGATTCCGGCGATAGCTAATTTCGCCCTCTAGTTTTCACTCAGGGGCCGAACAGCGCTCATTACTGGGGGAGCACGAGGCTGTGGTCTTTCGTTTGCCCAGGGCCTTGCGGAGGCCGGGGCAGATGTAGCCATCTTCGACGTCATAGATCCTATCGAAGACTTCTTCGAGATCGGGAAGACATACAATGTCAAGACCAAACACTATCGGTATGTTAAATTTCGGATCATTCTTTTCGCCAAAACTCCTCTAAGTGCTCCTAGGTGAATGAGACTGATGTACAGCGGTAGGGTGAATGTCAGCAATATGAAAAGTCTATTACAAGGCTTTGAGGCGTTCGAGGCCGATTTCAGCGGAAAACTCGACATATGTGTCCCATGTGCAGGGATTAACAAACATATCGCTTTCCTCGACACCTCTTACGAAGAGCATCAGAAACTACTCAGCGTCAATACGATGGGCGTGTTCCATACCGCTCAATTGGGCGCAAAGCTGATGATTAAGAATGGTACTAAGTGTGGTAGTATTATTCTTGTGGCCAGCATTGCTAGTTACATGGCAATCAGAAGCCAAATGAGCTCTGCATATTGTGGTACCAAAGGAGCCGTGAGAGCCATGTGTCCGGCTATTGCCGCTGAGTTGGTTCCTTATGTGTGCATTCTCCTCTCTTAGTGTACTAGTCATGTGTCGCTAACCTCTCTACAAAGGGTATCAGAGTGAATTCAATATCTCCAGGCTACGTGAGAACAGAAATGACTGCGTCAGTAAGACATGGGCTCAATCTTGAACAATGCATCACACTAATTGTTTTCTAGTTTCCACATCTCTTGGAATCCTGGAAAGATGAGATCATGAACCGGAGGGTAGCGGAGCCCGATGATATTAGAGGAGCATGCGTCTTTCTAGCGAGTGATGCAAGTCTATACATGACTGGACAAGATGTATGCGTCGACGGTGGTGTTACAAAGTGGTGACTAAACCGTAGCCTTCATCGCCTGGATCTGTTAAAAGTACATCGAGTCGGATCAACGCTTAAACAGTCCTCCAGTGGTAATTCTATAGAATAGAAGTTTCTCTTGTCTTACCAAAACGCTCCTTAAATAGATGTCAATCCTTCTTGAATAGGCCTTGTAAACGTCGCAAACGAGGCCGTTCTGACTATCCCTGTCCACCCGTAATTTTATCCTAGCTAGACTTGACTGTCTATCGCCTCGGCACCATCAATAACCAGTCGCATTTCCAGACCTCCTAACCTAGCCTAGCAATTGGTCGCTATTCGTTGCCGACGTTACTTAGTCCAGGGGGATTCCAACACGTTGCCATCTGTCAATCTTCAGTGAATATCATTTTTATGCCTTGAGGAGCTTTTGTATGACGGCTGCTGCCCCAAGGACTTTCTCCTCTTCAAATCTGCGTCCGACTATTTGAAGTCCTACTGGATGCCCCTGCATGGTAACTGGGTCGTAAAGCTTCCAATTCCATGCGTCGTAGTCATTGCGAGGCTCGTAGCCCTCCGTGTGGATATTGTCCGTTTCTTCCACAGTTCCAGCAGGAAATGAAAGTGCTGTATAATCAAGGAAGTTCCAAACCTTGGTATATCCGACCCAGCGGCACGTTCGGTGGGGAACTGCTGTGTGAGGCATGGTGGGCATCAGAATTATGTCGACATTACACCCTGATACAGAGCCTTTTGCGTGATTCCATTTGTCGTTGTATGCCTTTTGGGCCTTGATCTTTCGATTATTCAGCTGCCAGTATTCATATACCGATATTGCTTTGCCCCGGTTGATCAAAGCCTCAACATGGGGGATAAAAGGCTCTCCCCCAGCCTGAACTTCTCTCCGGATATCTTCGCCTCCATCGGCGGTGTAAAATAAATCCTTCTTCAACGTTAGAGAGTAGCGCCCTCGAAAGGATAACTCTTACCATAATCTCGATGCATTCGCGATGCCCTGAATTATCCCACGGAACGATTTCGTGACCCGAGCGCTTCAATCTTGCTATCATTTGGTTGAGTACGCGTTCTATTGGTGGATGAACCTTCACCACTCCATCATCCGCTAGCACTCCTATAGTCAGAGGTCGCGACTGGATCTCATCGTAGATCTCTCGTCTCCATGGAATAGGAGCCACTTTGGGATCTGCTACCCAAGGCTTCTGCTCAATCACATGTTGCATAACTGTTGTGAGTGAAGACAGGCTTCTCGTCATTGGACCCACAGCGGAAGGAACATGTTCCTGCCCCTCTGTTGATACAGGGACTCCTTGATACGGTAGTCGAGAACTCTTTTCCGAAGCCACTGTTAGAGTCCGCGGCAGAGACAACATATCGACTTCGTTCTTACTGTCGGTTTGAGCCCCCATAGCCCGTTCATATGACTGGGTATCCGAATAGATCCTCCAATGTCAGTACCCCACCCAATCATTGAGCCGTGAAGCGCTAGTAACACACCCTCACCACCAGTTGAGCCACCAGGGGTGTATTTAGGATTCCTTGGATTCGTGGTCAGGCCCCAAATTGGGTTCTCAGTTTCACACCACTAGAAGAGGTCAGGGAAGATCTCGGTTGGAAATAGACAGGGTTCAATACCATGATGCTTTGTGGGAGGTTTGTCTTTGCCAATATCACCGCGCCCAAGTCCTTGAGAATCTGGACCAGAACCGCATCTTCTGTAGCCGGCTTGAATGCTCTGGATACATACCCAATGGTTGAATCGGCGCCTTTCACATTAAATTGGTCCTTTAGTGTTATAGGAACTCCGTGTAAGGGTCCTATTAGCTTTCCATGTTGCTGATAATATTGGTCTAGCCTGTCGGCTTCCTTTATCGCCTCGTCAAAAAAAACTTCTGTCAGGCAGTTTGTCTATTGCGCTTAATTAATCTGGTTGTCTTTGAGTGTCTAAGTTTCAGCAGCTGACCTGTTGATGCACCTCTGCCGCCCTAAGTCATTATCAGCCAGGACGCGGATATTCTCATCGGGGTTTCGCTAGGATACCTTCTGATATAAGTTTGAATGACATCGCGAGCACAAAGGTTCCCATTCGTGAGCGCCCTTTGCAAGACCTCAACTCTGTCGATTTCAAGGATAAATCCAGTAGTACCCTCGTCACCTTTGTCGTGGCCCAAGAAGGTCTCGATAACCTTGGATCTGGTCTCGCGCTTCTCTCGTACGATCTCTGTCCATACCCTGGGTATCATCTTGTCCTGCTGCTCACGACGCGACAGTTACAATGCCTATCCCAAGCCTTCCAGTCTATTATCTTCTAACACTCTCTCACATGAGCAACAAACACATCATTTGCCCTTATCGCCGATGTTCCGATAATTGTGGGAACTTCGTACCATCGCACAAGGTTGGGCGAATAATCGAGTTGCTCGCAAGTGGGCATGTCTGTCTTATCGGGTTCTCTCGACATCTCAACATCTCTTTCCCAATGATCTTTATCGTTTCTTTGGCAAGAGTGGGGGACTGCAAACCATTGCCATATGCAGAATGAACGTTTCCTGCAAGCATCAGCCCGTTAATTTACCTCCAAGACCTCCTTTACACCCCCACTAAAGTCTCAAACACTGGTCTATGCGCGATACGCTGCGTAAACTTATGCAGTAGGGTCTTGAGGAGAGCGTTCTATCCATTAACTAGGCTCCTCTTCCAGGGGCCCATTAAACCTGCTGTTCCGACAAGTCTTAGGAGACGGAAGTTGCTGATGAAGCGTACACGATCACAAACATCACCGACTATGTCTCCTAGTGCAGATAATGAAGGCTTCGAGGTCGGCATGAGCGGATGCGATGATAGTAGCCGCGATAACATCGTTGAAAACGTGGTCATTGTCGGCGCCGGCCCTGCAGGATTGACACTGGGGTAAGAGATCGAGACATTTTCACCTTCTCAGAACAAGTACACTTCCAGCTATCTAATCTACTGAGCAGATCAAATCTCGCTCGGTATGGCATCAGGTCAAAAATCATAGATGATAGGGATGATAAAACTTCGACGGGACGAGCAGATGGCCTTCAACCAAAAACGATAGAGACTTTTCGCCAATTTAGGCTGGCAGATCCCCTTCTTCAAAAAGGCGTCAAGATTTACGATATGTGTTTCTGGGTACGTGTGTCTCTCTTTCCAATCCAAAAGATTCAACCGGAGCACATGGGGGCTTTTAATTGCAACGACACATCTGGACACTAACTATTTCTCCCCAAGAGTTCTACATCTACTACGGCCTTGCACAGGACCAGGAGAGAAGTCCACTACCCTGACCAAGTGGATGTCAAGGACCCTTTCATCCTTCTTGTTCATCAAGGCATGGTGGAAGACATTTTCATTGAAGATATGAAGGAGCGAGGGATTGAAGTCACCAGGAGTTCACCATTTATCCGGTACAAGACCAAAGACCAGCCAGATTCCCCCATAGAAGCCATTTGCGAAAATAAGAAGACAGCGTCCAATTACTCAATCAAGACTACGTATCTGGTCGGTTGCGATGGCGCCCACTCAAATGTCCGAAAGGGTATTCCTAGCGCGCAAATGGTAGGGGAGAGTAGGAATTCCAAGTGGGGAGTTATTGATGGTTTGTATTTCCAACCGTGGACAAGTATTTTCCTCGGAGAAACTGATAGTCTTATAGGTGTGATTGAAACCGATTTCCCGGACCTTTGGAGCAAGGTTGTCATTCACTCCGAAACCGCAGGAACCGTCCTATGCATTCCTCGGGAGAGGAACATGACCAGATTGTATATTGAGCTAGATCGCTCGTTGACAGATAGTGTACCAGCTCAAGCTACGCAGGAACACATGATGAAGAAAGCGCAAGAGATCATGTTCCCTTTTTCCGTCACTTGGACTAGTATTGGTAAGTCCCTTTGATTATATCATTGTCCGGAGCATGCGTGCTGACTCTTTGCAACCTTAGAATGGTTTAGTGTGTACAACGTCGGTCAACGGGTAGCTAGCACCTTCACAGACGAGAGCGAGCGAGTGTTCATTGCAGGAGACGTGAGCTTTTCCCCATCAGCGATGAAGTGGTAAAATGAGTTATGAATTGACCTGATTGTAGGCTGCGCATACGCATTCTCCAAAAGCCGCTCAAGGCATGAACACGTCAATGCACGACGCATTCAATCTTTCATGGAAGCTTAATCTCGCAGTCCGCGGCCTCTCAAAACCGAGCCTTATCTCCACGTACCAACACGAGAGACGGAAGATCGCCCAAGACCTGATCGACTTCGACTTCGAACACGCGGCCGCCTTTGTTGGTGGTGACTCCAAGGCTCTCGCCGAGAACTTCGCAACAAATATCGGCTTTATTTCTGGTGTAGGGGCCAAATATGCCCCAAACATCCTTAACGTCCCTGAAGAACATCCCAGAGGGGCATTGCGGGCGGGTCAATTGGTGCCACCCGCCCAAGTCACCCGCTACATCGATGCAAACCCGGTCGATATTCAGCTCGATATTCCCATGTTGGGCCAATTCAGATTATATTTCTTCGTGTCAGACATTCACTTGTCTGCACACTTTCTCTCTGCAGTTTGCTCCCATATCTCATCCACAGATTCGGTGCTGGGACGCTCTACGTTGACGGCGGCAAAGTCCTACGCGGCTCTCCATCTCCCACCCGTTGAGGCCGACCAATTCATCCAGCCGAGCCGCTATACCGCAGCTTCCCAGCTATTCAGTTTTGCCACCGTGACGGAGATGGAGAAGTCACGCGTTGAGATTGCACACCTGCCATCCCTGCTGCAGAAGAGCCGGTGGACATTCTATCTCGATGATCTGAGAGACTCGAAGAGTGGCCTAACATGCACGGAGAAATGGCTGGGCAGTGTCGCTGGCAATCAAGTTGCTGTTGTGAATGTCAGGCCTGATGGGTATGTTGGGAGTATAGGGAGATTTGATTGTGGCGAGGCTGTGACCGCTTGCCACTGGTTAGATGCGTATTATGAAGGTTTTTTGAAAGGATAGATAAACTGGAATAGATGTGGCATGGGTGAAGTACAAGGCATGATTTTGGTGTGCACGAAATTTAGAATAATATTGATTGTTCTGCCTTCACTAGGTATCTGCTGAGACATATAGATTTATTAAGACATGGAGGACAAGATTATATATTTCAAATCTGGAGATGCAAGTCCCGTAGTTACATGATTCGAAAATATTCACCAGTTCCTTCCCTACATAACATGAACTTCCACGGCATGTCCTTCTACCCAGAAACCAGCTTCATGAAATGTCTCTCCAAGTCCTTTTCACATCCATAAGGTCTTAACATAACCTTTCAGACGACAGTGTTCTTTTCCACTACTTCTCATCGACTATTATTGTAGTGGTCATATTCTCCTCGGTAGGGTTGATATCTTGAATGAGTGCTTCCACGGCTTTTCTATCACCGTTCAACAGATCTTTGAGATCGGGCACATCGGAGTGCTTGACCCCATCGAACTTGACATCGATCTCCTCCAATGTCAGGCCATATGTTTCAACCCAGAAGTAAATAATGAAGGCAAGCATCAAAATGTCGACGGCAGCGTTGAGAATGTAGAACTTCCATCCCATTGCGTCCATTGCGAAGGGGAAGACCATGGTGACGAAGACACCTCCAACTCGCTAGACGGAGCTAATTAGAAAAGGCATTCTTTCACAAGATTTCTGTTCCTTGTTCGTGACTTACATTGCAAAATGTGTAAAGACCCATGCCGGTGGATCGGATGCGATAGGAGAGAACCTCGGGGGGATATGTGGAGATCAAGGCGTTGATGCCCAACCCATAGGCAGCGTTGTAAAGGAACATCATAGCAATGGCACCGTAGGTTCCAGACGTATTGGTCGAGCTGCCATACAGGGCGACGAGACCGGCAAAGATGAAAAAAGTGATGATCTGCCCAACCATGGACAGCGAAGCTTGTAACTTGCGACGCATCCGGCCCAGCAACCAGGCGCCGGTGATAGAGTTGAGCCAAGTCCAAATCTGCAGAATGATATTGACTTGAAGCTGGGAGGTTACATCAGTAATGCCTGCCAAGGTGAGCATGTCGCCAAAATAATATGTGATGATCAAAGTGCCTGGGAACATCACGATGATGCTAAAGGTCGTGGCGAGCATTAATCGTTTGCGGTTCGACGGGTACAAGTATGCATCTTTCAGAGACAGTTGGTTCCCCTCAGTCTTTTCCCAGGCAACAGTGTCGGTGATTTCGCGATAGTGAAGGATAACAACCGGGTGGTTTTTGTCGCCTTGTGCATTCACGATCGCCAGTGCTTCGAGTGCCTCTTCGTGCCTGTCCTTGCCAATGAGCCAACGAGGCGATTCCGGCACAAAAAGCAGGAGGATGACACAAAGCAAGGCCCAGAAGACTTGAATCAAACTAGGGCCTCGCCATGCCCAAGTAGAATCGATTTGTTCAGTCTGTGTGGAAGAAATAGGTCACGTCAGTTGTCAAGATTGGTTTTGTAAAACAGAGATTACCTACTCGCCAGCCAATTGCGGAAGCGATAATGGTTCCTACCGCTGAAAATTGGAAAATGTAAAGTAAGCACCGTTCTCCGCATATTCGATGGATCACCTTACCCCAATTGCTCAAATACAAGCCCAATGCTACGGCTCGCCACTTTTCTGGTGCAGTTTCCGCAATATAGCTGTCATCCAGTCGATCAAAAAACTGGTTTCCGAAAGAGAGTTCAGTGATCAAAGATGGTACTTACGTCGGGACAGAGACTGCTCCAATTCCCAGTCCAACGCCAATGATGAAGCGTCCAATGATAAACATGGCAATGTTCTGTGCGGCGGTCTGGATGATAGCACCGATAATGGTAAAAATGCAGCTAAGGACAATAGCCTTCTTCCTTCCAAGGAAGTCGCCCAAGAACCCGGCTGGGAACGAAGCCACGGCTCCACCAATGTATGAGATGGCTGTGTTCAGAGACTTGGTAGCCGTGTTCAAAGTAAAGTAGCTGGTATAGGCGGGCATGACGTTCAATGCCCCCATGAGGGAACTATCGTAACCGAGGAGCTTTGGCCCGTCAGATGGCTTTTTGGTGCAATGCAAAGCACTCACCAGAGAGTCTGCTATCGAAACCGAGATGATTAAAGCAGTCACTGCCACAGTCGACTGAGGAATTAGCTTTGAATGAAACCGCCTGGGATGGTTTATGGGAGGCATGTTGAGGTTTGTGGTTTGATGATTCGTGCACTATTCGCCCCGTTCCGAAATGACACCCAAATGTTGCGGATTGAGTGACGGGCACCATACGATACATATAATCTTTATTTTGACTTGACCCCTGTACTCTCTCCATCACTATGATCATCTACGATAACAAGCCTCACAAAGCAAGCAAGACATCACGTAGCGTAGAGCATATCAGGAACTACGCGGAGTGTCTTTCTCCCCACTTCTATAATGTAAGAGATAAACACTGCCTACAACGGTATCGAAGAGGACAGATCTTCTCGTTTATGGGCGGTATATACTTCTCCTTAGTTGATTGCTTTTCAAACAAGATAGGGGTCTCTACAATTGATAGGAAGAACCAATAAACAGAATTCCAATTCAAGGGACCCTTGATATTTGGGTTGATACAAATAATCAAGAGGCTAGTTTAAAAAAAACGGTGAATAAGAGGTACGATGACTATACCATTATCTCAAAAGTGGAGAGACGAATAGTTATCATGATCGTCTCTGCAGCTGTGGCCCCCCGGTCCGGCTAACTACACCGCCATCCAGTGATCTGTTCAATCCGATAGAGGCGAAAACCCTCAAGTTATAACAAGTACAGCTTTGAGCCAAGTAGGATATGCCCCCTATGAATGGGGCCCTGGCCTGGATCTAGCTCCTAGACAACAAAGATAAGCAGCGTACTATAAAACGTTTCCTTGTCTCTTTTTCTTAGTAAGGTCTTTCAGCCTTAGGAGCTTAATTATCTTACACATTCCGTTCTATCCTGTATTATGCCTGAAAACGTGTCGTATCTATCTATTATTCCCCTATTATGAGGCTGTACAGCACCCAGGAGACTGACATAGAACCGGTGTGCTTCAGACTAAATCAAGTCCGTGTACTCTCTAAGTGAAATAGGCATCTTTGCATGTCTCTCTGTAATTTAATTTATTGGGCAAACCAGCCCCTCCTCCCCCCTACCGCACTAGATGGTAGTGTGACAGGAACGAAAGGATTGCTTTCGACTCTTTAGAAAAGGCTTCGAAGATTTTGAGACAAGGAATTGACAAATGATGATATCCTCCGCTCATCCTCTGCCTGTAGCTCACAACATGTTTGGTCTGTTGATCGGAGAATACAACACAAAATAGAGAGTACTGGAGATCATTGGAGCAGGCGCCTTATTCGGCGTATACGAGTTTTGACTAATCTATCTAGATCTAGCTAAGAACCCCTCAAAACATTCTGACTTCAAATTTTAGGCCGTGGCCTCAACGACATTATTGTTCTTCACCCACTTTTTGTACTTTGGCACTTCATTGGTGTGGCGATGGTAGATGACTTTCATGGACTTGTACATCTGCGTCACGAGCGAGTTAGCCTCTGCCTGATGTAGGCCTTTACTTTTCAAGCCTGTTGAACCATTGGGAAGCTGGTCGGAAACCGAAATAAAGTACACTCACCTCTCCAGCAGTAGTCGACGGGTGATCGGAAACAGGATCTCCGTTCTTCAATGCACGCTGGACCAGTTCTGGGATTGGTTCGACGACCGCTTCGAAATTCATGGAGAAGAAGAACGGTACCGAGATCCTCTCGACACCCGACCAATTAAGGACCCGGTGTCCAGTCGACACGAGGATGTCGTTGGTGTAAGCCTGAAGTTGGTCGCCGACGTTAACGATAAACATGCCGCGATAAGGTGGAGCCTCGATCCAGTCACCGTTCTTGTTCAAAACCTGCAGGGCTGGCACTTGGCCGGGGGAGAGAATAGTTAGGACTATTTTGAAAGTTAGTTAGATAGAAACTGAACATATGAAACTGGTCTCTAAGGAAACGACATACATTCAACATCTGTGTGAGGGCGAATGCCATAGTCGAATGAGTGGGAAGGCTGTGGGGGATAGCGGACCAAGGCCGCTGTACAACCAGGATGGGTCATCAAGGGATCAAAGAAGGCCTCTGAGAGACCGACTGCAAGAGCCAAATTGCGAGTAAGCTTTCGAGCGAGATCTCTCAAGGTTCTGTAATACGTAGAAAGATGCTCTTCGAATCCAGGCAGTTTTGAAGGCCAGCGGTTCTCGCCATTCATGTGAGGGCAAAGATACTTTTCGTCTGGGTCATCGTTGAGCTTGGAGTCGTGGCCCCATTCCCAATGTTCGTTCCGATCTAACAATACCAAAAGCCATTAGCTCTGATCAACTTATCTCTGTATCGAAGGAACTGGAAGAGAGAAGGGGGGATGGAATCATTACGTACTTCCTCGACCATCCTTGTCCAATCGACCTGAGCTTTCAGGTGGAGTATATCCACGGAGATTATGGGAGTTAGTCACAAAAAATTCCATCTTGTCATCTAGAGGCATTTGAAAGAACTTCTCAGCCCAGTCGAAGACACCGTCGACCATTTCCTGCGGCACACCGTGGTTCTTGATGTAGAAGAAGCCAATCCGGGTGCACGCATCTAGCAATTTGACGGCAACGGCCTTCCTGACTTGGAGGTCATCACTGAAAATGCCACCGATGTCGATGATAGGGATGGCGTCAAAGTCCCCCTTGATACCAGGAACCTCCTTCGATCTGTCCAACAGTCCAAATTTGCCTCCGGGTTTATTATAGTTCTCCCATACCGTATCGGCCTCAGGGAGTTTTTGGAATGCAGGCAAGATCGTTCCTTGTGCCATAGCTAATGATCTGGATCTTTGTGATACCGATCGTTGTCATCTGACACGTATTAATAATCAAATTGAGAAACCCCTTCTACAGGGGTATGGAGTAGCAGTTTCCTTGTCGCTTGAGATATTTCTTTTTTTTTGGAGTCAAACTGGGGAACGATGTTTTATATGGTACAAGATTGTGTTCAGAACGAGGCACTTCACTGATTCGCTACAGGTGAGTAGTCCCTGTCCAAGCCTAGAGCGGATGATTTCGCGTTCTGGATCACTTGGCGCACCCATGTATTAATGCCAAGGTTGGGGGAGCTATTACCTGTTGATCAGGCAGACGAGAAATGTTCACCTACGAGTGAACTTTGGAAAGCACTTACCCTGTTATCAGCCATATCCACGCGGTGTTTCTTTATGGCCTTATCAGTATGTTATTATATTGGAATCCTTCAGGGAAGTCTCTGAATCGTCTTCTTGGAAGATTGTATTAGTTGGGGTGCATAGACAGAGAACGATGACGAATCCTCCTGTGAGATCGTATCTATTCAAGATTCCCCCACTCTCTTGCTCACTGTCTGTGTTCATATACCTTATCTTGATGTATAGGTAATACATGGGGTTATAGTTTACAGTATTGCAATAGTACTTCACACGATATCAGTTGAGCTACTTGTGGTCCGCACCTCACGTTCCGCGTCTGCTTTCCTGAACATGGCGTTACCACTCAGTACTGGAGGATGGATCGTCGCTGCTCCAGGGACATGGGACGGCTTGGAGTGGAAAGATTCAATTCCTTTGCCTGTCTTGGGCAAGGCTGACGTGCTTGTCAAGTTCCATGCCGCGTCTCTGAACTATAGAGACCTCGCAATTTGCAAGGCACGTATATTTGTCGACTTTAAGACGTCCTACCTTTAACGTCGTGTATAGGGACTCTACAAGTTTGGTACGTTCCTCAAAGAAGAGTCTACAACAGGAGAAACCAAGCACGCTCTAAAATATTTACTTTATCTATAGGCGCCAAACCCGGAGTTGTGCTTGGAAGCGATGGAGCCGGAGAAGTTCTTGCGGTAGGGATTGAAGTTCGGCGTTTTCAAAAGGGGGACAAAGCAGTGGCAGTGATGATCCAAAAGTTCTACGCCGGCTCTCTCGATTCCAAAGTCGTTCAGTCAGATCTTGGTGGCGGCGAAGACGGAACGATACGCCAATATGGCATATTCCACGAGGAGGGTTTGGTGCACATCCCATCGAATCTCGACTACTACGAGGCAAGCACGCTACCATGCGCCGCCATGACTGCTTGGAACGGACTGTACGGTTTAAAGCCTCTGGTTGCCGGTGATACTGTTCTCGTTCAAGGAACCGGAGGCGTGTCAATCTTTGCATTGCAGTTTGCCATAGCAGCGGGAGCAATCGTTATCGCGACGACAAGCTCCAGCGATAAAGCAGCGGTTTTAAAGAGCCTAGGAGCACATCATATCATTAACTATACCCAGGACCCCAACTGGGGCGAGACGGCAAAGTCGTTGACATTTGACAAAGAAGGTGTGAATCACGTGATTGAAGTGGGCGGGCCCATGACGATGGCACAGAGTTTGAGGGCGATCCGAAGAGACGGCCAAATATCTGTAATCGGATATTTAGGAGACACTTCTAATTTCTCAGAGCCGACTTTCATTGATACTCTGAATCATCAGTGTATAGTTAGGGGTGTCGTCGTCGGCAGCAGGCTCCAGTTCGTCGAGATGAACAGATGCATCGAAGTGAACAATATCAAGCCTTTGATAGACAAGAGGAAGTTCAAACTTCAAGATCTCAAAGAGGCCGTTCGGGTATGTGCCGCTGTATTGCATCGTTCAAAGACTCGTCCACTAACGTGCGCAAGTATATGTGGGATCGGAAGCATATTGGCAAGGTGGTTGTTACAATTGATTGAAATTGCCTAAGACTGAAGGCACATTGCAAGTGTACTATAAGATTGAGGTTGGGGGTTAGAGGGTGAACTATTCCTTTGGCGGTCTTTATCAATATCATTCAACACCGGACTTGCTAAAGTTGAATTGCCTGTGCTTCTAATGTAACAGATCACTGCAGGGTTCGGCGTGCACGTGCAACAACGCACAGAGGCCTGTCTAGCAGGTCGGGAATCGAGAACGCTTTTCTGGTTGACACTGACAGGGCAACACCACCACCAACACCACCTAGAGAGACAGCGGCTAGGGCAACGAGCGCCTAGCACGGCGGTAGCATTGAAGAGATAGGACAGGACTGATAAAACACTCAGGAATAGGCAGACGGCATCAAAAGCATGGAATTCTGATACTCTCTCTAATCAATTGTAAAGAATGGCACTCTGCCAGCACTGTAGGTTGACATATGACTAGACAACTCTCCCCCCTGCTACCACTCCACCAACCTAGCACAGCACAGCCACTTTGCCTTGTTACAATAGAAGTAGGAGAATATTTGCCATTCCTGTTTGCAACTGACTTATAGACTTGATGTATCGCCTTTTGCTATCACGGCTACCGCTTTGAATCACTTTAAAATAATACATTCCAGATTACTGGGTACTCGAGCGGGAACTAAACTTTGAGACAGAACGAGTATCAGGATTGCGAGATCGCCACTGTGTGACAAATATCAATTATCAGGCCACCAGCGCACAGAGTAACACGCACAGACCAAGTGATATCATGAACTTTCAATCAAGACAGTATCGTTAAGGATGACGCAGCCAGGAAACGTCCAGGAAGGGCCTACTAGACGTAGACAAAATGTCTTTATAAACAGGAAAGAACTCGCTGAAAGGGACAGAGGGGCAGACATCATGGAAAATAGATCAATGCTCTCCACCAATTTGACAGTTCTCAGTCTCACAGAAACCCTACTCTCTGAAATATAAATGCCCGTCACATAGCCAATAGCCACTACATGCCTAGACCCCTTCCTTCACTTTGCCTTGTTTTCACCCCCCTTCCATCTCCTCCAGTTTAAACGTAATAATTCAAGCCACAAGAATTTCCGGCTCCTCTACGTCGGGCGCAACCTTGATCGCGCCGTTCTGCGACCAAGCCATCTCCCGATTCGGGTAGCTCTCGCGCAGTCTTTGCAAAATATACTATATAATTCATACCAAACATTTAGAGACTTAGATGAAAAATTGTTGGTTCAACTGGCGGGTTAGCTTACCTCTCCAGCCTGCACAGCCGGCCACTTTTGAGGATTTTTCTCACTGCAGCATGTTGGGAGGGCCTAGTACGACATGAATGTGAGTGTGAAAATCTGAAAATAAGGGAGATGAACTGGGGAACCGTTCACTTCCAGAAGTGGCAGGAACAGTAGGGGACAATGTAAAGGAGAGGAATGACAAGAGAGGATTGGGGCACATACCTCCACTATAGTTTTGTAGTTGACACCAAAGAAACACGGGATTGAGTAGCGGTCTGTCTTGTTCTCGTTGATGACGCGATGTACGGTTGACACAAAGACGTCGTTAGTCCAGCGAGCCATGAGATCGCAAACTATACGACAAGGAAATCGAGGGATTAACATTGCACCTCAGCATGATGACAATACTACTTACTGTTCACCACAAAGGTACCTGGGATTGGAGGCGCTTGGATCCATTCCCCGTTGCGGTTGAGGACTTGTAATGCATTGTGCTCATCTTGAGCAAGGATGGTCAGGACTTTTATAACCCGGAAAGTTCAGTTTAATTAGTTAAAATCTTAACACAAGATAGAGGATAAAGGGAGAAAAGTGAGGGAAGGCTGACAGCGAAAGTTGATGTATGGCAAAAACTCACCGTCATAATCAGTATGTGCGCCAATCCCAACGTGATCCTCCTTCGGCTTGTGATCCTGTGGCGGATAAAGCAGTACCCGAAGCATGAGCCCCGGGACGGTAAACTTGTCATCAAAGAAGTCTTCGGGCATGTTCAATGCGAGCGCGAATAAGCGGACCAGAGTACGTCCGATTCTCAGGATCTCTCGTTGGTACGCCTCGAGTGGTTTTCTGAAGTCATCTTCTGCGATCCCGCCCGGCCAGACGGAGGGCCAAATCTCGCCTGATGCTAACATCTCTTGGACCTTCTCCCGAGGGTGGTCTAGGTAGTCTGCTGAAGCTTGGTAGTTGATATCGAAGCATTCGTGTAGATCTCCTATATTCCATTTGTCAGCCCATGAGACGTGAAATGGTGGTGACAAATGCAAAGCCAACATAATCAACAGCTCAATGGGGCTAGATTAGCTTATTCCCTACCTTTCTTTGTTGCGTCTGGGTTCTCATCATACATGCCCGTGTAACCGAAAAAGGCCGGGTTCTTGTTAATGTGATTTTCCATCTTAGTCTCGAATGGTAACTCAAAGTACTTCTTGGCCTAATATTTGCGGACCAGTAAGTTATTGTTCATTTAGAATTTAGTCCCATTTCCAAGTCAGGTAGAGAGGTAGGGAACCGCATAATAACAAAAAAGTGGGGATACAGACGGCAGCAAATGCTCCTTTTCTGATCTCATCAGGCATTGTCGTGTTCTTGATATAGAAAAACCCGATCCTTGTGCAGGCGTCGCACAATTGTTCGGCGACTTTGAGCCGATCTTGAAGGTTTGGACTTGATGCATACTTCAAGTCTATCATGGGTAGTTCGGAGAAGTCGCCAGCTCTGGCGTTAGGGCTGACGACCTCTCGATATCCGTTTCCAGTAAATACTGCAGGCATTGTCTCTTATTCTATTGAGACGAGGCGCGAATTCAATTTCGGGAATGAACGGGAAGAAATAAATGTATCGAAATTTGATCGAAGGTGTAGGAGTGATTCTTCTCTACAAGTTTAAGAGATTCTCTATACAAAGACTTGCAGATACAGCTTGTCAGTCCCCCACTCTTGTATACTTTTGGATGAAGTCCAAGATAGGCGATCGTTGTTTTGATTCAAAGATATAGTCTGGCGACTCAGAGCTACCAGAGCACAACCAGGCGTCACCAATTACGTACACACCGGTTCGAGGTCAAAGTCCAGATAGATAAGCCGATAATTCAGAGGAAACCTATATGATACCTAGGTGAGTGGAAGGGTAGGGAGAAAACAAAAAAGCTGAGACTCCGCTGATGCTCGACCACTTTCCCCCACTTCATCTTCAATATGACCGAAGAGCCCGATGGGCCGAACATCTTCTAATGGGAGCCAAGAAGAATGCTATCGAAGATCTGTCAGGACAAAATTCGCTGGTTCGATGGTCATTGTTCCCATCCAAACTCCTTTGCTAGTAGTTCTACACATTTCAAAACTTTTAGCAGTCCGACAGAGATTTAAAGAAACGAATCCAACAGGCTTCAGGCCAGTGAAGGAAGTCTTCGAGTTATGGAAAGTTCACCCAATCATCCGGCCCATATCTCGGGTGGATGTCTTTGTGGAGCAATCAGATATCACGTGACTCTCGATGAATGGCCACCGAATGTGAGTGGCAATGCCTACTCTTCGGCCCTGGTGTTTCTTGCTTCTTCCCTCCGATTTAAAGGGCCATTATTGACCTGTACTACGTTTTGCAAGGTAGACTTCAAGCTGCCAGTGTACGCAGTGCCGCAAGTGGACTGGTGCTCTGATGACACATATTCTACCGCTCCCCGACTTTGCATTTACGTGGACTCCCTCCGATAGGCCGACCTATCGTGAATACAACAGTTCTCCTGGCTGCTACCGCGGATTCTGCAACGTGTGCGGCGGCAATCTTACCTGGCGGGGTGATTCGTATGGCGGCCGTCAGCTCATCATCTTGAGCCTCGGAAGTGTCGATCCGGCCTGGCTATTGAGCACAGCAAAAAGTAATTTTGGAACTGTCCTCTGCTCTCCCCGCGGGGGAAACTATTTCTGGGAGAACGCAATTTTAGGAGTCACTGATCGACCTATGGCCGGTGAGAAACTGCTCGGATCGGGCGATGACAGTGCCTTGGAAACTGCCAAGTACGATGATAAGACTCCTATACTTGCCTAGACCTTGATAATTTGGATATGCCATTAGGAGGGGATTCTAAGCCACTTGAGGCTAATATTTTATCTAGTCTACTAGTGAACTAGGGCGAGGCTACTAGCCATAGGCATCAACTCGTACGGCGGTGGGCATAGCCTCTTCCCAACACGCACACTCAACCCAAGGAAGTCCTCTCTGTTGGTAACTTGATTGATTGTCAATTCTATGAAGGATAGTCCCCGAGGACTATATAAGAAGAACCCTAGTCTAGGGTCGGCGCCCCAGCCAATCATAACGCTATCCACCACTTCAAACTTCTCCCATTACACTAGTAGTATGTAGGAGATATGAGACCCTGCAACACGGCATAGAAACTCGGGTTGGGATGCCGAGCTGCGCACCCAACCGGCCAGGCCCCTAAAGTCTCGTCCGACTCCGTCCTTTTATGGTTCCTTAACCATAGTCTCGGCGTAGATCGACTATATAAATCTTAATCTATAGACTTCGATTTTCTCCCGATCCCTTCTCTTGCTCACTGAACAAGATGGTAAGCAGCGACCAGCAATAAGATTTTATCTTTCAACAGTTACGGCTCATTGCATTCTCTGTTCCTCCTTCTGCCAAATCAACCCTCTCGATGGTAAAAGAGGCAAACAGCCATGCCACCCTCCAACGTCACCGTTCTGTATCCAACTCCAGATCTGGAGTTTGATCTGGAATACTATCTCAATAAGCACATGCCGGTGGTGATGGAGAAGTGGGCGCCCTATGGCACGAAAGACTGGAAGGTCGTCAAGTTCACCGAGTCGCCCGACGGAACCCAATCGTACAGTGTCGGCGCCATCATGACATTTGAGAGCCAGGAACACTTGAAAAAGGCCTTGGCTGGCAAGGAAGTCGAGGCCATCTTTGGCGACATTACCAATTTTAGTAACAAATACGCTCTTTTCCTAATGAGCAACATCGTTGAACAAAGTTGAAAGACGAAAGGGGTACACATTGAGCTTCTTTTTCACCAACGCAATCTGTCCACACATCAACCCTGCCGATACGACATATACATTGCGGGCATATAATGGCCTAGGTCTTCCTTGGGATTTATTTAGAATAGCTGAATTTGACTTGGAAACTAGGTCAGATATACAACCAAAGTCGTGCCGACTCCTTCGAGGGCATTTTAGCTCAGTTAAATATTAATTGATCAAGAATACTCACGTCGTCCGCGTTTCTGTTCTCAGTATAATTTGCCTCAGTTGGAATGGTGCCGTGTCCGTCTGATCATCCCGCGTCCCTTGTCATTTTTCGATCTCGCAATAATGTCGTCTTTGTTATTAGAGAAGAAGAGTTGAGTATCCGACGAGGGCGTTTAATAGCGGCACGATAGTGAGCGAGATTTTTTACTGTTATCTATCTGCTGGTGGGCTTCCAAAAGCTGCGGCACTATTTGAGTTCCAACATTAAGTCCCTTATCAAATGCCACATATCTCATTTGACATGTTGAAAGTGGCCTCCATTGGCCCGGCTACGCAAGGTTTTGTTCCCAAAACCACGTTCCTGCAGGATTGAGTGATTCCCCCACTTTCGAAATTACTTGCTTACGATCCGAGTAGGAATTATATTTCATTGTGCGGTCTATTATTTAGTATAAAAAAATTTATATCACTTGGTGCCAGGGACCTTGAGCCCATCAAGTTAGTAAGGGCGTGGCGGAAGTTCAGGATCCAGCTAACCAATTTTCAGATCCAGTTAAGAAATGGCATATTCTCAATCGTGGCTTAAAATGAGTCACTATCCCTTTCCTTTCTAATTTCCCTGTTTCGTTATGTCCTCGATACGGCTGCCGCTGACCATGTTTGTCGAGAGTAACAGGTTGAGAAAACTTTAGGATGTCGCACACCACTTTCGGGCTCGCCAGATGAGATCGATCCGTGTTCAATATGCCGGCCTCGTCAAGCCTCTGAGACCGCGGTAACCCAAGCCATCTCCTTCCGTGGTTTCGCAGGACGGCAATGTCGAAGGCGTCAGCTATCGAATCTACACTCCAACTGACGCCGTCACGACAGGTCACTTGCCGATGGGACTCTACGCGCATGGTGGCAGCTTAGTTGACCGGTAACATTGACGCAGAGGATCTGATGTGTCGACTCATCGCAGAGCTAGCATCATCCGTTATTATCAGCGTTGAGTATCGTCTCGGGCCCGAATATCGGATCCCTGCATAGTTACAAGACACGTTGAAGGTACTGCATTGGGTGAGTTCCTTGAATTCCCTCCCCTCTCATACTCTTTGTTTCTGAGGAGTCAATGTGATATAAGTTCAATCTTCTTCCTCCTAACTATGTTGCCAAATAAGCCCACAGCAATGTGGAACTGTTCTGCGGAAATGCCAACAAACTTTACACCATTGGAATATCTGCAGGAGGTGGGTTAGCGCTTGAAGCAGCGAGCCATACTGTGGCCAACCAAAAAAACACGCGATTTTGTCCGTGGCGCCGCAGCTGCCGTTCCATTTACCTCTCATTGGGGTTCAATTCCGTCGAAGTATCGCTCTATTTACAAGTCTTGCGACGGAAACAGGGTCGACATCCCCGTCATGGAGACTGCATTGAAAAAGGCCGGGTTGCCGACACGCCGCGACCACCTTCCCGGCTTGCCTCATGTGTTTTGGGTCTTTCCCGGTGTGCCAGAGGCGTCAAATAGTTTTTCTATAAACTTGTTGATGGTGTGAAATGGTTAATCTCACAGATGTAGACTAGATCATAGAAGGGCGCAGGTTGGGGATTACGTCTGTTGCCCTGGAATTTAGGAGAAACTCGATCTGGAGAAGAATATTTAAACGTCGATCGGCGTCGATATATGTTACGGAGGCCTAGAACGGCGCTCTGGAACAAGTATATTGTAACAAGGCAAAGTGGCTGTGCTGTGCTGTGCCGTGCAGGGCTGGTAGAGTGGTAGCAGGGGGGGAGAAGCTGTCTAGTCACATGTCAAACCAAAATGGGCTGGCAAGGGGAGTGCGGAACAGTTTACAGTGCTGACAGAGTGCCATTCTTTACAATTGATTAGAGAGAGTATCAGTATTCCATGCTTTTGATGCCGTCTACCTATTCCTGAGTGTTTCATCGGCCCGTTCCTACTTCTCAATGTCGTCGTCGTGCTAGGCGCTCGTTGCCTTAGCTGCTGCCTCTCTGGGGGTGGTGTTGGTGGTAGTGTTGCCCTGTCAGTGTCAACCAGAAAAGCGTTCTCGATTCCCGATCTGCTGGACAGGTCTCTGTGCGTTGTTGCACTTGCACGCCGAACCCTAAGTGTTCCGTTACAATATAACTAAGTGGCCCGGTATTCTGCCATGGAGTGCTAGAATTGTTACTCTTTTTGGTTAAACGCCAGGGGGTGTGGGCCATTCTCTGACAACATAACTATGTCGATCAATGTAATATCCATCTAGAGCTGAGGTCATAGCTTTCAACAGTATAGTTATCACTTCGGCCTCAGGCTCGGAACTTAAAAGTTTAGGCAGGTAAGACCATGTCACCAAAACATGATGCGAGTTACACCTTTCGTAGGGTTCCAATGATATACATTATCTGATCGTTGTTGTGTGGCGTAAAAAATTGTCATCTGTACCTCCCTAAACTACATAGTCCTAGACGGAGAGTTAATTGATTGCTCTAGATCCGACCATGTTTCTAGCCCGAGGTAAATCCTCCATCGATACAATAAGCGATCCCAGTAGTGTAGCTAGACCGATCGCTGGCGAGAAAGGACACCGAGTACGCAATCTCCTCGACCGTACCTAATCGCTTCATTGGAGTCTGTTGGATGACCGGACCGAGCTAACGCTTGAGAATTAGCTGGATATTCTTTGTCGAATAAACGTGGTTGGAGAATAATTATTGAAGAAAGGACGGGGTAGATGTATCGGGATGTAGCATGGCTCACAGCATCCCAAGTTGCAGCGTCAACAAGATTGCTACGGCAAAAGCCAGGGCAAACGGCAATGACTCTAATCCCTGCTTCTGCGTAGTCGATCGCGTCTGTTCGTGTCAATCCGATTACTCCTATTTAATAAGCTGTCAGTGCTGGCTGTTGTGTATTTCTCTTTAGGGAAGCCGACCATGTTTCGCCATATTATAAGGACTTGACAGAGGCATGCCAACAGTACCGAGCATAGAGGAAATATTAATGATCACGCCTCTGGTGTGATGGGCTGGCTGAGTGCTGCAAAAGTGGAGGTGAATCGTTAGACAAAATCTCTGTCTTGTAGTTGGGACTTTTCCTAAACCTACTTCAGTGGTCTGAGATCTTGCTTCATGAGCTGACATAGCTGCGCCCGCTCACAGAGCCACAGGCCACGCAAGTCCACTCCTAGCACTGTGTCAAGGCTTGTGGTGGTTTGGGAGTCGGTCTTGCTAAACGGGCCGGCGATCCCTGCAGCATTCACACAACAGTCCAAGCGGCCAAATTGCTGCACGGTCGCATCGATGGAGACTCGAACCTCCGAATCCTCGGTGATGTTGACTGGTACACTAATGACTTCAGCATCAGGATATTTGGACTTAATGTTCTCGGCTGTGGCCTTTAGATTTGATTCATTCACATCCACAATGCACATCTTCCGAAATCCATCGGCGAAGAGTTGTAATGCTATCGCACGACCAATTCCACTGCCAGCGCCGGACACCCAGGCAACACTGCTTCGTGGTCAGCTAGAGACGTTGGCCATAGGGTATAATCAAATACGACCATTGTGACGGATGGAGAGACATGTTGCTCTGGAGCCTTGACTTGTCCTTCAATGAAGTAATATGGCCGTTTGTGGAAGGGAGAAAGGGCAGAACTCAACCCATTTCAAATTATAGGAGTTTATCCCAATACAAGTAGCAAACTCTCCCCCACTCCAGACTAGCTGGCGAACTCTCTTGCCCCTCCTTAAAATTGAAAATGATCCGCCTACTTGCTGGGATGTATAGTTCTCAATGTGTTACACAGGGGGTAACGCAACCGAAAGCAAGATTCCATTTAATTTTCCTTTCTAAACCAAGCACACATATTAAATTTGGTCTTTCGTTTCTTTTCACCAAGATTCTGTTTCACTGAAGAATCTCTGGCCTCTCATGAGACTATCCCATGGTCCAGGACCTAACCACTGAGGACCTAGACGATTCAATCCTTCTTCTATCTCCCAACCTCTCCCGCCTTCGACGTATACAGCCTTGCCATTGTTTTCCGCATCTACAGCCAGTGCACCATAAATTTGTGCAATATCTTCCGGGGAATTCACCGCAAAGCCGCCAGCCCTCCACTTGTCAAGGAATTGCGAAACCATTCCCGTCTCCGTCGTCCAAGGACAGATACTGTTCACTCGAATGCCAAGCGTAGTGAGTGCATACGGAGCCAGCGCTCGCATTAGGCCTATTACAGCGTGTTTGGTCGCGCCGTACACGTACAGCCCTGGGGTGAAGGTGAACCCAGCGACGCTGCTCATTAAGAGGAGGCATTTGTCATCGCCCGGCTTCGCCCCTTGGCGGAGGTAGACCGATGCAATACGGGCAAAATAAATCACCGCCTTGACATTGACGTCGACGATATTGAGCGCTGGCTCCTCGTCGACGGATTGCAGATCGATCGACGGGTCAAAAATGTTGCCTGGCTCAATCAAGCCGGCATTACTGATGGCAATATCAACACGGCCGTACGTCTTGAAGGCGAGGCGGAAGAGATTTGAAAGAGATGAGTAAGATGTCACGTCGGTGCTAACATGTTGAACATTCTCGACGTCGGTAGAGGCAGGTGTTATGTCGCCCGAGATGACCTTCGCCCCGTGTTTGGCAAAGAACGCGACTGTCGCTGCCCCTATGCCGCTACTTCCACCTGAGATCTGGACATTAGCTAGTCCCAACGGGTTCGTTATGAGTTAGGGCAGTCGGACATAACGAAAACGAGAGAGAAAATGCCAAGTCTCACCTGTGATCACCATAACTTGATCCTTCAGCCTGGGAAATTTCGTTGGGTCGGGAATGAATCGAGCCATTTACATTCGTATTTTTGCTCGACGGGTGGTGAAATTTCAATTAGAAATGAATATAGACAAAGCTGGCTCGAACTTGTATTCACGGCACAGAATATGTGTAAGCCTCGGATGCTAATACAGTTCTCGCGACATGAACCCTATCGATACTATTATTGTTGTTGTATTTCGGTTGTGTCGTCGAACCAACAATTTACGGTTACTGCGCGGTTGCTGCTAGGGTGGGGGAAGAGCTGCAGGCGTTCTCGGAAGTGTAACAGTTGCTTATCACCATTGACCCCTATCAGCCGAAGAGTGGGGGAATTTCTCTCGGCGAGATTGCAATTGGCCTACGGCTTCGCACTCTATCACGCGCATGTGATGATGTCTGCCATAATTGGTGGAGAAGCCCACCTGCACTCTTGATAGGGACTGCGATACAACGGGTCACTTCCGTAAGGCAAGTTCGAGGTACCCAGTACTGACGCGTAGCAAACAATGATGGTGAGTTATAAACCAGTTTTCGTCAGTGTCGGTGTCGTCGTTCTGGATTTTATTCTTGATTCGGTACATGGGTTTGAGGCCACTACAAGCCACCATGGCAGTTCAAGCATACTATCTTTGTTTGGTATTAACAGTCCTCGCAGGGCTTGTATACCAATGTCTCCAGATGGGTAAGAGGCCCAAAGGCATGCCACCAGGCCCAAGAACACTGCCGATAGTGGGAAATCTGCATCAACTTCCCAAAGAGAACGTCCACCTCAAATTCAAGGAATGGGCCGATAAGTACGGAGAGATCTACTCCGTCATGCTCGGGAACCAGCGGATGGTCGTGCTAAATTCACCACGGGTGGTCAAAGATCTCATCGACCAACGCTCTAACAATTACTCGTCGAGACCTGAAATGTACGTGGGTCAGACGCTAATTTCCGGCGGATACCGGCTGGTCTTGATGCAGTACGACGAAGGCTGGCGTCAGGCTCGGAAAATGATCCACAACCTTCTCAACATCAAAACTGCTGTCGAATACATTCCATACCAGGAGCTGGAACTTCGGCAGATGTTGGCAGATATGGCCAGGCGGCCGAATAACTACCACGATCATGTTCGTCGGTATAGCACTTCACTCGTTACAAGTATAACATTCGGGTGGAGGAGTCTAGCGTTCAACGATCCTGACGTGAAGCAAATCTACGAGGTGGGCAGAATAATGGAGACTCTGATTCAGAGAACTTGCAACTCATTGTTTTCTGATTTTATAGGGCTTTGAACAATTTGCATTGGCGTCCCAAATTTCAGCTTCCATGCTCGATTACTTCCCAATCTTACGGAATATCCCCGACATTTTCAACCCTTCGAAGAAACGCGGGAAGGAGCTCCACAAGGAGGAAATTGCTCTCTACAAGAGCTATATGCTCAAGGTCAAGCAGAGAATGGCCAAGGGAATTCAAACTAAGAACTTCTGCGAGGACATGTTCAAACAGCAGGAAAAGATCGGTTTTACCGACGACTGGGCCAGCTATGTTAGTGGGACGCTGCTGGAGGCCGGCTCTGATACGACGGCGTCGATCTTTCTTTCCTTCGCTGTGGCGATGATTAATTTTCCGGAGATCCAGAAGAAAGGCAAGTGGAATCTTTTTGCCTGGTGCCTTGATTCGACAGCTAACGTAGGAAGTAGCCCAGGAAGAAGTCGATATGGTAATTGGCTCTGACCGTCTCCCCACTATGGCAGATGAGGTAAGATATTTCGTTTCCTTTCAACAGACAAATTTTGACAGTGCTAGCCTGCTTTACAGTATATCCGGGGCGTGGTTAAAGAATCATTGCGCTTTTTGCCATCGAGTATTCTCGGTATCGTACCTCATGCTACTACCAACGCAGACACATACGGCGAATACACGTTCCCGGCTAAGACGGGCATGATGATCAACGTCTGGGCCTTGAACAATGACCCCACACGCTATCCTGAACCCCGAAAGTTCGATCCCGACCGGTATAAGGACGACTTCCTCCGAGCCCAAGAAAGCGCCACACTCAACGATCCTTATAAACGAGATCATTTCACTTTTGGAGCAGGCCGACGTGTATGTCCCGGACTAAATATCGCCGAGCGCTCATTGTTTTTGGGCATTGCATATATGCTGTGGACATTCACATTCGAGCACGACATCGACGAGAGTGGACAGAAAATCCCTGTAAACACGGACGCCGTGACCCAAGGTATCGTCTGCCGACCGCAGCCGTTCAAATACCGTTTGATAGAGAGAGATCCGCAGCGGACGCAGCGAGTGCTTAAAGCGTGGGACAACGCGAAGGACCTACTGTCTCGTTACTCCGAAGGGATCAGAAGTACGGAATATGCTAAGGATTGGAAAGAGTTCATCGAGAACGAAGTTTTTTAGAGGAGGTAATATTAGATGGAGGCTGTCTTGGTAATGGCTAGATAGAGGGTGGCTTGACGAGGCTGCCACGTTTGTAAGTTTTTGAATAGAAATAAAAGCTTTACGTCCAAATCGAAAATACAACAGAGGGAAAGGAGGTCCATCTCAGGTCTCAGAGATTTTGGTTAAACAGACGGCTTCGAGCAGAGCCGCTGCCATTAGTGACCACAAGACCTTGTGCACGGAGATCAATGTGTGAATTGCGAGTCAGTCAGACAACAGCAGCTTGCAATGACTCTGCCGACCAACCAACTAGTCAACGAGTTCTACAGCCCCGTGACAAATCACTCCTGCCTTGGCAGCTCGCTGGCCGGCAGCAAAACAAAAGCCATTGAAAAGGAGAAACTAGGTCAGGTCCGTCAGGAGTCGGCAGCGCAATTCAGGGACTAGAAAAGGGGGCAATAGAGGCTGGAAGCAAATCGTCTATATAAGAAACGTTAGTGCTTGGACAAAGTGAAACAGAGCATTGCAACCCACTCTTGCTTGGGAGAATCCCAGGACAGGAGAGACGTGTCTATGATCTTTTAGCAAAACTCCGAAGGGTGATGACTTGAAGATTTGGAGGCTACTTCATCCAGTATGGCGAGCCATATTGGAAGGATCCGTCAATATTTCAGCCAGAAAGTGATCACTTCAAAAACAGAAGAACCGTAAATATCACGTCTGAGGGCTTAGGAGTCCACCATATTGATGATCGCTAATCATGCCTGCTCTGCCTAATCGGACACGTTCTTCAGCACCTCTTCCCCCTGTCTCAGCATGTATCTAGGTAGAAGCACGAGGCACTCAAATCATACACCTCGAGACGCTCATCTGCCAATGTACTTCAATTCTAGATATCTCAAGGGCGGGTACACGAGCGCACCCCAAGAGGCTGCTACAGGGATGCCCAGGTCGATACCGTCACCGACCAATCTTGCCAGCGGACCGGTGAAATATGTCTGCCACATCCCCAAGACGGCCCCAACCCAGCCAACACAGAAAGCGATCAAGGCAGCGATTCCGATGGGGAGCTTGTTCTTGTCGTTCCAGTCAGTCCAATCGTACTTTCTGGTCCCACGTCGGAATATAAATTCCTCCTCCATGGTCAGGGCCACCCACACCGCAGTCCAATATCCCATGATGACGACGAAACCTTCGACGATGGTGAAGAGATGCTTGCGGCCCGCGCAGGCGCAGACGGTGTAGATGACGACGGCTATGGTGGTCCAGAAGACGCGCGGGAGATAGTTGAACCAGCGGCCCAAGAGCTGAAAAGACAGCGCTGCCGAATAGGTTCCGGGAACGTTATTAGAGATGAGACCTAATGCCAGGATAACGGAGCAGAAGTGTCCGAAGTTCCCAAGAGGTCTGAAGGCCTCGACAAAGAGGGCACCTGAACTGATCTCGACTGCGTCTGCCCAAGCTTGCCTGAGCGGGATCCCTGAAGCGAGGCCGATGCCGATCAGGTTGGAGATGACGCATGAGCCCCCTAGGCCGATGGTAGTTGCGATAAGGACTTTCCAGCGTTTCGATGATGTTGGGAAGTAGACATAGAAGTCTGCAGAGGCGGGGGACCATGCGAGGGGACCCGCAACGCACAAAAAGAAGAAGCTCATCTGGTCAGCTGAGCGGACACTCCCGCCTCCAGTCGAGACCGAACTTGGGTCAAAGTAAGGGCCCGCAACACCAACCAGAATGAGGAAGACGGCGGCTTGAGGTACCCATGCCCAGCGCTCGTATTGGTGGAAGAGGCGTATACCAAACAGAACAATGAAGAGAGAGATGACGGACGATATGATGACACCGACAATGACAGTCATACCTCCACCATTCACAGCCGACAAGATCTGCCCAGCAATGAGAACGTCGATCAAACCGTAGCCCAGCATAATGACAATGTTGAGGGCAACGCAGAGGCGGGATGGCCACCATCCCATAGTATACCGACAGATGACCTATCACCAGTTATTTTCATTTTGAACATCTTTTCCAGAACGAAAAACAGAAGGAACACATACCAGAGTCCGATTCCCACTCACAGGACCGAATGTTGCAATGTATCCGCTTGCAGCACCTCCCAAGAGTGCGCCGAATGTGGCAAGCACCATGGCGTCTGTCAATCCCAGGCCAAAGACGATGGGACCAAGCATCCCAATCATGGCATTGTTGGCTGTGAGGTTGGCGGAGAACCAGACAAGGCACATCTGGACATAATCTCCCATGGTTACCTTCTCGGCCTTGAGCGTCTCGGGGACGCGTTCAATGCCCCTTGCCTCCATTCTAGCCAGAGTTTCGAGCCGCAGGGCCCATCGCTGGAACCTATTGTTTGGAATTGTAACGTCCGTGATCAGACCGTTCTCGACGACAGAGAGATAATCATGTGGAGCCGCATGATGATGCGGTGAGTCTGATATGTGATGTTCTTTAGACTCTTCCAGAGTCGGCACCGGGAAAGCTTTGTTGTCGCTCATTTTGGGTCGGCGTACTCTCTTTTAATTTCTGGAAAGGAATTTGATCTCAAGATTTCGAAACCGGTAAGCGACTACCTTGCCTTTAGGGATTCAAACTCTTTAGATATAGTCTCTAGGCGTGGCATGGTCGTTGCTATTCGCCGGGCCAGAAGGTGGCAAGAGCACATTTGCCCTCTCCATGCTTATCAGTGCCGAGCACCAATATCCAAATCAATTAGGTTCATAGACCGTATCACCTCGTTATTGAGCGACTTGGCGACATCAAATTAATCCCCCACTTTGTCATGGACAGGCCTACCTCGTACTGTGGGTCAAGACACCGAGGCCCCTAGCTGACCCAAAGGATCCTCGTAATAACTTATCACGACGAGTTAGTGATTGGATTAAAACGGAATTCTCTCCCCCACTATTCAAAAATAAGATACGAACCGGCTTTTAAATGCCACATTTGCTGCGAGACGTTGAAATCTGGGCGAATTGATGTTGTTCTCATGATATCAAACAGAATCCATGAAGGAATCAAAGAGGCGGAAATCTTGATGCCTGAGTATCTACCCGGTAGATACCTAGAAATCGGAGCAGAGCGCTGGTCCCGCAGTTTGTTAAACCATGATACCCGTATCTATCACTCCACGAAGGGTCAAGACTCCATCCGCTGATGCGCGTATCTTCTTTGCCCACTTTTGAGTAGTATTAACTCTCCGTCTTTTCTAATCTAGACTGCCTGGCACCCACCTAGAACATCATTTGATATGGTCTTTCATTAGAGCAGATTTCTCGCATGCTCTGTTGGCTTCGAGACTATCAAGAGATGTATATGGCGGCGACCTTGGAAAGCTAAATGAGTCCTTTTCGACCGACCTTTTAACAAACCGCAAGCAACTTAAGATATTTCCCCAGCTCAATTTAGTTCAGAGCCGTCTGTCTAATTTAAAGTCATCCTCTTGGTTCAAGTGCACTGAATACTATCCTCAGGTATCCGACTCCCATTCGAGACCAATGGGTGAGATTGCTCCCACCCTCCCAATCGGGCATTCTGTTCAATGCGGCTCCCATCTTCTGTTCGTCCCCCAGCGGAAGTTGAGGATTGTAACCGCTGGAGGAGGCATGAGTGGTATCATCATGGCGTACAAACTCGAGCACCAATACGGGTTAACCAAGGATGGCCTTGTCGAGCTTATCTGTTATGAGAAGAATGTGAGTGACTTAAGCCTTATTGATCCGGTCCTCGGAACCTGTGGAAAGACAAATTTCTTACATACAGGAACAGCCCGACCTCGGCGGTACGTGGTACGAGAACAGGTATCCTGGAGCGGCGTGTGACAACCCAGCCCATTGCTACAACTTCACCTTCAGCCCGAACCCAAATTGGTCTCACTACTACGTGGGAGCAAAAGAGATCCACGGCTACATCAAGGATACCGTGGATAATTATGCCCTGCAGAAATTCTTCCAACTAAATTCCAAAGTCGTCGATGCTAAATGGGTCGAGGACGAAGCCAAATGGCACGTCAAGATTGACCAGCATGGAACCATCATCGATGATGTCTGCGATATCTTTGTCAATGCCTGCGGCATCCTTAATCAGTGGACCTGGCCCAGCATCGAAGGGCTCTTCGATTTCAAAGGCCATCTCGTCCACAGCGCTCGATGGGACGATAGCTACGACATGACAGGGAAAACTGTCTGCGTGATTGGAAATGGCTCGACTGGCCTGCAAATCGTTCCACAACTTCAAAAAGTCGTCAAGAAGTTAGTCTGCATCATTCGGTCACCCACTTGGATATCTCCCACCTATGTCGGCCACAAGTCCAAGGTGGACAACGGCCGAAATTTCGAATGTGCGAATCCTGTCTACTCCACGTTAACCTTGTGTCTTTGGTATTGGAGAATTGGTAAAGGGCAGACAGCTGATTCTTTTTGGGAAACTGTTTACAGATACCGAGGAGGACAAGGAAAGATTCCGGACAGATCGCACATACTTCCGAGACTACCGCCGCCAGATTGATTCAGAGATGAACAAGTTTTTCTACGCACTGCTCAAGGATTCCCCTCAGCAGCAGGGCCTGTACGACGCATCCATCGCTCTACACAAGGAAAGATTGGCCAAGAAGCCAGAATTGTTTGAAAAGTTGACCCCAACTTGGCAGCGTAAGTTGATCTAGAGGCCCTGCCCCCCCCTTTTTTTTTATCAAGTTTCACGTTGACGGTTTTTGGTTTCCCTAGCTGGCTGCCGGCGCCTCTCGCCTGGCGAGGGCTACCTCGAAGCACTGGCGGAGGATAACGTCGAGGTTGTGCTGCAAGAGATCGAAAGGGTCGTGCCGGAAGGACTGATAACAGTCGATGGAGTCGAGCACAAGCTTGACGCCCTGGTAACCGCCACCGGGTTCGATACGTCATTCCCTCCTAGATTCCCACTGATCGGACGCCATGGTCGAGACCTGCGCAAGGAGTGGGCGGAGAACCCCAGGGGTTATTTTGGTCTTGCTGCATCGGGATTTCCAAACTATTTTATTTTCATGGGACCCGCATGTCCTATTGGTAAGAGACGAACTCGTTTGGTTGAGACTATCAACAGTCATCTGACCTTTTCCATCAACAGGACACGGCAGCTTGATTCCAATGATGGAATGCACTGCCGACTACGTCGTCAAGGTGACGAAAAAGATCCTGGCCGAACAGATCAAGGCTGTCGACGTTAAGCAGGAAGCTGTAGACGAATTTTTTGCATACTCCCAGTCATTCATGGGCAAGACGGTCTGGACATCGGGCTGTAGAAGCTGGTACAAGGTGAGTCTTTGTCGTCGGAGTGGTCTGGCAGTCACTCACCCCTCCTTCCTCCTGATTTGCTCCCTTGAGTTCCGTTAAGAAGCTGACATCGAGATCAAGGGCGGTACGGTAGACGGACCAGTCACGGCAATGTACCCTGGCTCAGCGATGCACTACCGCTTCACAACCGCCGAACCGCGCTGGGAAGACTACGACATCAAGTACTGGTCCAAGAACCGCTACCAGTACTTTGGAAACGGGTTTACTGAGATAGAGGAGTCAGGGGCAAATTTATCTTTCTACCTGGACTAGAATTGGACAGCTTGTCGAGTCGACCAAAATTTGGGTTAGCCTCGGGGGAGGCACCATTGTAGAACAATGGCAGTCGTTGAGGAATAGGGAAGGAAAGAGATTGCAAATGGGCCTTCAAATTTCAAATAAGACTTGTTTGGTGGATTTTAGATGTCTGGTTGTTATGACCAAGTAACAAATTGATCCGCAAAGAATGATCTTTATCTGCCGCAAAGTCAGCGGCGCTCGTGAAATCAAGTCCTCAGCCCGTCACCAGCAGCTATAAGGGTTTTGTTTGTTTGTTTTTAGCAGGTAGTCAACCCCGAACATGAAATTTCATCGAGATATATCAGCGACGAAAAAGCATACTATTGTCAGAAGTAATGTCCCTGTCAATAATAACATTTTATCAGGTAGTAGCTACTGTTGTACTTCGACCGTTTTTTGTTTTGGGTTGGTTAAAACCCGTAATAATCTCCCAGCGGATTGCAGAGTTCAAACCCTCCCGGACACGTCAATTCCCAGTCTTTAGGCGCAATTTTATTCCTCCCCTCGAATTCAATGTTTGCTCTCCAGTCTAAACTGGCCGGTGAGTCAGCGATCCACTGACAATCGGACCAGATCTCGTCAAATCTTTTTCTTAGGATTGTCGGAATCATGGACATCAAGGACTTCTTCGCTTTCCATAACCACTTCTAAACCTTTGAGGACTGGTCCTCTGTATTCCCGTCTCTTGAAGGCAAATAAAACGACTTCGAATAAGAGACCCCCGCCGACAATCACCCATCTGTTTTGAGAATTGATTTTTTCAGCACATAATGGGATTTAGCAAAAAGGACCAAGACTTACGTGTAATTCATGTTCTCAGGTGTAACAGGCATGACGTATGGAAGCCCCAGACAAGCGATCAAAAATAGGAGCCAAACCATTGCGATGATGTTGATCAGCATCCCGAAGCGGCGCATGTAGAACCAGCCCGGCACCAACGAGCGGCGCTGGCGGACGATGTTCACGACCAGAGGAATCAGGTAGGTGATGTTGAAGAATATGTTGGCCGAGGACTGGGAGTTAAGATAGCTTGATTAGCACTCTCGGCTAGAACCCCCCGATATTCTGTCTGTCACTCACAATAAATGCGGCAAATGCGGTCTCAGCCCACATATACAACAGCCCAAGAAGTGCCACAATGAATGCGCAGAGTAAATGGGCTCGAACAGGGACTTTCAAGTTGCTATCGACGTGACTGAAGAACCGGCTCATCGGGACAGCGTTATCCCTAGCGAAGGACCAGTATATTCTCCCCTGACTAAGTTGACAGTTCCACACGGTCCACAACCCCGAGACCATAAGCAGAAATGTTAAGCCAAAAGTACCTGCGCGTGTTCCTGTGGCTTGGTGGAAAAGTTCCGCGATCGGCAACTCCCAAGGATTTTCAAGAATAAGATCCAGATCCTGGTAGGAGAAGAAGATGACCATCATAAAAAGCCAGCCTTCAACAAGGGCCGCAATCAGTGTGTAAAGGACTGCTTTAGGCACATTCTTTTCGGGTTCTGGGACTTCCTCCGAGATATGACAGGTTGAGTCCAGCACGGATATAGCAAAGAGCGGGTTGACGATGCCAGTGATGAAGGCCATGCCATTCGTGGACCACCCAGTATTGTTGATGAATTCCACAAAAACATCGTGTGGAGATCTGAACCCTGGCGTCATGGCAAGAACCGTGACTGAGATGATAACAAGAGAGGATAGAAACCACCACAGTCCGACCCCGTTCAATAGGGGGAATATTTTGTTGAAGAATACGACCATAATCAGGGTCACCAAGTTGAGGAGTTCCATGGTCAGGAAGCTATGCCAGCGTTGAACCACGAGATCTTCTTTGGCAATTCCTGCCAGTGCCACGATTTGTTGGCCAGAGACGCAGGTAACAGAAGCCACAGACACAATATAAGCCAAGACGGTGTTCCATCCCGTGATATATGACAGGGTCGGGGCGTATTTCTCGGGAGCCAACATGGCAGTCCAATGGTACATGCCTGATTATTTAGGTTAGTGGGCTCTCTTTCTTCTGTGGCCACAGTCAAACGGTGCACTCTGACCTCCAGTTGTAGGATACGAGGAGGCAAACTCGGCGATGGTAGCTCCAACAAAGCATTGGCCAAAGAAAACCAGAATCTGGCAGCGTCAGTTACACTCGTTAATTCTGTTTGAGATTGCGGGAAATGGCACAAATCCATAAACGATTCCAGGAGGACCGCCATTATAGATTCCGGTCCCTAAAGCCCCTCCGATAGCTACCCAAGTGGCAGAAAGAGTCACACCAAACGATATCAGAGTCCATTGACTGAAGTTCCGGTCTAGCTCCTGCTTGTAGCCCAATTGCGCTAGGTGAAGGGCGTCGCTGTCCCTCACCACTTCGGAAGGGATCTCCTCAGCAGCCATTGACTTGGACATAGTGGCCGACTGGAACCCTCTCAAGCTGAACCTTTTAATCCAGGCTCCGCGAAGATGACTGCTCCGACTCGATAATAATGGCAACTCCCGGCTGCCGCGGGCCAGGGTTTTCTGTTTTAATATTCAAGCGTAAGTTGCAACAATGGAACAAATTGAATAGATTGATGTAGTGTATGACACCCTTTTAAAATGGAAGAAGACTTGGATATCAATAGCAAGTATGGGATTCACTATACCACTTACCCTGTACGACGAGGGTGCCCTATCATCATCACAATAGATGGAATCTCAAAAGTTATGGTATCGACGGACTGCTGTTTCCCATGAGTGGGGTCGTTATCTTTCTAGTCTACATGGCCCGGAACTGGAACAATCGCAGGATCACGCCAGTCATATCAAATACTCTGGTGTAGCAAGCCCTCCTCATTGCAATCAGCGATAAGTATAGTTTTTATATCATTCATACGGTGGAGGTATTAATTTCATGTGAATGTTAGGAACAGTATAAACGCCCCTGTATTTGAATGTGACGCAAATTGTTAATGTACTCGCGGCGCAAAAATTGAGTGGAACGCTCTTCATGCCCTTTGTCGACCAGTGAGCATTGGGAAAGTGGGGGGAAAGGGGGATGGTGTTGTACACAGATCAGTAGTGGATCTATCTGCTTGATTGTGTTCTGTCCCCCTGGCTATTCAGAGAGATTCTGCCTGTTTATAAACACTTTGGCCTGTAATCTGACCCATTCGTAAAACCTCCTATTCTGTTGCCAGGCCGTGGCAGGTCGGTGAGAAGAATGTTGTTGAGGTAAGTGCCGCAGTTGGTGTGACAGCTAGCGTCTCAGGTGGTCAGCCACAGTAACTATCCTGCAACCCTGTCAACAGATAGTCACATACAGCAGCCCTAGAATGAAGATAAGGTCAGTCAAGCATTATCGTAGCTTATACTGGCCTGCCACCATGGAAAACGGGGATTTCGCCTTGTCTCCAGACTCTTATCTACAGCATTGGTGGGAATCTTGCTTCAGAAGAGTGGACAATAAATCCGTCTATGGATTATCTATTCGCAAACTGATTGATCGAGGGGGGGATCTGCTTGGAATAAATGGCAAGCGACTTGGACAACGCAGTTCTAAGGTGAGCCGTGCGAGATATCAACATTCTTAATACGAATATTCCAATTACAATACTCCCACATAGAGTCTCTCTTGTCTATTGCACTAGTGACTATTCTAGCCGTTGATATTGATGACTTCTGGGCCTGGCTCACATAGTCAGGTAATCCGTTCGTTAAGAATGTTTGAATATGTCTTTTCAACTACGTAGCACGCTTGCAAGGCACGTGGGGACGATGGGAAATTGTCGCGTCACTCGTCCATAAAGTCTTCCATGAACCTATCCATGTCTATACTCCCACCTCTGGCGCCTTCTCCGCAAACACCCTGAGCTCTGGGTAGGTTGATAATTTGCTGAGATAGCGGTAGTGACCGGCATTTACTGGTTCGTACTTCTTGACCTCTCCTTCGCCCATGACAATGGGGTCGATGGTCGCCTCAGGGGACGGGTGATAGAAAAAGGGGATCGAGTATCTTGCAGGCAGGACATCTCCACTAGCTTGGGGCGCCACGACGCGGTGGATGGTGCTCCTCAGTCTGTCGTTGCTCAATCTCTGGAGTAGGTCGGCGATGTTGATCAGCACGGTACCCGGGATTGGTGCGGCGGGATGGAACACTCCATCATGCTGTGAGTCGACTTCCAACCCGCCGATTGAGTCCTGGAACAAGAGTGTGCAGAAGCCGAAATCGGTGTGAGGAATGATGCGCGCATGCTTGTCTTGTTCGATGATGGAACGCTGAATGGAAGGGTAGTGCAAGATGCGCAGCTGGGGGTCTGCATTCTCGCTCATAGCCTGAAAGAAATCCCCTGGCAGGCCGATAGCCATGGCTAGGCAGCACAAGATCTGCTCACATAGTGTTAGGCATTTGCCGTAGAATTCGTCCATAGCCTTTTTGAAGCCAGGCATTTGTTCTTCGGTGGGGCACTTGTCGTTTTGCTTACGGCGGTGCTCGCTAATTCTCGCGGTCAGAATGGTCATAGCCTTCCTAACGCGCGAGAGAGGCTAAGTTAGTTACGGGTCCTCACTAGCTTTCCTTATGATCGACACCATCGCCAGCCTCAGCACCTTCGGGGCTATATCCTTGATTCGCGTTTGCGCTATCGATCTTCCAGGACTTCTTCAAGTCCATCGGAAGCTGAAAGAATCTCTTGGTCTGTCCATATTTTGCTCTCTTAGCCATCTCCCAATTATACACGAAGCATCAGAGATTCAGAGTCTAGCTCACCAAGTCAAACATAGCTTCAACCTCCTCGGCAGGGATACCATAATCTTTAAGGTAGACGAAACCGACATCAGAGAAAGCCTTGAAAATATCTTGGGCTAAAGCTTTCTGGGTATCCGGCTTTCCGTGCAGAAAGGGGGCGAACGAGAAAAGTGGAATGTTGGCGGGCTCGATCATATTCTCAATCTCTGTGGGCTTAGGGGATAGTAACAAAAGCTTGTTGACCTTGGTCTTGGATATTAGTCTGGAGAAATTAATCCGAGAGCTCAATATGTCTCTTTTAATGGGCCTTACCAGTACAAAGAGCTCACTCGCGCGAGGAACCCCAAAGTTTATTTTATTCGCGAACCAATTCGTACGAACCTCCGAAAAGTGGAGGAATTCCTACCACAGAGATAGTTGTTGGCCTTACCCCTGTGTAGTAAGAGATAAGCTCTCACAGGCTCTCTACACCGAAGGGGGAAGAGAAAGGCAGCCTCGCAATCAAGAGTGGGGGATATCCTTTGAAATCACTCCGGATCCCAAGTCAAGCTCCCTAGAACTAGTATGAGCAGTAATAATGAGTCCTGTGATTGACAGCAATGACTTCCATTCCGCCGACCCTCGTCCTTGGTAATGATTGTTGAATCTGCACAGCGCCGATTCGACTTACCTCGGACTCAGCGCTAGTGTCAGACTGAGAACTGTCATGTTGATAACATAGAATAGATAGCATTAGTCTATTCTTATAGATGTCTGTCTATCCGTCCTTTTACCAAGTTTCTTTCCTGTTTATACACATTAGCCCTGTTTCAGGAAAGCCTTTCCCGAAAGTTTCCTGGTGACATCATCTACGGCAACATCATTCTGCTTCAGATAGATGGCATGATATAAATGGCGTTGTAGGTGCTAACGATCAAACTGGCAACCAAACTGGCAACGGCTAAATTGGTGGCGATCTCGCAACCCTGATACTCGATCTGTCTAACAGCCAGCTTGAAGCACATGATAGGGAGCTATACTGAAATTGGCTTAGTGCCTGTGGGGAATTTCATTCCTGTTAAAGACCCAACCAATATTCTCTTATATTTATGTCTAGGACGGGAGCGGCATGTGCCAGATGAGCACCTCGTACCCTACCCCAACTTGCCTCTGCTCTAAAGTAGAAATCTCAGGCCTAATTCGCAATGGAGGCAGCAACAAACTGGACAGCAGTGCAGGTCCAGCCGGAAGACCTGATCGGATTGTATCGTGTCTACATATCTCAAAGGATACGCAATTATGTCAGCCCATCATGCGTCCCTTTACTATCTTCCAGGTCGTGCTTCGCCTTTCTGTAAGCAGCACAGAGTCGTTCGAGTCGAATCCGCAGTCTACATCATGGAGCTACCAGAATCTGAGCCTGAGCCCTGGGAAATCATCTTACAACGTCGATCAGAGATCCCATACCCTCGCCTTGCAGCCGAAGTGGCTATCGAGGTGAGAAGTTACCTAGATGGAGAGGCTTCATCTGATAAAGTCAGTATCGAGGAAGGGAACCCAGAAAGCAGACGAAGCTCCCTCGTATTGCAACCAGGGAAAGACAGTGCTTAAAAATTTATAGAGCTGCTCTTGTCGACTATTTATATTTTCCCTCACACGTAAGGGTAGGCGAGAACGACCAGACGCCGCTATCACTGGGAAGAACGCCATGACAAGCTCCAGGATGAAGAATGAAAGATTATTAAAAGGCAATTCTTGTCTGTTGCTTTTTTGATCATCAGAATGAAAGAACAGAGGAGGGATAGAGATGACTGACAATATAGATGACAGACTCCCAAAGATATACAACATCAACTTTAGCCAAATGTATGAATCATTACCCGATCAAACGAATTTCAATTCTAGTCTAAGTTGTACTCTTGACATGCATTATACTCTTGAAAAGACCGTTCTGGTGGAATTCCCTTTAAAACCTTCCTTCCCTCATGAATAACTGCCCAGCGGATGTTTGCTAGATGTGCCGACATCACTGTCACTAGTCCCGACGTCGAATGCTTTCCCAGAACGCGCCAGAGATCTCCCGGGGCCACACTTGTCATGCTGCTTATCAAGGCATTCATTTCGGCTTTGGCATGCCAAATCACCCTGTCAGCAGGGTCATTGTCGAAGCTCGAGGCCTGGGCGTTGCGCAGCGGATTCTCCGCCGACTTGTCGGCCACATTAGCGAAGTGGAATACCCAGCACGTGAGGGTAGAGAGGTATAAGCACCAAGGATAGTGGAAGGCATTGTTGACGTCCCAGTTCTCGAGGTTCATGATCCCGTCACGGAGGAGGTACGCAGCATGCCAGGCTGCTTTTGCTGCAGGCGTCGATCCTCCGGGTTTGGCCCAGGCTTTCACAACGCTTCGTGATCGATCGTAGTCAGCCCGGGTGACGGGGTGTCCGATAATATGACGCGCCCCAGCGTAGATCTGGAGGTCGAGAATTTCAACGTTCAGCGTGATGTGGGCTGCGTGGTAGATCGCGATAGTCGCTGTGCTGAAGCGCGTAAATTCTGCCCTTCTCGATGAGCTGTCGCTCAGAGATAATGTCATGTTCATACAATAGGTGTCGAAATCTGCTTTCCATGCATCGTAAGACTGCGCAAGTCGATCTTGCCATCGTTGCTGGTCGGAGGTACCGACCCCTTCATTAAACTTAGACAGTTTCTTGAAAGAAATAAAATGTTTAATGTCTCACCTAAAGAAGTTTGGTCTCTACGCTTAAGGTCCCATTGAATCGACATAAGTCCATGGAGAACAAGGAGTCGAGACAAGGCGTTCAATTCAGGAATTTGGGCTCCAGAATCGGGGTTCATGTAAACTTTCAAGACAGACAAGAAGGGAATCTGAGCTTCCTTTCTTGCGTGTCTCCACCACTCCTCAGCTGTGCTCGCTTCCCAAGTAGTTTGATTACATGGTAACGTGGTACGAAGTTCGAAAGCCGACATACACAGTGACTGCGAGAATAAGATGGCGTGCTGAGTGTCCCAAAGGAAGCACAGGAATGCAAGTCTAGGGGAATTTAGCCAAAATGTTATCTCTCACCTCAATCAGAACTTTGGACCTTACCGCTTCCGAAGCTCAACATCAATTGCCCTGCGCCAATTATCTTCGAGGTCACCAGATTCTTCTCTGAAGTTTGGCTGTCGCACTGTTTGGCAATCGCTTCGCCGAATCAGACTGAAAAGCATTAGCGCTATCTGCAAAGATTTAAAGATTAGCGCGTCATTTGACTCACTTGATGAGCAGACCATGGAAAAGGTGCGCCATATCATGCTGTTTTTGACCTGCCCTGCTTTTGCCAAAGCATTCGACCAGTAATATTGTTTGCAACATCCACAGTTCGGGCGTCGCTGAGAAGGCCGGATGCTGAAATATCTGAGCTCGCAAGACGTCGTGGATACAAACAGCGAGCCGGTGGATTGATTTCTCACTGTAAGTAGCACCGAGCAATATGACTGCTAGAAGGAGCAATGTTTCTGTCTCAGACGGGTTGAAGCTGGCCTGGTGCAGAAGAGGGTAGGCAACATTGAACCTGGAGAAGAACAAATCCAGGTAATTTTGCATGCAGGAGAGCGACAGGAGCGGGTGTTCTGGGGAGATTTCTGAACCGTCTGGTGTCTTCGGGCGAGCATTTACCAGTAAATCCAATATGTCATTCCGGGATGTCTCATCAATTCTCGGTTTGCTTCGCCAAGGCTGATCTGTCGAGAACGATTCGGGATGAAAAGGTGACTGAGGTATGCTTATTTGACGGTTTAAAGGCCTTGTTGGCTGATTCTGCTTGTGGCCCTGTGCAGACTCTTCATGAGAGGTACTCGTCGGAGAGGAAGAATCAGTCCCTAGATACGAATGGGACCCTTCTTGGGATTCTAAAGAAGATGGCGAGGCAGAGGCATTTAGGGCCATTCTTTGGGATCCGGGAAAATCATACTGGTGGTCTCCTGAAAACTGGGCAGAATTCTGACTCTGCTGCAATGCCGTCTGTCGATAAAAAGAAGGAGCTGAGGTTGAATTTCCGTTGGCCTCGGTGCTCAAGCGGAATGCATCTAAGGCACTTTGACCAGTCGCTTGGTAGGACATGGTCTGCATATCAGGACCATAAGTTGCACTTTGACCTGCTGGAAACTGACTCAAAGATTGCTGCATAGTTGTAGGCACCTTTGTCCTGTCACTCAGATCAAATAACCAGTTATAGTTGTTCATTGTCGTGAACGGCATATTGAATGAACTTGCTGTATGGGCTGTTAGTTCTGATCTAGTACTATCCGGACGGAGATCTTCCCACCTGTGTCGGGATTGAAAATTTCGTTAAAAGGTGCATCCATTTGGGTGTTCATGCTAGAGGATTGAATGCCCCATGACGAGTTGGCCAGAAATCCAAACATGTCAGGGCCTGACGTTTGTGCGATAAAGTCTGGGTCATTGGGAAGCTCTGGTAACTGATGGGAGAGTTGCTCCATCGATTCACCGCTCAGCATCGATCGCGGTGGTGAAAGTGGCTCTGCAGACAGAGCTCTTCCGTAGTCGACGTCAACAGCACCATTTTGCTGACGGAGAGCGTTTGAATTCGTAGGCTGTCGCTTTTTGCCTGGCCTGCAAGTATCTCTTTGGCTTGGGCGTTTGCACACGATATTGCCACTAGCATCTCGCCATAACTTTTTTCTCGTTTCCACTACACCCAGTCCTTCGCCGCCAGCCTCCTCATCTTTTCTTTGATGTCGAGCCATGTGTCGATCTGTAAGTCACCATCGTCAGATGTTCTGTTTGCTGATACCTTGTCATTAACGAAATAAGTTACATCATACCTAGAAGATCAGCTCGCTTGAAGTGCAAGCTGCATCTTGGACAAGTACTATGTCCTTCTCCGTGATTTAAAGAATGCCGCTGGAGATGGTCGGACCTAGTGAATCCCTTTCCACATCCTTCCCACGAGCAGACGTATTTTTTGGGTTTTGTTGTAGTTGTTGTCGATTCCATTTCTGCAATTTTGAGACAATATTTGTTGCGGCATGCGCGAAGAATGATTAGAGAGTCCAAATTGCATCAAACACTGATTATTACGAGGGGCAGAGGTCTGAGGAGAACATGTTCAATCTCTTTTTTCTTCTTCGCGCCTGTGAGAAGAGGGGATGAATAGCTGATCATGCAGAAGACCTGGTTAAAAAGATAAGGATGCCAAGGCATGATGGGGGGATGAAGCCCCAACGGAATCCGGGTCCTGGCTATTCACTGTTTGAGCTAAGTAGCTAGCGAGGAACCGTGGCACTTTATTTCAGCCTTTACAATCGTTGTACGACAGAGAGCGGTATATAGCTAGCTTCTAGATACACAAACTCAAGTCCATTTAGCCATTTGCTTTCCCTCCCTTATTGCTTATCGAGTGTGGTCCCAATTGAGGTATTAGGACCCCTTTATTCTAGAAGTATAGAGCGCACAAAATCCGCTCCAAGGTAGCGAAGACTGTGGTGCTAACTTTGGATGATTATGCGGCTACTATTGCCAGCTGAAAAAAAGGGATAATCTGTATAGCCCTTACTCAGGGGGTCGGCGCCGTAAAATGTACTACGGTCGTAAGGATTCAACGGCAGGCCTTCTGCCAATCTGAGAGGCAAGTCGGGATTGGAGATAAACCACCGACCGAAAATGATGGCATCAGCTTCATCTGCCTCTAGCTTGGGGAGAGCGTTGTCGGAGTTGAAGTTGCCAGCAGCTATGAACTTGACCCCACCTTTTTGAAGGATCTTCTGGAAAGGGACGAGCGAAGGCATCTTATCCTTCACTTTGACGGTTGACGACCCGTCAACGAGAGCCGTCAGTTTTGCGGCCTCGTCCAAAACTTCGTCAAACCGGGGCTCCACCATATGGACGTACGCGGGACGGTTAGTCTCGGGAAGCTCAGCAATCTGCTGACAGAGGTAAGCCCAGTGTGTGTCGGGATTCGAGTCTCTCGTATCCTGAAAGTAGTTGTATGGGGATAATCGAATTCCAACCCTGTCTGCTCCGACTGCAGATGTCACTACCTTGATCACCTCTAATGGGAACTTGGCTCGATTTTCAATTGATCCGCCATAAGAGTCGGTTCTGACGTTGACATTATCGTGGAGGAACTGGTCTAGAAGATATCCGTTTGCTCTAGGAGAAATCCATTAGCTCCAGGATGTGTGATTTGAGGAACTCAGGATTTACCCATGGATTTCCACGCCATCAAACCCTGCTTCTATCGCCCTCTTGGCCGCAGCGGCAAATTCTTCAATGGTTTCTCGTATCTCTTCGACTGTCATCGGCCGAGGAGGAGTGGCTGCATACTCGGAGCCGTCCAAAGCTTTGCCCGCAAGCGGAATGTTGCTCGAACTAACACAATCATGGCCATTGAGCAACGAGGGGACTGTGGCACGGCCGACATGCCAGAGTTGACAGAAAATAAAACCGCCTTTGGCATGTACGGCGTCGGTCACTCGCTTCCATCCAGCGATCTGAGACTGCGTGAAAATCCCAGGAACCCCTGGATAGCCACAGGCCTAAAAAGATTGTTGGCTGACTTTGACACCAATCTCAAGGGACCAGGTTCTCACCAGGCGGCTAATCGGGCATGCCTCAGTCAATTGGAATCCTCCTTTACTCGCTCGTTGAGAGTAATACTCGACGTTGAGATCGCCAGGCATGTAAACGCCTTCAGACTCTTTCGTGCCTCGCATCCGGGTTAGAGGGGCCATCATGACACGGTGTTCGAGATTTAAGGCCCCAAGTTTCAGTGGCGTGAATAACATAGTGTCATCGAGTAACCGAAAGCCGGCCGGAGAAGTCCTCGCCAACATATTGACTCTTGGTATCGTTCTCGACGAGAAGGCGAAGACTGGATCACTAAGGCTATGGAAAAAGGGGCTTCAAAGACAATGTCCTTTCAGCTAATTAACATAAATGATGGGAAACGTGCAAGGCGGAGTAAGCCTCTGAATTAATCTAGAAGGTACCTCGGAAGGGGGATCGGCCTCCATCTTGAAGGACCAGAAGTGGGCAAATGGAGCACTGGAACGCAGTCGACGCAGATCGCCGGCCATCAATGTTGTTCGTTCTCAACCTTTGAGATCTAGACAGGAAGTCTTCAACAAAGCCTTCTACGATTTATGGAGTGGGGTCGGCAGCCCAAAATGGTCGTCCTCAAAAGTGGGGGATGAAGACAAACGACCCGTGGGGCCTAAATCCCCCCATGTACGATGAAAGATAAGAGGTCAATCTAACCGGATATGACCGCAGGTACATTCGTTCGCCAATTACGAAATAATAGCCATAGACACGTCTTTGAACGAGGTGCAATTACAGTTCAAGATGCACGTAAGAGGATCAAATGTAGAGAGCTCAGTGAACTTGGGAAAGGAGTGAACTCTAGCCGCTGCTCAAAGAAGAGAGAGACTGAATCAACAGAAGGCTCAACAGGAGGCTCAAAAGGATGCTGATAAGCGAGTACAACAAGAGGAATCTCGTCGTCGTCGCCAGGAAAGGCTATCTACGCGAAAGATGCCTCATAAACGCGGGTCTCAAAAGACACGCCAACAACGGGAAATGCAATTCAGATTGCCCCTGAATTGCTAGGGGTGATTGACTTCAACTAGATCTTCATATCTATGTATTTGTAACTCTTCAATGGTGAGGATCGAAAGGAGATTTCGCAATGGAATAAATTTATCGGAAAAACTAATGGTTTGCTGTTCTATTGCTTATTACTGTTTAGCACGCGCCGTATGCGCATTTAGTAGTGTAACAAGGCAAAGTGCCAGTGCTCGGATGGTATGGGGGGTGGCAGGAAGGAGAGTTGTCTACTCACATGTCGAACCAAGAAGGACTGAAGGGGAGTGCTAAACAGTCCACAGTACTGGCAGTGTGCCATTCTTTACAGATTTGACAGAGTATTCCATGTTTTTGATGCCGTCTACCTATTCCTGGGTGTTTCGTCGGCCCTTTCCTACTAGAATCAACACTAGGAGTCAGTTGATGACCAAAACCTTCCCGTTCACCGAATGGTGTTCGTTTGATCGAGGCAATGAATGACCGCCTCCGCATCCATAACCAGAGTACCAGCATACCTTCTCTCCGTGACTTTGCCAACAGCAGCTGGACAGCCCATGGTCACCATGGGGGAGTCTGTTTGTCTACGTATGACGAATTTGGTGACGAGCAACAAAGTCTATATATCGAGACAAACTGGCCCTGTTTTCGAATGTATAACCATTCAGATAGGATCATATTCAACCCGTTTCGTCGATCAACTGAAGCGGATGTCTGCAAAATGAAAGCCGAGCAGCTCTGGTTTCTCTGAAAGTACAATACCCATAACGACCCTTTACGCCATCGTTGTAAGCAACCTGGAAAGCATGATCGCTCAACGGGAGCAATATTAGGATTCAGTCGATTAAACCAATCAAGTTTGAAAGAAGCTACCAGTTTTTGACAGTTTTCATGTGCGCGCAGAATACTATCAAAAAGGAAGATGCGTCCAAGACATTACCCTCTTCGCCGACGTCGAATATTCCCAACATCGTTGTGTCAGAGCGCCTACCAGAAGAGAGTTCGTCCGCGTTGTCTATATTACAGCCCGAACCTGCTTTGGCTGTTCTCGGGCAACACGGACCACCCCCGGCATATTCTCCCGTACTCGCCGGGACAGACGAGCAGTCTGCGAAGAGTTCTACAGGCGACAACATCCAAAAGCAGTGTGTCGACAAGGACCTCCAGAGGGTTGCTGGATTGCACACGGAATGCGCTGCATGCAACCTGTCCCAGACGTTTTCATCAACTCAGCATCTGGAACGCAAAGTCTTTGTTCCACCTCGACCTCCAGGTCCTCACCAGTGTCTGGTTCCGCCACAAAGAAACACATGGCTCGACCGAACCGTCGGTTCCGGCACGACGGAAAGTTTGGTTCCTTGTAAGGGGGACCTGGACTTTTCATCAGCTCCTGGGGTGACGCTCTCAGGATGGAAGTCCTCATGTCTCGAGGCTGGGGTCGCAGGTCCTCACAGGTCCGTCTCGGACGAGTATACAAGAAGCTGTAGTGCTGCTAGTTCGACACAACCATGCAGTCCAGCAATACAAGCACGAATTCCTTTAGATGATTCCCACTACGCTCGCCGCCATCAAGCTACACCAACAGTGACAGCACTCGCCTCATCAAATAACGCCAGACAACAAGACAACAATCACCACCGTGAAGCAATCACCACCATCGCTGACACCAAACGTACAGCTTCAAACATGCCGAGCCGCACCATCACCTACTCTCCGACTTCCGCCAGCGTACTTACTCTCTCGCCGGTGCAGACGGCGCCCGTCGTACGACCACCTCAAAAAGCTCAAGACCTTCCAAGTCGGCCTTCCGCCATTCGCAGACACCCTGCAGATCTGGACGTCGACGAAGTCCTCTCGGCGCTCCCCATTCTGATCCCCACCCCGCCAGAAGAGCAGGAATCTTTGCCGCCTCCTGAATGCCCGACGTCTACTCCGGGCCCCTCGAGGGTTGGCGGACGAAGCAGGAGTGCCAGCGCCGCCAACAGCGCCTTCCGCGAAGAGGGCGGCGTCTGTCTCCGAAACGACCCGTTCATTTCCATCATTTACCCAGGCAGGGGAGAAGCAGTCTGGCCCCTTTCCGAGCCCAAGAACAAGTTGCTCGCAGCGCTGGTAGAGGAGAGCGAGCCGCTCTACAGTGATGAGGAAGACGAGGACGAGGAAGAGGACGTATCCGACAACAAGTCCTCCTCCTCCTCCTCCTCCTCCTCCTCCCCTCCCCTCTCCCTCCCCCCTCTCTATGTCGACAACGCGCTCGTCCAAGAAAATTGCAACCGCCACGAGAAATCCTTCATCTCCTGCGGCCATGATTGCATCTACATGTACTGTGGATCCGCCGAGCCGTGTCGGGCATCCCCTGCGCACCACCCTCAAAAGGTGGGAGAGGATGCTCATTCGGCCGAGATTGGTGACGAGAACCGCCGATCTCGACGACGGATGATGGTCCAGAGCTTCGACACCAAGAAGGGCCAGTGGGCGAACGTGGAGGCGGAAGGACGAACCGCTAGCTCCAGGTTCGGCGCCGTGGGCGAGAAACTGGCACCACACCCTCTCCCTTGTCGTCATCTTCCGCTTCATCTTCCTCTTCTTCTCCCGGCCGATCGCGCCAAGGCTCTTCGAGAAAATTCTCAGGTGGAGGAATACTGAGCCGTGCGTGATGGTAGCGCGATATGAATGCAAGTAGAACGGATCGTGGACTGCCTTGTAGGTTGTTGGGGACTTCGGGCTGGCGTCCGTGGGAAAGGGAGCAACAGGGGTCTTTTTGTCATTTATTCACTCGTTCATCCCTTGATGGAGGGGGTACGACCACGGACGCACAGACACACAGACACACAGACACACAGACACACAGACACACAGAC